>NC_138374.1:18680342-18693517 GCF_054177405.1 Leptonychotes weddellii | reverse complement strand
AGGGAGGGAGGGAGGGAGGGAGGGAGGGAGGGGAGGGGAGGGGAGGGGATAAGCTCAAATTATAAACCATGACCCTGACTTTCTCAAGAACACCAATTAAAATGGTACAAGGATGATCTCTCAGAAGCTCCACATTATTATTTTTTAAAGATTTATTTATTTGAGAGAGAGAGAGCATGGGGGAAGGGCAGAGGGAGAGGGAGAGAGAAAATGTGGAGCACACAACTGCTGACTACAGAGACTGATGCAAGGCTCCATCTCAAACCCAAGCAGAATCAAGAGTCAGATGCTTAACTGCCTGAGCCACCCATGCACCCCAAAAGCTCCACATTATTAAATGAAAAGATCTGCCTGGTTTCCCTAATTCCAATAAGATAGATGGGGAAAAACAAAGCTGACATAGGGATTTCTAATTTATAAGCTTCCTTCCACACCTTTTACCTGACACACTTCAGGTTCCAGAAAACTTGTGATATTTCTGTTCCCAATGACCAGTAAGCTAAGGACAGGAAAACTAAATAATAGCCTTGTCCAATTCGGATGTTTTGAAGAATGGTTTGTTATGCAAAAGAATCCAGGTGTTCAGAATGTGAACTGCCCAGTTGAGGGATTCTTGGAAAATAATTTATTCCTTCTCAGAAATGGCAGATATTTCTTCATGGAAAATGATAATCTCACGGCCTGCCTCCCTCTTTATTATAACAAATAGGCCAAAATAAAGCTGTCTTTGTATAAAACAAAAGAAATTACCTACATAAAGATAATTCAGATACCTGGAAAAACCTACTGATCCAAAGTACCTCACTTGTCCTTCTATCTAAAATATCTAAATCAAGGATTCACTTCATTCAATTATAAGATATAAGGCTTAAAATTAATATCTATAAGAAGAAAAAATTTCATCATTGGGTATAAACATTTGAGACAATGTTTTTTTCCAAAAATAAATTTTAATTTTAGGTCAGTTGTGACCTTGAGCAAGTCACTAAACTTCTATAACCATCAGTGAAATATCTTTCAAAAATGAAATAATAATAGTAGACTGTGAGGATCAAGTGAGAAAATGAATGCACATAATTTAGCACACTACCAGAAGCATAGTAAGAACACAATTAAAATTAATTGTTATCATTTTTATTAACATGTTGGTGTGCAGGGGTTAGGGGTTGAGGGGAATGAATATGAATGAAAAATAAGTATCCAGTAGCCCAGACTAGAACAACAGCAATAATAACAACATTTTCAAATTTCTGGGTTTTACTCATCTTGTCTCTGTTAAAGAAAAGTCAAGCTATTTCTGTACCTAGTCATTCATCAGGATCTTTTTAAAGCAAATACTTAAATATCTCGGTTCTTCCCACTAACTTTGAAAAATAAAGTGGCTTCTGGTTCCAGTTCTCACATGTAAAGAGCTCAGAAGTTGTCACCATCACTCCTTACAAGTAGGTGAACAGGGACACCTAGGTGGCTCAGTCAGTTAAGCATCTGCCTTTGGCTCAGGTCATGATCCCAGGACCCTGGGATTGAGTCCTACATTGGGCTCCCTGCTCAAGGGGGAGCCTACTTCTCCCCCTACCTGCTGCTCCCCCTGCTTCTGCACTCTCTCTCTCTCTCCCTCTCTGACAAATAGATAAATAAATCTTTAAAGAAAAAAAAAGGAGGTGAGCAAACTGAAAATCAACTACTTTTTGTGGATCCATCAGAAAATTGAGGTCACAAGGCAAACAGCCACCTTAAAACCTGGAGAATTAGACAGATACAGTATGTGGGATCTACTCACATGGAGCAGAAGGTTCTGGAGCTATAAACTGTAGGAACACTTACATGGTAATTTTGACGAATTGTTGTAACCTAAGCATGGATTAGCTCAAAAGTGAGACACTCCTAGTAGACTCAGTCTTAGGACAGTCCACACAATTTTATAGGCTTTTCCACCAGGAACATCACAGAGTTATCACAGCGAGGATCCAAGAAATGTTCCTTTGTAGCTAGGGGCAGGAAACAGAGGAGTGTAACCATTATGCAATACATGTGGAGTTTTCTCCTTAACAAAACCTACTCTCCAGGAAAAAAGACTTTTCCACGGTGCAATTCTGAAAGCTAATCTTAGTTGGGGGAAGGGGATCCCTCCTTCTGCCGGTACCCTTCTTCCTTCTTATCTCATCCCAGAGGGGAAAAAAGATAATCAACAGGGAAAATATATTCAAATAAATATGAGAAACACTGCAGGCAGAGAAAAAGTGGGGAGTAGGGGGAAAAAGTTATACTACTAAATATTACTAAATAAGTGTGGAAACATTCATGAAGACCACAGCTCTGAGACAACAGCCACCAAAAGGATGAAAATTAATTCAAGGCTGTAGAATGTACCCCTCCTGTGTACCTTAACATCACACAAACAATAATAACAGTGAACTACAGCTGAAAGAACTGCAATAGAAGCTCTCGTCCTCTCTGACTAGAAGACATAGGGAACACAAACTCAACAGGGGATACAAAACCAAATACACTAGAAAAACATAAAGCCTCTGGAACCTACAGCTATAACAAGCAGTAAACACTACTAACTCCCAGCCAGATTAATATAAATTCTCATATTAAAGGCCTATTTACATCATATGGTACTATCCAACACAACATATTCAGATATCAACAAAAATTACAAGCCATGCCAAAAAGTAAGAAAAAAACACATTCTTAAGAGCTCACCATCAATATATTCAACATAGTCAAGGCAAGGATCAGGGAACTTGAAGAAAGGTCAGTAGAAATGTACTAATCTGAAATGCGAAGAGGAAGGAAAGAAGAAAACAAAACAAAACATCCAAGAACTTTGGACAATACCAAAAGATGTACTGTACGTATAATTGATTCCACAGACACTATTGAAACAGGGCTCCTTGGAAAAATGGCTGATTCTACAGCTTGGACAGGAAATGTACAAGATAAGCCTGGATCATTGTGTAATGCCAAAAAGTAAAGAACACACATGATGGGGGCATTTCAAAGAGACAGAGCCAACAAAAAGAGCTCCTAATGGTCAAAGTTGAAACAATTTGACAAAAAAATTAAGTAGCTTTGAATTATCACCCAAAGTATAAAATAATATTCATAAATCGATACATTATATATATGAATTATTGAATAAGTAACTAATGGGTAGAATAGACAAACCTGCCATCTGAAAGATTCCAAGTAATTTTGTGGATACTTTGCCCTCAAGGAGGTAGACCATAACTCTCCTGTCCTTAAGTGTGGTTAGTTCATAGTGACTTCTTTCTAAAGAGTACAGCATGGAAAAGGAGAAATTTGACAAACACTGCTTCACCAGGTGGTTGTGATTAACATCAAGAGTAATAAGGTAAACTGTAGAATATACCCTTGATATAATGAGAAAGGCATTTTACCTGTGTAGCTTCCTCCCAAAAATCCATACCTATAAACTAGTCATAAGAAACACATCCAACAACCCTCAAATGAGAGATATTCTACAAAATAACACATCCTCAAAGCTTTCTGTCGTAAAAAAAAAGCAAAGTCTGAATAACCATCATAGCCATGAGGAACCTCAGGACACATAATGACTAAATGTAATGTGGTATCCCAGATGGGATCCTGAAACAGAATAAGAACATTAATTAAAAACTAAGGAACTCAGGGTGCTTTGGTGGCTCAATGGGTTAAGGGGCAGACTCCTGGTTTCAGCTCAGGTTGTGATGGCAAGATCATAAGATTGAGCCCCACCTCTGGCTCAGGGGACTCCCATGCTCCACACTCAGCATGGAGTCTTTCTGTCCCTCTTCTTCTACTCCTCCCCTGGTTCAAGCACTCTCTCTCTCTCTCTCCCTCTCTCAAATAAATAAATAAATAAATAAATAAATAAATAAACAAATAAAATCTTTTTTATTTATTTTTTTTTAAGATTTTATTTATTTGCGAGAGAGAGAATGAGAGACAGAGAGCATGAGAGGGAGGAGGGTCAGAGGGAGAAGCAGACTCCCTGCTGAGCAGGGAGCCTGATGTGGGACTCGATCCAGGGATTCCAGGATCATGACCTGAGCCGAAGGCAGTCGCTTAACCAACTGAGCCACCCAGGCGCCCAATACAATCTTTTTTAAAAAACTAAGGAATTTTAAAATATGGAACTTAGTTAATAATAATGTAAAAGCATTGGTGAGTTATTATGACAAATTAACCATACTAATATGTAATAGGGGAAATTAGGTATAGAGTATATGAGAAGTCTGTATTATCTTTGCAAATTTTTTGTAAATCTAAAACTATTCTAAAATTAAAAATTTTTTAAAAATCTTTATGATTCCTAATGCTGACATTTTATTCCTAAACATATACACAAATGGAAATTACCATTCACATTAAGACTTCATTTCCCTTGCTGAGTAGCCTGTCAATTGTGGTTGTTTCTTGAGAAGCATGATGACTCCTCAGTCATTCATACATTTAAACAGGCAATCAGTGTCATTAAATCAGAGAGCAGCTCAGTCAAGAATATAAAATTTAAATTTATCTGGAGAGGAAACTGCCAAATTTGATTCCCTGTTGTATAACTGGTGTGCTATGAAATTAAGACAATGTCCTCTAACCTTATGTTCATTAGCTGCAGTAACAGATAAGAAAACTCTAGGGTTCCACTTACTTAGAAACCAAGACAAGATGCAGAACTAACAAATGAGGGCAAAGAATCCCAGGCCAGAATTGCTAGAAACTCCATATGGAGGAAAAGAGAAAAAGGCCAGATGGAGTATTCTATAAAAAATAGTTTGTACAGTCAAAGAAGACACAAAGAATCAGAATGTATGTCTCTTAAGGCATATTATCTGTTTTTTTTTTTTTTCCACAATAATATATACTCATTTTAAAGAATTCAAACCACCCCTCTGGAATTCAAAGAAACATACTTTTTTTTTTAAAGATTTTATTTATTTATTTGAGAGAGAGAGAATGAGAGAGAACACATGAGAAGGGTTAGGGTCAGAGGGAGAAGCAGACTCCCTGCCGAGCAGGGAGCCCGATGCGGGACTCCATCCAGGGATTCCAGGATCATGACCTGAGCCGAAGGCAGTCACTTAACCAACTGAGCCACCCAGGCGCCCTCAAAGAAACATATTTAACATCATACTTAATCCCACCACTCAGTGATAATTACTATTAATTTGAATTTCTTTAGACATTTCTCTGTACTTAGAAGTACATATGTTATATTATACATGTTACTTTCTCTATCTGCATTTGTCAAGCAACAATGACCCATGAGCATCTTTCCAGATCAATAAATAAAACTGTATTATTATTTTTATTGGGTTAAAAATATTTCATTACTTTACACATGCTGTTTATGAAAACTTATGCTAAGAAATTTAGTTTTGACATTAAAATCCACACTAAAATCTAAGCTTATAAATATTTTGTACTTTTATAATCTCTTTGGCATATTTAGCCTTTGTCAAAAGTAGCAAAATGGTATAGGAGAAAAGCACTAGATTAAAAATCAAGAGGCCTAAATTCTAATATTCTACAGATATATATGGGGAAGAATGTTCTTCTTGACAATCTTCTAATGTATGAATATGAAATGTCTCTCATTTATTTATGGGTTCTTGAACTTCTTTGTGCAAAATTTTGTAGTATTTAGTGTACTGGTCTTACCCTTCTTTTGGTATTTTAATTTCATTTTAAATTGTTCATTGTTAATATATAGAAATATGATTAATAGTGCATATTGATCTTGTATCCTGCAAATTTATTGAACTCCTTTGTTATAATAGTAGAATTTCAGAGGTTTTATTTGATATACTCAGTAGAATTTTCTACATAAAGGACCATGTCATCTGCAAATAAAGACAGTTTTACTTCTTTCTTTGCTAATTGGACATATCTATCAATCTATCTATATATCTAATTTTCATTTATTTTCTTATTGTTCTGGCTAGCTGTTCCAATAAAATGTTGAGCAGATATGGCAAGAGTGGGTATTCTTGCCTTATTTTCAATTTTAGGGAGAAAGTATTCAGTCTAATATAATTATGATATTAGCTGTAAATTTGTAATATATACCCTTTATTGGGTTGAGGAATTTTTTATACCTGGTTTATTGAGACTTTTCACCATTAACCTGTTTTTATTTTTTTAAAGATTTTATTTATCTGAGAGAGAGGTCATACAAGTGGGCAGAGGGACAGAGGGAGAGGGAGAAACAGATTCCCCTCTGAGCAGGGAGCCTGACGTGGGGCTCAATCCCAGGACCCAGGGATCATGATCTAAGCGAAAGGCAGATACTTAACCAACTGAGCCCCTGTTTTTAATTTTGTTTTATGCCTACCCCACATCTATTGAGCCAATCATGAATTTTTGTCATTCACTCTATTAATATGGTGTATTATATAAATCGACATACAAATGTTAAACCAACCTTGCATTCTTGATATAAATTCCACTTAATCATGGTGTACTAGTCTTTTTGTATTTTGCTGGACTTGATTTGCTAATACTTACTTGGCTTAGGATTTTTACATCCATGTTTAAAATGATTATCATTCCATAATTTTTGATTCCTATAATATTTTTATCAGGCTTTAGTATCAGGGTAATACTGGCTACATAGAATGAATTTAAATATGTTCCCTCTCTTTCTTTTGACAGAGTTTATAAAGTATTCATATTATTCTTTCTTTAAATATTTGATAGAGTTCAATAAGTGAAGTCCTCTAGGCCTGGGCTTTGCTTTGTAGACAGATTTATAGTTACTAATTCCTTTTTTTACTTGTAAGTCAACTCAGATCCTTTTTCTTGTTTTCATAATTTGTGTCTGCTTATATTTGTTCACTTCATTTAAGTTGTCTCATTTTTGGTAGAAGTCTGTTTATAAAAGTTCCTTTTAATTTTTGGAGGATTGGTAATGACATCTCCTCCTTCATTACTGATTTTGGTATTTTTTCTGTTCTATTTTTTTTGTCTGTCTAGGTAAAGGTTTGTCAATTATGTTGTTTCTTTTCAAAGAATCGCCTCTTCCAAATTTTTCTTAGACCTCTCCCAATGTGGAGTTAGCTAGAATAAGACTTGTACTAGCTCAGGTGATGTTTTTGATGTTTGCAACCACTTTGCATATTTGCATATGAAGGTCAGTGAGAGTAAAAGAGTGAGACATTTATAGTTTACCACAAATCAGGTCTTCAGATTATTTGGTTGGGTTCCAACTGAGCTGTTTTGTACCACTCTTATGGTACAAAGAAGGGTTAAGAAAGAAGTCTTCTTGAACCATGAGAGACGATGGACTCTGAAAAACAAACTGAGGGTTCTAGAGGGGAGGGGGGTGGGAGGATGGGTTAGCCTGGTGATGGGTATTAAAGAGGGCACATTCTGCATGGAGCACTGGGTGTTATACGCAAACAATGAATCATGGAACACTACATCAAAAACTAATGATGTAATGTATGGTGATTAACATAACAATAAAAAAATTAAAAATAAATTAAAAAAAAGAAAGAAGTCTTATTTTGTCATTTTCTTATATTGTCAGTTCCTTATATGATCACTATACAGTTAATTTTTTATATTATATTTTTATTTAAATTAGCCAATATGTAGTACATCATTAGTTTTTGGTGTAGTGTTCAGTGATTCATTAGTTGCATATAACACCCAGTGCTCTTTACATCATGTGCCCTCCTTAATGTCCATCGCCCAGTTATCCCATCCCCCCACCCACCTCCCTTTCCACAACCCTGTTTATTTCCCAGAGTCAAGAGTCTCTCATGGTTTGTCTCCTTCTCTGATTTCTTCCCATTCAGTTTTTCCTCCCTTTATATAGCTTTTTCCCCAAATTTACTAACACAAATTCATTTATTTCTAGTTATCAGCTTTTATCTTTTTCCTTCAATTGCATGCATTTCATTTCTGATCAATATAATCCACTAAATATTTTTGTTTGGAAGTAAAACACAATTTTCAGTCATTCTCTTTACATGTCCTTCACATCTATGAACCAATTTTAGTTACTACCTTTATCATATAAATGACCTATCAAAATCCTTCTAAAGCAAGAAGCCCTCTGTAACTTATTCCCAAATGATTGCTCTAAATATATTTCCATACTCTCTCCATCATAACATTTAAACATTTCTCCACTAATAGCAAATACTTTCAGAAGATCTGTTGATTGCACAATTTGAAAAATATTAAGGATGCAGACTAAAAAACTGGTCAATATGAGAGTGTCTATTATATGAGGACATACTAGAGAGTCAAGATATATCAAGGAAAATACTTAGCATAAACAAGAGGATCAGTTTCTAATATAAGAAGTGTTTTTAGTTAGAAATGCTGAGCTAGAGTGAACTTTAAATCACATAATCCAAAAGAGCTTCCATACCCACAAGCATACCTCCTCCATGAAATGCAGATGGCTATCTTAAGACAAAGTTGAAGTAGTAAGAGAACCATTTTAATTCATTCTAATAACTCAAAATTATTCCCAAATGAAAAAAAAATCACTTTATAACTAGAAACATTCCATCAGAGACTGGATGGCATCAGTCAAGCATGATGTAGGAAAGATTTCTACACTGAATAGGCAGTTGAGTTTAATGATATTAAAAACCATCCCATATCACAGAATGGAGAACATTTTAGGGAAAGCTGAGTCCCTCCCTCCCTGCTTCCTTCCCTGAAGTTTATGAGTGTGGGACCCATCTCCTACTAGAGATAGAATATCTGTCTTATGGTATTCAATAAGGCTCCTGAATACCAGAGACATAGTATGGTGATAGCAAAAAGCAAAAAGAAATAGCCCAAGAGCCAGGAAACCTGAATTACTCTACCACTGGAAAGCCATATGACCTTGAGTAATCATATCCTATCTCTGGACCCCAGCTGTCCCTCAGGAATATGGGAATGATAACAATAGCAATAATTAAAACCTGTCTGATGTTCTTTTCAAGATTCTTGCAAAAATACTCTTAAAACTATAAAATGAGATTTTGAAATATAAGAGATTATAATTACACAACTTTTCCAGAAGTCAGTTCAAGGGGAAATACTTAATCCTACTATATTCATTTGTGTGGACCCAGTCTTCCAAGAAGCAACAAGAACACCCTCCCATACCAAATGATAAATCTGCAGTTCTGAAAACCTCATAAATGCTGAGCTTATGAAACACAATGCATCAGCTGATACACAGATTATATTTGTTTCCAAACAGAACAGTCAACAAAAAAAAGCCACTTTCACTAGCTGCTGCAATCCATTGTTGGCTTATTTTCTAAATTTCTCTATAACATTTGCAAAAGTAATAAAGCAATTATAGAAGCCATCTGGAACAGAGCAGAGAGGAAGATTTATTTTTAAAAGATTCTACTCTGAATAACTGGCACTGTAATAGGTAACATGTGAGAAAAACAAAGATATTAAGAAGCCCATTATCAATAATAACTCACACCACAGAGCCACAGATTATTGAAGGAACACAGCAAGAGGATAGCTTCAATGTTCAACCAACCAACCCCTGACAGCTCCAACCCAACCTCACCCACCCAGAGGCACAACTGATCCAAGAAAGACAACAAGATCGAAAGCTGAAACTCATCATCACCCTGAGTTTGAAAAAATAAAGCAAATATAAAATCCACACACCAAAACCTGTCCCCTTTAATTCCATAGCCTTTTCTAGCCATATGTACTACTTTGTTTCAATCAAGACACAATGGTGGTTTTGGAGCAATATCAGCTAGATGGAAAAATAAGACATCCCTTTTATTTGGCATCCATCCATGGACAAAAGTGACTTTGTGAGAGCACTGGGATTCAGGTAGGAAATGGTGAAGCCTAAGACCATGGAGAGCCATTTTAAGATGGCAAGTTCACACCCCAGTGGCTGACTTGTGAATTGTGGTCCCAGATGCATATCTGCAAACAGCTCCACATCCCTGAGGATGCAGCTACAGCCCTGTTTGACACCATGTGTCAGGAACCTAGGAGGAGTCATGCCTATCTTTGTGCTGGATAACAGGAATACAGATCTCCGTCCTAACTATGGACCTCTGTCCCAGCTGTGGCTCATAAACCAGATCCATCCCCCATCCTCAGCCACGGTCCAAGAGCTTGTGGAGATAAGTCCACCAAACTATAGATTCTGAAAGGGCCCTATAATTAGGCTTCAGCCTGTACCAGTCACAATCTATGAACAATCCTGCTGGCACAGGGGCCCTGAAGAAGGCAATCCTGTCTGTGTCCCCAGAGGTCCTGAAAGAGGCCTATGCATGGCTCCAGCTTCCTCACAGTCACGTCTCATAGCAGTCCTGAGGGTTCCAGTTTCCAGAGGGAGACACTCCACCTGCACGTCCAGAGATCCCAAATGAGAACCTATTCTCAGCCCTGGTTCCCTCACAGAAGTATTCATGGGTTGGAAGGATTAATATTTTCCATTCTATCTAAAGTCATCTATAAATTCAATGCAATCTTTATTAAAGTTCCAATGGTACTTTTCACAGAAATAGAAAAAAAAATCCTAAAATTCATATGGAACCACAAAAGATCCTGAATAGCCAGATCAATCTTGAAAAAGAAAAGCAAAGCTGGAGACACCCTTCTCCTTTTTCTTCTCCTCCTCCTCCCTCTAAATTATTGTCACTTTGTGGCTTTGTTCCATTGTTATGTCTGTCTAAATCCACTGAAGCAAAACGCAAATCATTCCTCCTTAACAAGTTATCTTCCTCTGATGCAAGAAAATAAATACTGAATTAATATAAAATATAATCAATAAAAAATGAAGAACAAAAAAATTTAAAAAAAACAACAGAAATAATATCTTTATTTTCTCCCGATTAATGGGAAAATCCCTAGGCCATGAGATGGTTCTAGGCCTGACTCTGCTTCTTGCTTTCTATTCAGGCTTAAATAGCCATTGAATTGTTTTAGGCTCAGCTTTTCTATCTGTAAATTAGGAGAAAACAATATGTGTTTGTTCACCTCCAGGATATTTTGAGTGTTAAACTCTAAAGCTTATGAGGACATTCTTTGTCAATTTAACAAGTTTTGTTTAATGTTTATAATCTTTAATGCAGAAATCTTTTTCCTGAGAATTTATCCTAAAAATATTTTTTAAAAAAAAGGCATGAAGCCATGAATTCAAAGATATAGTGATTTTTTTATATATATCAAATAATTATAATCAAACAAAATGTTTAATAATTTACTTAATCTTTTAAATAAAGCTCTGTTTTCACATACGTAACCTCCTTAAGAATCACTACAACCTGGAGGGAGATGAGGATAGGTATTTTATTTATCAATGAGAAAACTAAATCTTAGACTCAGTTGCTTATGGAAGGTTACACAGCTGTTAGTGCCTCAGTCCAATACTCACTTCATTGCACTACTTTGATTTGGCTGCCCCGGCATCACTGTAAGTGTGTGGCACTTCTGCAAATTAAGATGGAAGATCAACAATTCACAGAGCAACTAATTGAGCAGGGCACAGGAATGGACACATTAAAACCAATCACTTTCCTAGGAAGCACTCTTAAGAAAAATGCAACCAGCATCATCATAGTCATCCCTCCTAATGAAATATTCAGATTTATAATGTATGTCCATTAGCTTCTTGTAAAATACAGATAAACACATTTCTTCCCAAGCTACTTGCTAAGCACATTAATATGCATTTTTCCCAAATGTAATGAATGACATACTTAGACCATCAGCAGGTAAAGCCATCAGTAAAAGCCATTCAAGCACAAGAAAGCAATGAATTAGCTAGTAGCTTCTGACAAATCTATTTAGTGTAGACTTCCAGCATGTACTTTCAGAATAAACAACTTCAGGGAGGTGACTACACAAAAGATTATAAAGCAGAATGAAGAATCAAAATGAGTGCCTGGAAGTGCTATCAAGAAACAGCAGATGTTTGCTGGTAAGCTGGGGTCCTCGGCTTTAATTCATAGAGGAAAATGAACTTTTGAAATGAGAGAAGCTGGTATTATCAGTAACTCTCATAGAATCTCTGCATAACCAGGAAACCAACAGGGTGTGAAAATCAGCTCCATTCTGTGTGAGGTGGCAGGAGGCACCAGCTCATTCCTCTTCTTGGGCTGTTGTTGGAATTTGATCTTGCTAAAAAAAAAATCCTCTGGAAAAATAGAATACAAGAACACTCAAGAAAGTCTTCTAAACTGTGGGCATTGGTAATTAAGGAGTGGGGAAAAAGAGAAGAAAGTGTTCCTAAATTCTTAGGATGGCCTTTTAACATTAAAGAAACAAGACTGTGAAATGAAAAAAAAAAAATTAATCTTCTAAGAAGTTAATGAGATAAATGGAATTTTATTCTTTTTTTTTTTTTTAAAGATTTTATTTATTTATTTGAGACAGAATGAGAGAGAGAGAGCTCATGAGAGGGGGGAGGGTCAGAGGGAGAAGCAGGCTCCCCGCCGAGCAGGGAGCCCGATGCGGGACTCGATCCCGGGACTCCAGGATCATGACCTGAGCTGAAGGCAGTCGCTTAACCGACTGAACCACCCAGGCGCCCCTGGAATTTTATTCTTTAAAACAAGTGTTTATATGTTCTCTTTTTCAAAAGAAGTATTTACAGAGCACATACGGATATGAGTTCAAATCCCCATAGATACTTAATAATTTTGTGTGTATATATACATATGTATCTGTACATATGAAGGAGAAATGTGAATATATGTACATATCTATGGAATTGGCAATGTGTGTCTATGTAAGTAATATGCATGTATATGTGTGTATACATATATCTGTATTTTAAATTAGGTTCTTTTGTTCACAAGTAACAGTAAACACTGTAAGCAAATAGGAAGGGATAATAGATTATCTTACCCAACTAGAGTCTGTGGCATCAAGGTATGTCAGTTTTTTTTTTTTTTTAAAGATTTTGTTTATTTATTTGACAGAGAGAGACACGAGAGAGGGAACACAAGCAGGGGGAGTGGGAGAGGGAGAAGCAGGCCTCTCGCGGAGCAGGGAGCCTGATGTGGGGCTCGATCCCAGGACCCTGAGACCATGACCTGAGCCGAAGGCAGACGCTTAATGACCGAGCCACCCAGGCGCCCCAAGGTATGTCAGTTTTTACTGATGGGCCCAGTGCAGTTTATGTAGAGGGCATGCCCACATGCTCACCTCCCTAAAGACAGTCT
>NC_138374.1:18667736-18680242 GCF_054177405.1 Leptonychotes weddellii | reverse complement strand
ACTCTACAGAAATGAGAAAAATTACACTTGTCATCCACCACATCTGCCTTATTATTTTCTCACAGGCTCCTAATCTGTTATATATTTTATTTATTAATAAATATTAAAATCCTCTGTTTTTCTCCCGTGAAATGTAAGCTTTGTGAGAGGATGCCTTTTTGTCTGATGGCTTTACTAATTTATTTCCAGGGCCTTAAGGAACATCTGTGACAAAGTAGGTGCTCAATAAATATACTGTAAGGTAATGAAATGATTTAGTGTTCTAAGGATGAAATGAGATAAGCAATGTATCTGCCATTACATAGGATGAGCAATAGTGGCTATTCAATATCCTTATATTTAACATTTCTGAAATAATTTGCACCCTTATAAAATAACAGAAATAATTAACTTGCTATAGTAAGTTATAAGATAACAGATCTTCTTATTGAATAATTGAATAAAAATAATAGCTATTATATATCATGCACTGTTCAAAATTTGTTACATGAATTAAGTCATCTAATCTCCACCACAGTCTCCTGTGGCAGGCAAAAGGTTATCTTCTTGTCCTAAATGAGGAAACTTAAGCTGCATAATTTACACAAGGTCATTCAACTATTAAGCAGCAGTGCTAAGATTCGAATCCAGGCCCATGCTGCTTTCCCAAGGCCCCAAATGCAGGAAATAGATGGGGAAAAGATAGATAAAACAGAATGGGTAAAAAATTTAGGGGTAGAAAATGTGGGATCCTGTACCCAAAATAACAACAATAAAAAAGTCAACAGTGAAACACATATTAGAAGAAACATCAGAGTACATTTCACAGAAGAAAAAAGATTGAAAGAACATCACATGGTTACTGCTTATTGTTAAATGAAGAAACCAAGATTCAGAAGGTTGTATATAATATGATCCCATATTAAATGTCAGACTTTTAAAAGGCTCATTAACATCACTTTGACTCGAAAGACCTATAAGTCAATGAGTCTGCATCAGTTTTATTTTTTCTTTCTTGTTATCACTGACTTCCTGTGGGCATTCTAATTTAACTATCTAAGCAAATATCCTGAAACCTCATGTCCTCACAGAGAGTGAATAAGAATGAGGTAGGCTGAGTATATGTACAATGGGGACTGATGGAGACTCTGGAAAACTGAAGAGTCCACACCCTTGCGAGCTTTTCAGCTCCAGGTGATCATCAGAAGAATTCAAGCCCAATAATGCCAGATCTCCCATTTTTCAAGATATGATCATACTCTTCATCTTAAATAAAAAATTTAAAGTGGGAGTAACTAATTAATATAACACAAACACTACATAGGCAAAAAAAATAGTTACCAAATTTATCCAAGTTCTCTTAATGTTTGCTTCAATGAGTCACAGACTCAAGAACAGGAGATTGTCTTCTGCTTCCTTTATCTTTCCTACAGTCCCTACCACCAAGTGGGGCTCACTGTGAGCCCCCAGTAAAACTAACTGACCTGACAAGCTCAGAGATTAGCTGCCCCCGTCCTAGAACAGGGCAAAGCAATTATTACTACCAAGTGAGAACAAACTATTGTGCTATCATACCCTTGCATTCTGCCTTCCCTGAAGACCAGTTTGCGTTCAATCTCATTTCCCCTCTTACGATCTGATCACTGTGCAGAAAATTATTTTGTCCTCATTCTCCACTCACCAACAGGCCCTCCACTGCTGTGCATATGTTTACCCTCTTGACCAGTCTCAAACTACTAACAACCCTAGAAAATATTGCTTTCCCATAGGTGGTGGTATTTTAAAAGTGATAGACATTAAATTGGAAAAAAAAAAAAAAAGTAGTCTAGGTATTAATGAAAACAATGGGAAACAGATTAACTCATAAACTCTGTTGAAAACATTATTGGGAATGCCATAGGGGAGTGCAGTCCAGTGCTATATATTAAGATGTAAAATATGCCTACCTTCTAATGCAGGAAAATTAAAAAAAAAAAAAAAGGAACAAAACACTCTGAAAACACTTGACATTTTAGACATGCAGTAAAGGAATGATTCTGGTCATTTACTAGAATAGGTTTAGTAGGAAAATTAGAAAAGAAAAAGTGGTCACAGAGAACTGAGGTGGCTTTATGGAGTAAGTAAACTGGGATAAGGAAGAGCTTGGCGCAACCAATGGTTCAAGAAAGCACAAGCAATCAACTGAGTACTAGATTCAAGGCATTGTGAATGGTCCTCACAATCTCACCAAGATGTTCATTCCATAGATGAGAAAACAGGACTCAGAAAGTTTATAGTTCTCAACTATTTTTCTGGCATAAATTTGATTAAACAATTGAAAATGCACAGATCAGAAAGGGTGAATTGCTGACAGTGAGTTTCCATGGGAGTGGAAGGGCATTAGACAAACTGCCCTTAGAGTGATTTCATCGGGATTACAAGGTTGTAGTAGAATCAAATTTGGAAAAGACCTCCAGGCATTCTGATTAGTACCCCTCTCTTCCTTGTTTGAGAACACCTAAATTTTAGTTGCCTTTAACCTTAATCATTCTGTCTGATGCCAGTGTTCTTTGTACCACTAGCAAGTAGACATAAGAGCCAGAAAATCAATTCACTGTATTTGTGAAAACTCAGCATTTAATAATGCAGATATTTATCCATCTTCATTAGTATATCCTATAACCATGAGCAAGAAAGAGTAACATAAGAATAATTTATCACCTTGTCAAGTTCAACAAACACCATATTGATGTGCTAACAGTTTCTAATGAAGATAGAGAATATAAATTATTAGATTCATGAATGCATACTGAAGGGTTCAGAACACATTTATGGACTCATTTGTTGTATGTTTCTTATCCAGTGCAAAATCAAAAGTCCATAATGTAGCACTGGTCAATGGGACTCCCACAGTGAAAGGGAATTGTGTTAAAATATATATAAAAGTGGGAAAAATAAACAAGTACTTCAATCATTACTAGTGGCTTGGAACTAATAAGGAGATTATATTATTAACCAAAGGAAAGATTTTATTTCACAATTGCTCTGTGGAGTTGGAGCTATTCCAGGGGCTATATGCAGGGTTGGCTACTTATTGGTGAGTTTTCCAACTGCCCTTGGATTTGAGGGTTGGAGGCCTGTGGCTGAATTTAAAGTGCTTTTGTTGTTGCCTTATTTTCAATGTTTATTCATAAGTTATTTTCCACCTGCTTGCTAAGAAGGATCTGAAATGGTTGAGAGTACACTCTCTCCTGAACCAAGACTGTGTTCTACTACTGAGCCAGACAGGGGAGAGCCAGAGCTGGTCTATTCATTCCACCCCAATGTGGCTATGGGGCTATGGCACTGAGGTGGGGAGGGCAGGTAGAGTGCAGGGATAGAGAATTGTCAATTCTGTTTCAAAACTAAAAACTCACTACAAGTAATTGTTGAGTCTTTTGCTTATTATCAACATTCTCAAATCTACTCTAAAACTGAACACATTCTCAACCAGGAATAGCAACTTCCAAGGCTATTAAAAATAGCAACATCCCAGGCCCTACCTCCAAGAGTGAGTCAATGGGCTTGGATGAGGCCTAGGAATGTAAGGGGAATCTAGTAGGCTGGGATCCAATATAATGAATAATATTTTTGAAATAGTATAGTGAATAGTATAATGAACAACAGTATAGTGTATATTTTTGAGAAATAGTATAATGAACAATACTCCCAATCGATTAATTAATACTTTCCATTATGTGTTGGTCAATCAGTATCACACATTCCTTTATTTCCACTGACATCTACTCCCACCCACCCCCAATTTTAATCACCTCCTGTTGACCCTATTGGTGAAGGAGCAATTCTCACCCTACAGTTTGGTGATGGCCAAGTATACAACACCTGACAAGGGACAGATGTGATTGATAGCAATTTATTCATCACATATAGTCACAGCCCAGGGAAGGAGGTCTCTGCATGCCAGCCAGGGACACAGGGAAACTGAATGAACAACCAGAGTATGTTTAGGAGGCTTTGTGATACCAAGAGGGTAGGGTGATTCCTGGTTCTGTAGGAGTATGTAATTGGTTTGTCTGTATAATTCTGCAGGCTGTCAAGGAACTAGAAAATGCTATTCAGACCAGATGTGCCTAGTCCCTGTGATAAGAGGGTTGTTTGGCTGGGGGACCTTATTTGCAGGAGCAAGATAGGGAGGCAACCTGCAATTGAGCCATTCAAGACCCTCCCAGTTCTACTATATTTCAAGGCAGTACAAATTATCTAGCCTTAATTTTAGGCCTTAGTCCACACTCAGCCCCCTAAAATCTGACCTTAGTCAAGTGTGCAAATTAAAGTGGTTCCTTATGAGAAGGTTACTTTATGTACTAGTCAGTGATCTCCAGAGGAACAGACCAATTGGATGTACATATTGATTTACAGAAAGAGATTATGGAGGCTTCTAAGTCCCAGTACCTACAGGGTTAGTCAGCATGATGGAGAGTCAGGAAAGCCAATGGTGTCCAAAGGCCTGAACACCAGGAGAGCCAATACCGTATCTCCACTCTGCAGGCTGGCAGACTCGAGGCCCAGGAAGGGCCAATGTTTCAGTGCACATCAGAAGGCAGGAAAAAGCAGATGTCCCAGTTCAAAGGCAGTCAGGCAAGTGGATTTCTCTCTTACTCAGCCTTTTGTTCTACCCAAGCCTTTAAATGAATGGATGAGGTCCATTCACATTAGGGAGAACAATCTGCTTTATTCAGTCTTCTGACTCAAATGTGAATCTCCTCCAGAAACACCGTTGCAGGCACATCTAGAATAATGTCTGTCCAAGTGTCTGAGCACCCCATGGCCCAGTCAAGTTAACACATAAAATTAGTCATCACACTCTATAAATCTAAAGTGTCCATTTCTGGTACTGGCCAATAAAGAAATAACTTGATAAGACAGAAGAAAATGTAGACTCAGAGAATAAAAAAGAGATGATCATCTCATTAATTATCACAACACCTATCTGAACACTGATAATACAACCCACTTTTTAATACTTGAAAGAACTGATGTTCTGAAAGTTTAAGTACCTGAGCCAAGATCACACAGTTACATGCAAACGTGCGAGGGAGAGCCAGAGCTGTAGGAGAGGCAGGAAGTGCAAAAATAGGAAGGGAGTCTCCTGTGAATTAGAGGCTTGTGGATTGCTAATACTGAATGCCCTATTCATGGATTATAATGACTCAGTATTCCTTGAGGGAGCAATGTATGTCAACAAGCTAAGTCTACTAACTAACATGGCCTGGAGAAAATAGAGCAGCAAAGAAGTTTGGTTTTGTCACCAAAGTCATAAGTGAAAGATGTAAAGTATATGACAATCCAAAGTAATAGGTCACAAACTACAGTGTGCATCCGGATTAAATGTGTTAATTGAATGTTAAATGTGTAAAACACAAATCGCTGGGCCTAACCCCTGAGTCCTTATTTAGTAGATCTGGATGTCACTGAGTAGTAACCTTCAAACAGGTTCCCAGGTGATGCTAACACTACGGGTCAATGGCCCTTACAAATCTTTGCTTTAAAGAGGCAGAGGGCACCTGGGTGACTCAGTTGGTTAAGCGTCTGCTTTGGGCTCAGGTCATGATCCCAGGGTCCTGGAATCAAGCCTCACATCTGGCTCCCTGCTCAGCTGGGAGCCTGCTTCTCTCTCTCCCTCAGCCTGCCACTCCTCCTGCTTGTGCTCTCTCTCCCTCTGTCAAATAAATGAATAAAACCTTAAAAAAAAATAAAGAGGCAAAGAAAGAATGAGAGGGCTCAACCTCAAATCTACATACAATGTGTGAGAGAGCTTGGTCTAAGGGGGTGTGTGTGTGTATACAATAAACCTCCAGGAAAGGAAATTAACATCTTTCTTAAGCAAAGAACAAGATGAGATCATGCTAGTCCAAGGTCAGTACCAAAGATAAGGACTTGATAACTGCCTCAACCCCATCTATAAACTTTTCTTTTTGAAGGGAAGTTAGCATTAGTTTCTCACGTCACATAGATCAATTTTATTTCATTCTGATCTACACACCTCAATTTCTTTCCAACACACTCTTTCCCTGCCTTCTTGGGAACAATTTGCAAATTAACCCTGTGAGGTCTGCCCTGAACTAGAGCTCTCATAGCTTCAGACAGATAGATGGAAAAACTCAGGGCACTTAATCCAGGGACTATAACCATTAAAAATGAGTGATGTTAAGCCATCAGGGTGAAGGAAAATAATATTTCATACATTTCAAATGTAATCTATATGTAAATTTAGTCAGCCTGCATTTGAAATGAATAATTTGTGAATATTTATGTTTACACCATTACTCTGTGAGAGATTCATGCTTTTAATTAATGGTTTAGGAACAGCATTTTTATATTTTACAAAACCAGGTATTGTCTGAGGAGATGCAGAATATAGGCCCATCTCCTATTTAAAAATAAACAAAGCCACTAAACTGCATCTGAGCTAATAACGAAGGATGAGGCTGATCTAAAAGCTGCTGATTTTCAGTAATTTACATTCAAGGTGTATTTGGGAATCTTAAGAAATGTCTTCCAAATGCACAATTTTCCAATACTAAGTACTCAATCAACATAAAAATATAAAGGACAAATCTCAACTGAAATGTTGGCATTATTTAGACATGGGTTTAGGTTACAGGAACCAAATAATAGACACATTCATCCTTTGTATTCTCAGGGGCTAACACATCGATGATGGTATGATATATTTCCTCATAGGGCTTCTTATGCTATTTCCTTAGAGGACAATACTGCTCTATAGAAGAGCACTTAGGGTCACACTAGATGCTAAAGAACCCCCACAGTTCTATGACTTCACACATTAGAAGTTTACTTCCTGTTCACGTAATAGAACACAGTTTTTTCACGCATTTTAAGGAATCCTAAATTCCTTCCATACTGTGAAAATGCCATCCTCTAGAGCCTAGTACGGCCCACTCCCAGGGAGCCGAAGGGGACTGAGTGAGCAAGAGGGTCAGGGCCAGCTCTCCAAAGCTTTGTCTCCACTCATACTCCATTATCCAAAACCAGCCACATGTGTACCTGACTGGAAGTGTACTCACAAGACAGAGAACCTATTCCAAGCTTAAAAGCTGTACTTTCAAAGAACACAGTCTTTGGTAGATATATAGTTATCTCTGACATAGAAAGAATCATAACACGTCATCCCATGTAGTGTTCCCAGACCTGGGGGGAAGGGGGAGATAAGCACTCCCAGACCCTGGGGAGTTTGTTTAAAAAAGGGAAATAGAGATTCCCTGGGCTCTGGGTCCTGAGATTGGGATTCTGAAGTCTGTGTTAAAGTCCAAGGATAAATATTTTTAAGGAGTTTATCAGGTGATGCTGATGCTACCTGCCCAGAACCATGGGACTCCATGCCATTCTTCATTTCCAGACAGCAGCCAAAGTAGCAGCCAAACCCACAAACAAATTATCCATCCATGTAATGTGATGTGCATAAGAATCCTGGATCGGGACCCAGAAACTTATATTTTAATATTAATCATCATCATTAATACTGTTAGCTAACTTTGTCAAGTGTTTACTATAGTGAGTGTTATTAGAGCTTAAAATACAAATGGACTTATTTAACCTTCATATGACCCTACTAGTTTGGTATCATTATTCTTATTTCAGAGAAGGAAACTCAAACACAGGATTAAATAAATAAGTTGCCTCCATTTACAATAATAAACAGAAGAGTTGAGATTCAAACACAGGCTGAGCCTTCATCCTCCCCTAGACTACACTCAGGGGAATCTGACACAAAAGGTCTAGGGATGGACCACTGAGTTATAGGAGAGATAGGCAGAGGCCTCTGCTCAAGTGTCCCAAGCCACACTTTGAGAAACCGATAGTAAATAATGAATGCTGCTTCTTGTTGCTCTCAAATTTGAATGACCCACACAGGTGTTTCCTCTCTGAGCTCTGTGGATATGGACCACCTAGGCTGAATGTACAGCACACCCTTCAAGAATGGACTCACAATTTGCCCATACCACTTACTCCTCCCCTTATGCTCCCATCGGAGGGAACAGCCACTTTTCCCTCAGTTATGCAAGCCCCCAAAATCTGGAAATCACGTCTCACACCTTCATCACACCCCAATTAATGAGGAGTCCTCTAGCTCTTGCCTGCCTAACACCTCTCAAAACTCTCTACTCCCCACCTCCCTGCCACACCCCAGGCATTGTGACCAGCATCTCCCCAGAACTGCTGTGATAGCCCTCCAATGCATGCCTCATGTTGCTGTGAGAATTGTCTTTCCCAAACTGATGCATGAAACCCAGGATCCTCAGCATTTTCTAGATAGCCCTATATGTGCCGGCCCTGCCTGCCTCCTGGGCTTAGCTCAGACCACTCTGCCCCCATACCCATGCTCCAGCCATGGGTCCTTCTGTTAGTCTCCACGATGTTCCTTGGCCCCACTCCTTCATATACCCTGACTGCAATGCTCCCCTTAACCCGCCTTAAAAAAAGTTATTTGATCAGTCTAAGAGTCAGGACCTTCATCTACAAAATGGGAATAAAAGACATCAAATAATTGTTAAAAGATGGAATAAATTATGTAAGTGCCTATAAGTGTTCAAAAATTTCATTTCCCAGCATTTTAATTTCTCCTATTAATCATCTTATCAAAATGATGTATCCATTTCTATCATTTTTCTAGTTATTTTTTCAAAAAATCTAAAATTTAAAAGAACCTATAAAAGAATTACCTCTTTATAAATTCATAAAAATCATAAAATATCTATCTCACTGTGAACTAGTTTTTAATTACTGTCAATTTGGCAATATCCCTTAGATGAGAGCATCTTATAGGTATTGGACTTTACAATTGTCTAAACTGCTTTTTTCTACAAACCATTTAATGAATGAGTAAAAATAAATAGCAAAATGTACACACTCCCATAAACTCTGACATAAGCAAGAAAGAATCCAAATAAATAAGCATTAATTAGTGCCTAACTGGTAGGAGCAGCACAGGATGCAGAGAAATTTGACCAAGAACTGATGTGTTTGTATAAGATGTATAAGGTGGAAGCATAGCTAAGGATGTCTGGTATGTGTAAGATTAGTGTCTCCCTAATAAGAATACTATTAAGGAAAGTGGTTTGTTGAAAGAGCAAAGGTTTATTATGTGAAAGAACATTAAGAGCAGATTATCTGCCCACTACTGTAAGAAGAGATACCGCTAAATGATCTGTGTAAGAAAAATCTGGAAGTTGAAATTCTGGAGAAAAAAGAATTAACACTATTTTCCAAACAACAATGCTATTTAAGCGTCATATTATTCAAAACCTCCATTTGCATGTCATTTTGAAAAATATTTTACAGATTAAAAAATAACTATTTGATATTGAAATGTAGACACTCTGGGTATGTGATGGCTTTCCTAACAAAATCTTTAAGAAATTTCACATTAACTAGTTGAATTCAACATTTGGCAGTGTTATCTAATTCCCTCACGTGAGTCCCTATAATAGCTAGTTATGCTCACTATGAAAAGTTGGAGCAGGGAGCATTAGTGTTTAGCAGCAGGTGTGATACTCAGAGGAAGGAGGTAAAGTAAATGAATTTGAGCTGGCAGGTGTGAGTGCCTGAGCAGCTCTGGGACTGAGCCCGGGGCTTCAGACTCAGGCAGACTAGGTCAGTCTCACCACTGCCCTCTATTGGCTGACTCTCTAAGTCAGTTTCCTACAATGTGGAAACAATACCTGCCTCACAACAGGATTGAAAGAATTAAATAAAGTGGAGAAGAAGAGTCAGGATTCAAACTCAAGAGGCTGACTCCAGAGCCTTTGACACAATTTGACACAATTGACCTCAATATGCCATATTGAAAGACTGAAACTGCCAGGAAGGCTCAGCAGAAATGATATTGAGGGAGAGAGGGAATGTGAGGCATCAGCCAGGGATCCATTTCTGGAAAGGACCTGCAGAGCCCACACAGGGCCTCCACCCCGGACCTTGTTATTTCCTATCCCCATCGCCATCTCTGTTTCCACTGATTGCTGCTTCCTTCACCAAGGAGGAGAAGCCTCTCAAACTAGCACTGGAATAGGAGGTCCTGGGAGCTCAACCCCACAGGAGTGATCCTGGTCCCTGCGATGGGGCCAGTTTTCACCTCTCACAGTCTTCAGGGGAAATCGGGAGTTTACAAGTTGACCTTTTTTTTCCCACACTCAACACTAAAATGTTTGCATCTACAAGAAGTTTTGGTCAAAAACAGGAAAATCTTAATTTAGATACACTGGAGGAGATTACAAGGCCCTCTGATAAAACTCTTGGGAAAAGTGCTTAAGCACTCTCCAGGATATTGAAAATCGGAAAACCTGGCTTTTTATCCTGAGCTTTTACAATGTTCATTCAACAATCATTAGTTAAGCACCTACTGTGCGCCAAACCCTAGGGACATACAATCAGATCAAACAAAGTCTGCCATGAGGAAGCCTGAGGGCCAGGGCCCAGAGTGGAGAGGGGAGGCTGGAGTGTTTGCTCTTACCTGGAGCAGAGTAAGAAATAGTCATGAAACCAGCTTCCCAGCAGAGGTAGTGATTGACTTGAAACTTAAAACAGTATGTGCTTCTCAGCCAAGTGGAAAAGAATGGCCCTTCAAGTTGAGTCAAGTGAAGTCATGAAGCAGTTACATATGTGCATGATTCGTCTGATGCTAAGTGTTCACTTTCCTGGATGGGGCTGTACAGCACTTTTCATGTCAGAAAGACCAGGCTTCAGAGGTACAGGTCTGTGATTCAACAGTCTTACACATTCACAGTGCTCACCATATAGCAGGAGGGGAAGAATGAAGGGGGGGAAATCGGAGGGGGAGACGAACCATGAGAGATGATGGACTCTGAGAAACAAACTGAGGGTTCTGGGTGGGGGAATGGGTTCGCCTGGTGATGGGTATTAAAGAGGGCACGTTCTGCATGGAGCACTGGGTGTTATACGCAAACAATGAATCATGGAACACTACATCAAAAACTAATGATATAATGTATGGTGATTAACATAACATAAAAAAAAAAAAAAGACCAGGCTTCACCACTCATCAGCTATATGAGCAGGAACCCGTAAATCCCCCTCCCCGAAATCTGGATCTTCTTTAAACATCTGGGGCACCTGGGTGGCTCAGGCAGTTAAGCATCTGCCTTCGGCTCAGGTCATGATCCCAGGGTCCGAGATCAATCCAGTCCCGCATTGGACTCCCTGCTCAGCGGGGAGCCTGCTTCTCTCTCTCCCTCTGCTTGGCCCCTCTCCCGCTTGTGCTCTCTCTCTCTCTGTCAAATAAATAAATAAAATCTTAAAAAAATATATTGTAAACATCCCTAACCCCCCTTCACTGCTTTATTTTTCTGTCACTTCTTTTTTTTTTTTTTCTGTCACTTCTAATGTATCATCTACTTTACCTAGAGGTAGATGATACTTCTGCCCCCTAGAGGGCAGAAGTCTGTGATTCTAATTCTTTATTATATCACCATCACCTAGAACAATTGCTATTTGTTGAATGACTGAATAAATTAAGGGTAAAGTGGGAAGAATAATATTATCCATTTCATGATTTAGCATGAAAGTGACACAATGTGTAAAGCACTTAGCACAGTAGCAAGTACATATGTGCTCAATAAAATCAGTTATTACTATTAAGTAAATTGGTGTGGTAAGTGTTCACAGTGTGAAGTGGCAAGAAGCGAAGCTAGGGAGGCACAAACACCAAGAGCATGGGGGTTCCCACAGGTCACACTAAGCAGTTTGTACTAAGTCCTAAGTTTTAAGTAAACAGGGAACAGAGTAAGATTTGTATTGAATGAACATCAAATTAGCAGCAGTGAGGAGGATGGCTGAAGAGGGAGTGCAAATCATTTAACTCCTCTGAGACACAGCTTTCATCTTGAAGATGGATAGAATAAAACTTGGCCAGTATGCTCACAAAGAGAAAATGATGTGTGTGTGTGTGTATGTGTGTGTGTGTGTGTGTGTGTGAGTATATGTTAATAACTATAAAATAATGTAAGAAAAAGTCACAGCATGGTCATCACATCCTGGTGCATGTCAGACTTGCTTAGTAGGGCTTGCCAGAGTATTTTTCACAAACAAGCAGCTTGAATCCCAAGGAAAATATTCTCAGTACAAATGATCTACCTTGTTCTGGAAAAATTTTCCATCCAAGACCTCATTTTCATTTGCCCATTGCACCCATGAATCCAATATGCCTTGGGCAAAAAAAAAAAAAAAAAGATATGTCTGCATCTGTACCTCTGAAACAAATAATGCAATATATGTTAAGAAAAAAAAAAGAAGAAGAAGAAGGTAGCGGGAGGGGAAGAATGAAGCGGGGGAAATCGGAGGGGTAGACGAACCATGAGAGACAATGGACTCTGAAAAACAAACAGGGTTCTGGAGGGGAGGGGGGTGGGAGGATGGGTTAGCCTGGTGGTGGGTATTGAGGAGGGCACATTCTGCATGGAGCACTGGGTGTTATGCACAAACAATGAATCATGGAACACTTCATCTAAAAC
>NC_138374.1:18631669-18667236 GCF_054177405.1 Leptonychotes weddellii | reverse complement strand
TTTTCTCATTGGATATTCTTTCCTGCTTTGTTGAAGATGAATTGACCATAGAGTTGTGGGTTTATTTCTGAGTTTTCTATTCTGTTCCATTGATCTATGTATCTATTTTTTGTGCCAGTACCATACTGTTTTGATCACTACAACTTTGTAATTTATTTTGAAATCTGGGATTGTGATACCTCAAGTTTTGTTCTTCTTTTTTAACATTGCTTTGGCTATTCAGGGTCTTTTGTGGTTCCATACAAATTTTAGGATTATTTGTTCTGTGAAAAATGATTTGGTATTTTGATAGAGATTGAATTAAATCTATAGATTGTTTTGGTTAGCATGGGCATTTTAACAGTATTTTTTCTCCCAATTCATGCACATTGAATATCTTTCCATTTCTTTGTGTTGTCTTCAATTTCTTTCATCAGAGTTTTATAGTTTTGAGAGTACAGGTCTTTCACCTCCTTGGTTAAGTTTATTCCTAGGTATTTTATTATTTTTGGTGCCATTGTAAATGGGACTATTTTCTTAATTTTTCTTTCTGCTACTTCATCATTAGGGTAGAGATTTGTGCAGATTTCTGTACATTAATTTTGTATCTTGAGATCTTACTGAATTCATTTATCAGTTCTGGTAGTTTTTGGTGGTTTCTATACACAGTATGTCATCTGCAAATAGTAAAAGTTTGACTTCTTCCTTACCAATTTGGATGCCTTTTATTTCTTTTTGTTGTCTGATTGCTGTGACTAGAACTTCCAGTACTATGATGAATAAAAGTGGTGAAAATGGACATCCTTGTCTTTTTCCTGATCTTAGGGGGAAAGTTCTCAGTTTCTCACCATTGAGTATGATGTTAGCTGTGGGTTTTTCATAATAGCTTTTATTATGTTGAGGTATGTTCCCTCAAAACCTACTTTATTGAAGGTTTTATCATGAATGAATATTGTAATTTGTCAAATGCTTCTTCTGTATCCATTGAAATCATACGGTTTTTATCCTTTCTCTCACTGATGTATCACATTGATTTGTGAATATTGAACCACCTTTGCATCCCAGAAATAAATCCCACTTGATCGTGATGAATGACTTTTTTCATGTATTGTTGATTTGGTTTGCTAATATTTTGTTGAGGATTTTTGCATCTATGTTCATCAGAGGTATTGGCCTATAGTTCTTTCTTTTGGTAGTGTCTTTATCTGATTTTGGTATCAAGGTAATGCTGGCTTCAAAGAATGATTTTGGAAGCTTTCTTTCCACTTCTACTTTTTGGAATACTTTGAAAAGAAGAGATATTAACTCTTTATTTGGTAGAATTCACCTGTGAAGCCATCTGGTCCTGGACTTTTGTTTGTTGGGGGTTGTTTCTTTTGTGTGTTTGGATTTTTTTTTTAAGATTTTATTTTTAAGTAATCTCTACACCCAACATGGGGCTCAAACTCACCACACTGAGATCAAGAGTCAGCCAGGTGTCCCTGTTGGGAGTTTTTTGATTACTGATTCAATTTCATTGTTGGTAATCAGTCTGCTCAAATTTTCTATTTCTTCCTATATAAGTTTTAGGAAGTTATATGTTTCTAGGAATTTATCCATTTCTTCTAGGTTGTCCAATTTGTTGTCTTGATATTCTCTTATAATCTTTGTATTTCTGTGATGCCAGTTTTTATTTCTCCTCTTTTGTTTCTGTTTTATTTGAATCTCCCCCTTCTCTCTCTCTCTCTCTCTCTCTCTGAGTCTGGCTAAATAAAGGTTTATCAATTTTGTTGATCAAAGAAACAGCTCCTGGTTTCATTGATCAGTTCTATCATTTTTACGTTTCTATTTTATGTATTTCTGCTCTAATATTTATTATTTCCTTCCTTCTACTGCTTTTGGGTTTTGTTTTTTCTTATTTTTCTAGCTCCTTTAGGTGTCAGGTTAGGTTGTTTATAAAAAATATGTGACTTTTTGTCCCTGGCTTCTTTCATTTAACATAATGTTTTTGAGGTTTATCTATGTTGTAGCATGTATTAATACTTAGTTTCTTCTGGATGAAGAATATTCTATACTGCATAATACCACAATTTGTTTATCCATTCATCTGTTGGACATTTAGCTTCCAAGGGTTCCACCTTTTAACTATTGCAAACAGTGCTGCCATGAACATTCATATACTTCTATTTGTTTGAGTACTTGTTTTCAGTCCTTTGGATATTTACCTATGAGTGGAATGGCGGGTCACATGGTAAGTCTATGTTTAACTTTTTGAGAAATTGCCAACTGTTTCGGATGACCATTGCCCTATTTTACATTTTCACTGGTAATAAACAAGGGTTCCAATTTCTTCATATCCTTGTCAGCACAATATTTTCATTATTATTATTTTTATTGCCATTCCAATGGATATGAAGTGGTATCTCACAGTGGTTTTGATTTGCATTTACTTAATGACTAATGACATTAAGCATCTTCTCATATGCATATGGCCATTTGTATATCCTTTTTGGAGAAGTGTCTAAGTCCTTTGTTCATTTTTTTTAATTGGGTAGTTTATATTTTTGTTGTCAAGTTGTAAAAGTTCTTTATATATTCTGGATACTATTTGTAGCAGCTAAGTAACTTGGAATTTTACATTATCTCCTCTTTTACTAATGTCTTTCTCCTCACCTAGATGAGGAACCCCATCAGGGCAGGCTCTACTTCTGTTTTTGCTCATCATTTTCTCCTCCGCCTATCATGTTGCCTGGCACAGAGGAACATTCACAAATAGTCAATTAATGAGTGAATTAATGAATGAATGAGAAGGCCATTGTCTTCTCATCAAGGTGGGGACATTGCCTTCTGACTGTACATCGCTCTCTGGCATAGAGTGTGGGAAGAAAATAATTATTATGGAATCACCTTTAAAAGATAAGCCTGTCTTAGTAGTTCTTCTACTTCCTATTTCTTGTTTATTAAGTATATTATTCCTGTCAATCTCTTATAGACTGGACAACATGCTAGGCACTGCAGAAACAAATGTGAAGAAACTCAGCACTGTTCGCAATAGTGGGTATCTGTAGATCTATTTTACTACTCAGAAACTGAACCTCCTTCTTATGTTTAGGGAATTCTCCATTTCATGCATCAACCATGTAAGATGAAAATGCTGGATACTCATATCCCCAGCCTTCACTGCAGCTAAGATGCAGGCATTTGACCTGGCTCTGCCAATCAGAGTCATCTACACTGACCTTGGATTGCACAGCTGATGAGGCAATGAAGCAGGGTGATCACCAGTTCTGTTCTGGTGAGGCTGATGAGAATAGTAAAAGAGATAGTACCTCCCAGTATCCAGGGACAGTGATGGTTCCAGTTCTGGAAACACCTTTAGGTGCCTGGGAGGAGAGGCATCTTCGTGGGATCTATTATGAAGCATGACGGTAGTGATTTTTCTTGTCTGTGGCATTTAATCCTGGTTCTCTAGCCTCTTAGAGAGTCTTCAAATTGCCAAAATATGCTTTAATAAGTCCATTTTCTGCTCAAATTATGCACAGATGATTACTGTTGCTTGCAACTGAGAAACCTGATAGAAGACTGCCCTCATAGAGCTCAATACTCTAGAGCTAAGACTACCAAACTACTGCCTTTAGGCCACTGTCTTAAAATTTTATTGGAAGATAACCATGCTTATTCATTTTCATATTGTCTATGGAGGCCTTAGAGCTGCAACAGTAAAACTGTGCAGTTGACACAGAAACCACCCACAGAGCCTAAAATATTTACTCTCTGGCCCTTTACAGAAAGAGTTTATAGACACACCTGCCTTAGATAGGTAGACAAGCAAATAAACATGCAATTCCAATATAACATTTTCCAAGCTTTTGTTAAGACATGTTTTAGAGTAATCCATATTTTTCACTTGTATCATATCTGAAGGTGACACATTCAATAAGTGACCCCAGAGGCCTCCCAAAACCATATATCATAAGACATAATTCCTTCAGCAAACCATTTGTTATATAAAATGAGATTTTCTTTTATTTGTTACAAATTTGACTTAAAGAAGGCAGTCCTTGGGCTAGAGATAGGTAAATCAGTAGAGAAGTTCACTTTCTCCTGGTATTAACTTTTGTTATTACCACAGACCCTAAAGATTATAAGTAACTTTAGAGTTTACCTGAATTTGTGCTGATCTAACATTCAAATCTCCTTTATACTATCCAAGTGACCACAAGCGTTTGAATCTCTCCAATAACAGAAAACTCACACATTCTGAAGGAAAACTATCCCCTTCTAGTCAGTCTTCATTGAAACCAGGTTTGTCATTAAGTCAAAATTTGTTTCTATTCACCAGTAACCAAAAAGAACATTTAATCCCTCTCCCACATTAGTGCATTTAAATATTTGACAACCACTACTCTGCCCTTCTTTTTTTTTTTTTTTTAACTTGGAACAACATAACATTATAAGAGATGTATCAAAGGTTTCTGAGGGTCTTATCCACATTTTCTCATTAGCATCTAACAGTGACACTAGGGAGACAGAATTACTATCCTTATTAGACAACTTGTCCAATCCAAGTTCACAGCTGGTAAATGATGGAGGGAAGCTTCACGTGGTTTTCCATTATGGCAAACAATATTTTGATTTAAATTTCATGTCATTTCATATGGCAAAAAACATTTTGTACTTTTAAAAGCTCTCCTTCGTCATAGCTCATGTCCTCTCTCAGCATTTTTCTTTCCAAACCAGAAAGATTCTCCATCTCTTCTCTTCTCTTCTCTCTCTCTCTCCTTTTCCCTCTCCCTATCTCTCTCTCTCTCTCTACACACACACAACACACACTCACACTCACACACCTTATTTTTAATTTTATCATGTCCTCATATGACAGCAAGAAACCCCTTAATCTTCTACCCACTGCTTCTACTTCTAGCATGTCCTTTGAGTTGCCCTTTCGTGTCATTTTAATTTTAATGATGTAATTGCTATGCCCAGTAAGCAGTGCCTGTGGTGTCAGTGGTTCTGTCCCTTACTAACTATGTGACCTTTGGCAGTTATATTTCTGACCATATGGACCTCCCAACTGCTTCTCACTTTCTGTGCCTTATTAAAATGGACACAATATCTACACCTTGAGCACAGTGAGAGTTAATTAAGATATTTACATAAAGTGCTAAAAAATGAAAGCCAAGCACATTATTATTGCTTTAAATACACTTGAAAAATACAACCAAATCTTTCTTATAGACATCTCTGCTGGAAGCAAAGTTTCCAATTCTACAGTGATCAAGATAAGGCATTAACATAAGCACTCTAACACCAAAATTTATTTTTATCTTCTTATTGGAACAAAGATTTAAACTTTTGAAGAAGAAGATGAAGCACATAAAAAATTGCACTTCACACATCAATTCTATGCAATTAGATTGAGGGCATGAGATTTTTTTCATTGTGGAGATAAACCAAGATAGAGACAAGGTCTCTTTTGTACCAAATATATGCCTTTAATCCTAGACTAGAAAACTCTCTACCAGGGTCCAAAAAAATTGTTCTATGTGCATCAGCCTTGTGTATGCTGAGGTGATTTGGAAATGTAGTGTCCTTGGAGACGAGAACAAACATTTCATATCCAGAGAAATGAATCAAACTAAACACTCTCTAATACACTGAGATTTAGATCCCTTTACTAGGATGAAAATTGGGTGACTATGGGACAAGTTGTTTGATTTCTATAAGCCTCAGTTGCCTTATCTATAAAATGATAAGCTCTACCTCATTTGTTGCGAAAAAATACCAACATGATATTCAAGGGCAAATAGTAACTTGCTGCTACAAATAGGAAGTGGCAAAATGCAGTGGTCACGATAGTCATATGTCTGGTTAGCTGTGCAACTTAATTAAGTTATTTAACTTGGTTAACCTATGTATCAGTTTTCACATCTGTAAAATACAGATAATAATACTGCTTGTCTCTTTGGTAGTTACGGGAATTTAACTAGGCAGGAGGTATAAAGAACACAGGACAGTGCCCGATTCTTAGTGAACACTCAGTAAAAATGCTAGTTGTTGCCATCACCACATAACATCAAAAACACATTTTCCCTTACCAGTGAGCATTGGCCAAATATTAAAGTCTTCACAAAAATGAGATTTTTTATTTAAGTTTTAAAAAGACATAAACTGAAAGTTAAAACTATTGCTAAGAGGAAGATTTTCTCTTTAAGAGAGAAGTCACAGAACGCTTGTAAACCATTTCCAATTCTGCTTTTATCTCCCTGGCTTCCAAATCCCAGACACTGCCTTGTTAGTTGAATCCCCTTGTTCTCTCCAATGCTCTACATTGGGATTGAAGCAATCATACAGATTTCTCAGAATGAGAAGGCTTTATGGTTATGGTGTCTTGTGCATTTGTTGAAATAGTCACTTTAGCCAATTTTAATATAAAAGTTCCTAAATTGTTAATGTTCTCCTAAGTGATATTTGATGACAAAATTAGTATCTGCATGAAGTGTAATGAGTGATTTTTTTTGTGAAAAATACCATATAAGTTGACAGTGGGTAATAATCACACTGTCAAAGACTACAAGATTCCATTTTTTCAGAGCCATCTATATCCCCAGCTTTATTTAGCTGTACAGGCTGTCATCAAGATGGAAGATTCATTTCTCCTCTTACTGCACCATGGCAGCTAGTTTTATAGGACATATGGCTGTGCTGTCCACTTCTCAAAAGGGTGCAAAATCCCTAGCATCACTTTCATAGGTAAGTACATGCACAATGAAGAGAATGGCTTTCATGCCAATGAACCCAGACCCATTCCCCACTGACGGCTTATAGAACCCTGGAGTGTAATCCAGATGTCTAAACATGGGTGACCAGTGACCAATTACTCAGGAAAAGATCCAAAATGATCTGCTCAGGACCTCCATCCCAAAGGAACTGTCCATCAGGAATGCAAGTTTGACCTCTTTTGTGCAGTTTTCTGTAGTTTGTTTTCTCATGCATTAAAATATGGGGCACGCGTTAAAAATCCTTCAGGGCTGTTTCAAAGTCTGTGTGTGGTTTCCCCTTAAAACCTCTCCAATTTCACACGTGATTCATTAAAGGCAGGTAATGGTGTAGAGCTCAGACAGGAATTAGTCAGGGCTGGCTTCTCACCTTTGGCCACCAGTGTCACCACAGGACTAGCTGGTTGGCTTCTATTTACTCTAACTCCCTAAATGTTCATTTATGCTCAAAATAATTTACCCTACATGTGTCTTGTTTTGTAGTAGGCCCTGGAGCTTTATGCAGGAAGCCAAAGGGGACACACATCATATACCCCAGCACTCAGACTGCATGTATTTGAGAACTAAGGTTTGTGTTCATGAAAAATTAACTTTGTACTATCAGATGTGAATTGAATATAATTAGAGGTGCCAGTGAGTGGCCAGTTACTAAAAGCATAAGCTTCAGCATCAGTCTTTCTAGGTCTGAATCCCAATGGCATCACTAACTAGCTTCATGACCTCTGCAGCTATGGGAGAACTTCCTGGTCTGGACAGCAAACCTGGATAGAAACCTGGCCTGGGCATTCAGGGAAACTTCAAAAGGATTAGTAGTTTGATAGATGAAAAGTAGGGAGCTTGGTGTTAGAAGCAGAGAGAGCAGCATGTGAAAAGATAATGGGGAGAGAAAAAGATACAGCAAATTCAAGGAGCACAGAAAGGAGACCTTTGTGACTCAACCTAGGAAGTAGGAGTGTGGCTGGAATTGAGGCAGCAGGGGTGGTGGTGCATATGGCGGACAGCTCTGCAAGCCGTGGTCAGGGTTTTGTTTTGTTTTGTTTTGTTTTTCTTTAAAAACTAATTATTAATGGGGCATGACCGCATAATGAATACAAGTTATCCTTTGAAGGGGACGAAATGTTTAGGAACTAGATAGAAGTGATTCCCACACAACACTGCAAACATCCTAAATGTCACCAAATTGTACACTTTAAAATTGTTAATTTTAGGTTATGTGAATTTCACCTAACTGCACAATAAACTTAAAAACTGTCATATAATTTAATTTAAAAATTAATACATGCATAGCAGAATTCAAAAAGTGTAGGAAACTGTCTAGTAAAGGGGCACCTGGGTGGCTCAGTTGTTAAAGCATCTGCCTTTGGCTCAGGTCATGATCCCAGGGTCCTGGGATTGAGTCCCGCATCGGGCTCCCTGCTCAATGGAAAGCCTGCTTCTCCCTCTCCCACTCCCCCTGCTTGTGTTCCCTCTCTCACTATGTCTCTCTCTGTCAAATAAATAAATAAAATCTAAATAAAATATGCAAGGATATCTCATTGAGTAATGATAATGATCATCTTTGTGTACTTATTTGGCATCTTTGAAGATCCAATCTTGTATTGAATTTTTTTTTTTCTTATTACTGAGTTTTGAGCTTTCCTTATATGTTCTGGATACAAATTCTTTATCAGACATGTGTTTTGCAAATAATTTCTTCCAGCTATCGCTTATCTTTTCATTCTCTTAACGGTATTTTTTAAAAACAAAATTATCAGGACACCTGGGTGGTTCAGTCAGTTAAGCATCTGCCTTCACCTCAGGTCATGATCCCGGGGTCCTGGGATCGAGTCCCGCATCGGGCTCCTTGCTCAGTGGGGAGCCTGCTTCTCCCTCTGCCTGCTCTGCCTGTCGCTCCCCCAGCTTGTGCTCTATTTCTCTCTCTGACAAATAAATAAAATCTTTAAATATAAAAAATTAAAAAAATAAAAACAAAATTATCTTTTAATTTTTAAGTATAATTTAGCAATTCTTTATGAATAATGCTTTTTTTAAATGTTATTATGTTATGTTAATCACCATACATTACATCATTAGTTTTTGATGTAGTGTTCCATGATTCATTGTTTGCATATAACACCCAGTGCTCCATTCAATACGTGCCCTCTTTTTTTTTTAATTATGTTATGTTAGTCACCATACAGTACTTCACTAGTTTTTGATGTAGTGTTCCATGATTCACTGTTTGCAAATAATGCTTTTGGTGCTGGATCTAAAAAATCTTTCACTATGCCAAGGTAAACTTTCCTCCTGTTTTTTTAGATGTTTTATTAATTTTACATCTATGTTTATGGCCAATTTTTAGTTTATTTTTCTATATGGTGGAAGGACTGGATTAACATTAATTCTTTTTGCATATGGATATCCAATAGTTCTACCTTTATTTTTAAAAAATATCCTTTCTCCATTGATATATCTTTTTAAATTAAGATGGTTGATCACCCTACTAATCTCTTTCAACCATTGTTTCGGCCATGTTGCCTGAATTTCTGGTTATTTCAGGCCAGAGAGTAAGTAGGTTCTGGTTACTCTATCTTAATCAGGAGTAGAAGTCTGGAGCTAATTTTCAAATTTGTTTTTCCCACTTTAAACTGGCTTTATAAGTTTAGTCGACATTATAATCTCTGTGTTGCAGATTTATAAACTGAAAGTCAGGAAAATGAAGCAATTTGCCCAATTTATAGTGTTGTTGCAGTGATTAAATAAGCTTGCAAAACCCATAGCATGACATATGACATCATAATTGTATGGCAGTTGATAAATAAGGGCTTTTAATCTACTTATGATTACTTATTAAATTAACTACCATAACAAGCATCCTTCTTTAGTGTATTCAACATCCATCAATATTTTCCTTTGAAAACTCCCCATTTTTATTTCCTTGCCCAGGACACATTGAAAAGTGTTTTTCTCAGCCTGATCAGGGAGTTCCATTTGTACCTCCAGCATCCCAGCTGCTGATCTTTTGCATTTTTCAGCAACCCATGAACTACATTCATTAGATGCTAAATTACAGCTCCCAGAAAATGACAAGTGAGTGCAACATTTCACCAACATAAAGTTCATTCAATAAAAATTAAAGGAAACTTAGAGAAGACAGGTTTGGAGGAATCATAAATAAATATATATGTTAGACAGTCTCTGCTTATCCAAGTGTCAGGATCAGTGAGTTAATGCTAAGAAATAAACTGCTTTGGTTAATGAAACAGGCTATTAAGAAAACAGAACTATTCTCATCTCTTGCCATATAAGAGAGTGAATCTATTACTTTCAAATACAGCCATATTAACAGAAACATTACTTGTTCATATTAAGATATTTCCCAGAGTTGTACTTTTCTTTGTAAAAATAAAGACATCCTATGGATTGTGGAATGTTATCTTTTCATTTTTGAAATCCTTCCAATAGCAGCCTGACTGTGGTACATAAGGATAATGGGGGTTTATTTCGTGAGATGGTTTGCTGATGTGGGATTTCATTGGCATTTTGGAACAAGACATGATGCTCTGAACCCCAGAGATGTCTCTGCAACAGCCTAAAGTCTAACCCCATGTGTTTTTGTGAAGCATAGAATACAGAAGTAGAAATCCAGACTCTCAGACTCACAAGCAGGGATGCTTGCTGTAGTGGTAAATTCATCCAGCTATCCCCCTGTCTCATCGTATCACTTCACAGTCTAACTTTTCTGAAGAGTTTTCTCCCTTCCTCACCTCTTTATTACTTCTCTGAGTGCCCATGCTACCATTCCATCACTCCACTCCAATGCTATCATCAAAGTCATTAGTGATCTCCAAGTCACTAAACCAGGGGATATATTTTAGTCATCCTCTAACCTGACCCATCAAAAGTATATTCCACTGTGACCCACTCTACTTCTTAGAACATTTTGTCTCTTGGTTTCCATGACCACCAGTGCACTAACTTTCTTTTTTCACTCTTGCCACTTTTCGTCGGATTCCTTTTTAGATTCGTCTTCCTCTAACCCCAATCATTATGGCAATGGTTAGCCCTATTTGCCTGAGTCCCTGAGCAAACTCACCACACACCCAAGGCTTCAACTGCCATCTGTACACACATGGCCCATATGCCTTCCCTCTGAGCTGTGATCTCCCTTAACCAGGTGTCCCAATGGCATCTGATGTCTTAAAGGAATTCCATACTCATCATGTCCAGGTCCAGATTAAAACAAGAGACTTCTTAAAAAAAAAAAAAAAGAAAAGAAAAGCAAACCTGACATGTTATCTCCATTTCCACAGCTTAAAATGAACACTTCAGCAGTTTCTCACTGTTCCTAAAGGAAATACTAACATGATTCATACGTAATTCAGCCAACGCCTATCTGTCCAGTCTTATCTCACACCACACTCCATGTTCTTTGCTTCAAGCACACCAACCACACCACTCTACTTTATGTTTCCCACTTGCCACACTTCCTCCTATCATGGGAACTTCTACCTGAGCCACTTTTCTCTCCCTTCCCCAATCACCTTCTAGCTAACTGGTACTCCTCTTCCAGGTCCTGGCTCACATGTCACCTCTCAGGTTCACTGACCCCATCCTCCCAGACAAGGTTAATGTTTTCTGTTTTATGATCTCATGATGAAAGATTCTTCTGAGGGCTAAATTTAATTTAAATGTGTAATTATTTGATTAATGTGAATCTCCTCCCAGAGTAGAGTTCCATGATAGAGGGACAAATCCTGCCAAACTCTCCAGTGTGTCCTCAGAATTAGCACAGGTGGTGATCAGTAAAATTTGTTAGATTTACTGAGTAATTATAAACCAAGAGGACTGGGTCCTGGTCCTAGCTTTGCCTTTGTTAGGCTTACTGATGTTCGGCATGAAGGGCCACTGTCTGGATGGAAGAGGTGTCTGTCCTCATCATGGAAGGATTTTAATACACTGTACAAATCCTACCCACTGGAAGGACCCAGTGCATTCACTGGTAAATCCATTGAGTATAATTTCAGTCTCAAGCAGCTTGGGTAGAGGGAATCTATAGCCCTTTCCTATTTCATCAACTCTCAACTTCCTTCCACCAGTGTCTGCAAGTGTCCCAAGGTGCAGTTCTCCATAACTGAGCTTTATGACTGTTGTGATAGGGGCAGATACCTGCATTTTCCTGGGCATTCAGAGTGTATAAAGTGCATGGTTGATACTCTTTTGGGGATGCTCAGAGCTTGCCCCAGTTGCTCTATTATTTGGAAAACTTGAAGGAAAGGCTTTAATGGAGAAAAACATAAGAAAACAGGAAAATAGTTGACACCCAACCTTCAGAGAGAAAAATGAATCTCTGGTTAGTATCTACCCAAATTCCAAGGGTGTTTGGCATTGGCAACCCTACTGTCTTCCTCTGCTGAATACACTCTTCTTACACCACACATGTTTAGAAGCAGTCAGCACATACTTATTTTTACTTTTTCTAATTGTAGGGTGCTAAAAATTACACAATTTCATATGGATGGAAGCATTTTATCTTCATTAAACCCAATAATACAGTCTTACCTTTGTTCTCATTTTTTTCAGGTTAGGACACTGATGATTAAAGACACAGAATGACCCAGGGTGTATTATCCTTCTGGTGAGCCTGGTTCTAGCTCAGCTGCCTTATTCTAAGAGTTGTCCTTCTTTTCCCCATTACATTAGTTAAAACTTTCTTAATCTATTTTTCCTTTAATTCCTGGACATAAATTTGTGTCTCTTCTTCCCACATGCACTATAAATTCCTTGGGGGCTACCACACTCGACTATGATTCTATATCAAATCAGACTGCAGCACAAAGCAGGTGGTCTCTCTCTGAACTGGGGCAAGGCAGGTAGAATGAATTGACAAGGCAGAAGACACAAAGCCCTTGACATCAGAGGAGACACAACTGAATTTTAGTTTGCTGAAAATATCAAGGGGGACAGATGATTTATTTATCACTGGGTGGAATGTCTTTAGGTCAGGACCAGCTATGTAATTTGCAGAGCTCTATGAAAAATTAAAATGTAGGGTTCCTTGTTAAAAATCGGAGGAAAAGATTTTTTTTCTTTCTTCCATGGACTTTTTGTTGACTTGCTCTGGTGTTTTTATATGCTGCTTAATGTTGCACACCATTGGACATGGGGATGTTTGCAGGTCGAGTACAGACCCTGCCTGTGCTCAGGCCCCTGCAGAGGGAGGTGTGAGCAGCCACCACAGAGAGGCTAGGGAACAAGCTGAGAACCCATCCAGGAGAGGCAGACAGTACAACATGTGAACAAGACTCCCAGTACCCCGTGCATGGTCCATTGTCCCATCAGATTTCACTTATAAAACACAGTCATATATCAAATTATTAAGAATTTCATGACAGTAATTGAACAGCATTAAACCCTGACAGTGGGGGCTCTTCTCTGAGTGTGAAGACCTTTGCAGCTACACTGGTTACATACCCTAGAAGCCAGCCCTGCCCTGGATTCACATATAAATGAAACCAGGACAGAGTCAGAGGGTCCTGAACCACCAAGTCTTTACCTTCTGTATGCCCTATAAGATCAGTACTTGGTGGCCTTAAATAGATATAGTATTGAATTGAACTGGAGAGATTGTCAATAAAGCACAAAAGGCAAGATGTGTTTTTAATGAAGCCAGAATTTTCTTAGAGACTCAAAGAGGAAGTTTTTTGGTACTTCTTTCATATTAATACAAATAAGAAGATGAAGTCTCAGATGCACAGTTTTAACTTCAAATAAAGCAATGGTAGATGAGACTGAGGGCACATCCCTCAGCCCTGATCTTTACAGAGGGATAATGATCTCATCCAAAGCCTGCCCAACATTTGATGGGTAGAATCCTCTGCTGTCTTCAGGAAATGACAGCCAAAGGAAATTAAGCACTAAAAGCCTCAAACGCATTCTTGTTGGGTTAGGATTTCCTTGGAGCCAGGACCATCCGTGATTGTATTTGCCATGCTCCTTAATTTTACTGTTGTCCAGAGCTACTGCAGGTAGAGAGGCAGCTTTAAAAGGCTGACACCCGGGGGTGATTGGAAGAACCCCTCCATTTTACACCTTAACCTCCTCACACCAGAAGGGTCTGTGGATGAAATTGTGCTTACAGACTTACTGAACTTCTCCTGGGGAAAAGACCCTACTGAGCCACTAATATCCACTCAGTTCTCACAGTGCGGGCTTCACTTTATACAAGAGTTACCAGTCACATTCCTGCTGAGTCAGGCTGGTTTCATGTCCATAAACTCGATTCTATTTTTAATGAAAGGCAACTTAGTATTTGAGAGAATTCTGAGGCAAATCCTCTGGCGACACAGGCTCCCCTATTCTGGAAATAGCCATGCTCTCAGGAAGATGTTGAATAACTAGCATGGGTTTAGATTTGCATTTTGAATTGGAGATGCATATGGTTTCTCCTCAGAGCAGTTCTGTTCATTGTTATGCACGTGGTTCTTCATTTAATATGGACAGCATTAGTTTTGTTTTGTGGCCAGCATGCTTCTTTCCTGAAATGCAGTCCTTTACACTGGCATCTCTAATAACATAATACTAAATACTGGGTGTAGTAAATGCCCTATTTCAGATTAAATCCAGAGTAGATGGAGGGATAAGTAAATCCAGTTACCACATGATGTGTCACACACAGAGAGCAAAGCAAAAACAATCGTGTTGTGAGAAATGTTCCTGTATTTGTTCCCAGGAAATAAACTAGGTACACTAGTGCAAAATTACAAACTAGTCAAAGTGAGCTCCTAAATTCACTTTCCTTGTAATTTGGGGTTAGCCTTAAAATGTTTGTTGTTTATGGAATGTACTAGTTTGACAGGGGTGTCATAACAAAGTACCACTGACTGAGAGACTCAAGAGAAATTATTTTTCTCACAGTTCTGGAGGTTACAAGTCAAAGGTCAGCAGAGTTTTCCTTCTGAGGCTTCTTTCCTTGACTTGTAGATGGCCGTCTTTTCTCCATACCTGTCCCTGTCCAAATTTCCCCTTCTTAGAATGGCACCAGTCATACTGGATTAAGGCCCACTATGATGACATCATTAAATTAATTATCTTTTTAAGAAGCTTATCTCTAAATACAATCACATTCTGAGGTACTGTAGGTTAGGACTCCAATGTGTGAATTTGGAGGGGGATACAGCTCAGCCCATAACATGGAAGAATAGTAAATATAAGAAAAGAAAGGCACTTTTAGGAAAACTGTCTCTTCTGATTTATTGTACACGTCTACAATCCAAATATATTTTTAGAGCAAATTTCAAAACAGAGGGAAAAAATTATTTTTTCTATAATTTCTGCTTTAGAATGTTGTCATACAGAGAGGATTTATACTAAACAGGCCTCATTTTCTGCAGCTCACTCTGAGGGAAATGAAAGGCCCATTATGAAAAATACCTAGTACCCTTAATAGCAGGAAAGTTCCCATATTCAACTCATGTAATATGAATTTCCCTAGGTTTTCACTTTGAGGAAATATTCTGAAGCTATTAAGGATCCCATTAGTCAGTGCAGGCTGAGCAAAGCAGAAAACACTGCCTATTTCCAAAAACTAATATATGGGCTGATATATTCTCTGTCCCAAAGACACAATAAATTTCTGTCAGTGCTAACACAAGAAGAGAAGGTTAGGCGGTTGGCATTGGAGTTGGTTTCAGATGAGCCCCTGATAATGTGCCTTCTTCTCTCTGTGCATGTTGCATCTTCAGCTGCGAGGGAAGGGTGAGACCTCAAAGAAAAAGCATCTGTTTGAGGCACAGTTTACTGAGTTGGCCCCATTGAAATTGCCCCTGCTTCTTGGATTAATGAGATTCTTCCGGACTCCCTAGTCTTTCACTAGGAGAAATTCCCACTTTACAAGCTCTCATAAAACCATCCCCTTTTTTAATATAAATAAGTTATAAATATGCATTCAATGCCATGGGTAATTGGCTAATTCTATCACTAGGCTATAAGCCCCAGGACGACAGGACCAAGTATGTTTCATTTACCTTTATGACTCTCACCAACCAGTCCTAGAGACATGAAAGCAAATTCTGGAAAAAAGCAGTGGCAACATAACTCTGAATGATTACTGCTCTTGCTAAGTGACAATGGTTTCAGATTCCAGCAAACAGCTTCCTAATAATCCCTAATTAGAGAAACCAGAAATTATATTCTTTATATGGGGTAAACCAAACCTAGGACAATGAAGGTATACTTTAAAAATATTTATATGCATAGGGGCGCCTGGGTGGCTCAGTCGTTAAGCGTCTGCCTTTGGCTCAGGTCATGATCCCAGGGTCCCCCTCTGCAGGAAGCCTGCTTCTCCCTCTCCCACCCCCCCTGTTTGTGTTCCCTCTCTCGCTATGTCTCTCTCTAATAAACAAATAAAATCTTTAAAAAATATATTTATATGCATAATAATACACAAAAACTGCATGTATTTATAAATGCATATTTAATTTAAAATCCTGACAATGTCTCACATCTTATTGTGTAATGATTATTTTCTCTCTGAGTTCGTACAGCAAACTCCTATCACAGCTTTAATATTGAAGAAGTTCTCAAAGTTCACTTACTCATGGGTAATCATTATCATAATGTAAAATAATAAGAAGATCCATTAACCTAACACACTGTTGAGCCCTTAGAACATGCATAGGAAATATTTTTGACATCTAATTTGGCAGTCCAACTGGTAATAAAATCCCCTCCCAACATCTCTAACAAGGAAATATGGTTAGAATTAAAGACCTCATTAGCTCCTATAAATTCCCACCCCTCATCTAGATCCCAGACCCACATGCCCCATATCTTGGGCATCTTCACTTGCAGGCTTACTAAATCTGTTCCCCTGCCTGTTTTTATGAATAAAACTTTATTTTAGCATGACCACACTCATTCATTCACATGTTGTCCCATGAACGCTTTCATGCTACAATGGCAGGATTGAGTAATTGTCACAAAGGCCATCTGACCCATTGAGCCAAAAATTTTATCATTTGGCCCTTCACAGAAAAAGTTTGAACATTCTTTTTTTTTTTTTTCAAGATTTTATTTATTTATTTGACAGAGAGAGAGACAGCGAGAGCAGGAACACAAGCAGGGGGAGTGGGAGAGCGAGAAGCAGGCTTCCTGCCGAGCAGGGAGCCTGATGTGGGACTCGATCCCAGGACCCTGGGATCATGACCTGAGCCGAAGGCAGACGCTTAACGACTGAGCCACCCAGGCGCCCAAGTTTGAACATTCTATTCACACTTACCCCCCCCACCGAGTTTCCATTTTCTAATCCATAAAAGGGGGATGATAATAATAATAGCATCTATCTCATGGTGATGCTGAGGATTGAACGCAGTACCACCCACAAACCACTTAGACAGCACCTGGCAATAAGCACTTACCAGTACTGGCTCTCGGCGTTAATATTATTATTCCTCGCATTTCAAGACTCAGACCACGTATCTTCAAGAGTATTCTCCAGCTTGCATTACCCCATCCCACCCTATCCTCAGTCTTCCGCTGTGCTCCCAACATAACCTGAAATACCTTTATTTTAGCTTTTTCTTTGTTATGCATATATAGTCTTCTGTCTCCCCTCAGAAGACTGTGAACATCTTAAGGGCAGGGGTTGTGCCTCCTTCATCTTAAATCTGCAGAGCCAGCATCTTGCCCACTGCTGGCATTCAGTGCACCTGAGCTCCTCATGGGAGGTCACACAATGTCAGTGTCCACAGAATGTGTATCTATAGACAGGGAGGTTGCCAGGGCTTTGACATTTTTGGCTTGATGGAAGGTACTCACTCAGTTGACTTGCAAATCAGTAGTTGGAAGTTATATTCTGGCAGGGGAGCACTGATCAATGTGGAGAGCTCATAAAGCAGGCACCCACTCTGGAATCTGAATCCAAGTAAGTAATGAAGGAGCCAAGCCCCAGATCAGCAGCTGACTTTGATTCTAGTCTCTTCATGGAATTTCATATTCATTTTTTCTCAAGGAATTCTGAATGGGCAGAAAAGTACCAACTGCTAATTTAAGGGGGAAAAAAAGTCTTGCCACCTAGAAAATGGCATTTTGGGCAAACTTGAGAAGTATTCACCAAAATCAAGATGAAAATGTGTATACCTCCTTTTTGCTCATTTGCTTATTTTTGAATCTATCAACTTTATTTTAACTTTCCAAGAATAAACACAAATTGGTACTCACTCCCATCTTTCCACCTAGAATTTCAGAACAGTCTCTCATTGTTTTGGCAACTTTTTTTTTTCTAGAAAAATCACGATCTCTGGGATTAGAAATATGCTATTTAACCTCAAAGAACTATTTGCAGCTTTAAAGCTCAGATCCTCTTAGAGAGAAGGTTGTTTTCCTCTCTCTGCTTTGTCTTATCAGGATGTCCTGAACTTAATCATCATTCATGGGATTCTCTTCAGGGGATCAATTTAAAAAGATATGCAGAGCCTTTAAAAGTTGCAGCAGAAAAATTTCAGTCTACCAAGGATCATTTGCAAAATGCTTTCCTTTTACATTCAGACAACTTCAGTGGTCCTCTCTCCTGATTATTCAGGATTACATGGCAATAACATACAACTATTTGTCAACACAACAGCTTGAGCAAAACTCAGAATCAATTTTCAGTTGGTTCTCAAAACTAGCTTTTCCTCATTCTTTGCTTCCACTGATCTTCCTTAAATCATGTCCATAATGGTCTTCTTCCAACTTTTACTGGATTCCAGAGATATGGGTGATACACAATACTGAATTCAAGCAAGACATTTCTGTTTCTTTCACTTTCTGTGCAGGGAGAATGGAACCACTGTTTACGCAAAAAGATTTTACCATTACCATGGTATTTTTTGATGGTTGTATATGTTAAAAGCAAAACACACCAAGTTAGAAATTTCAAATAGTTCTTCTCTTTCATTTTTGCAAAGAAAATCAAATGTCTTATTACATTAGGGTTCTAACACATTTTTTATTATAGATGATGAACCTTCCTAGAAAAAGGAAAAGCCATCATAAGGACTTCTCAATAAGCTTTCCTTACTTCATAGATTATGTTTTATGTTTATGTTGGATTTGATATCTTGACTTATGATGATTTGCTATATGATACTACATTATACATAACTCAATAAAAGTAATTTTCAAAAAAGCAAGCATATAAGTAATTAAGGTAAATATAAATTATTTATATTTAAGTCCTAATTATTGGGGGAGGTAAGAACCTAGACACACACACACACACACATTTTCCTTAACTAGATTCATAGAATATTGAACATTTTCTGACACATAACTTTTGCCTTCCTCTTACATATAAATATATTAACATTTTATGGTCATTCTCTCTCTTCCCCACATCCCAACCTTATACCTTTCCTTACACTCAAGCTGACCAACTCCTTTTCAATTTTATATACAAATATTGTTTAAAAGCCATAGTAAGTTTAAGTTATATCACTCATATCTAAATCAATCCATTTATGTTCTGCTTCATAATGATGTGACTAGAATTCTGAAAACTATATTTCTAGTTCTTTCAGATGGCTTCCTGTTTGGTTCCACCAATATGTGTGCTAGATTGAAACTGGAAGGCAGAAGGCTATGCTTCCCATCAGCTTCACTCCAGCCTCATTCCAGAAATGGCCCTTTACCATCAGGAGCTATTAACCCTAGGCTCCAGTAATTTTAGTCCTCCAGGAAACAACATCACTGTGTTCCTTCATAAGTACTAGCACTTACTGGGAGATTGCCCATTCCCAAAGGTCTGGACCCAAACTCTGTAGTGCCCAACTTCTGATCTCCTGAGGTATCAAGAGTAGCCATACAGTATTTCCTCCTCAAGAGTTTGGACCTTAGCTCCGCAAAGCCCCTTCTCTATGTTCCTGTGCTATTAGCTGCAGCTGCGTAGCACTCCATGCTCAAAGGTCTGAGTCTCATTTCCCCAGGGTGTCTTCTCTAAGTTTCCAGATTCTGGAAACCCCAACCCCTAACCTTCATGCCTCAGTCCTTAGGGGCGTAACTCTGTTTAACTTTAGTGTTCTATTTTGATCTTTCCATTTTCTAATACTTCTCTATCCAATTCAATACATTAACTTCTTTCTATTGCCCTCTTTAGTATGATTTCTCTGTTTCTAACTGGATCCTGAGTAGGATACTATATTGGTACAAAACGTAATCCCAAGAAACAAAACCTCATAAATGAGATTGATGGATTGGTTTGGCTGTATTCTTGACCTTGAAAAATGTGTGGAGCTCCTCACCAATGGGAAAAGAGAAATTAGTAATTCTTAGAATGTCATGCATCATGATTAATTAAATTGTCACCTGTGGTTGATTGTTATCACGCATCTAAAGACACTTATGGAACCAAGCATCTGCTTTTGATGCATATGGGCTAGGATATCTTATTACTGTATTAGAGAGCATACAGAAAGACAGTGACAAGCTCAAGGCTTTAAAATCTTAGCCCAATTGACAGACAAAGAACAGGAGATCTATATGCCCCTGAAATAATCTCTTATTTCCCTGAAAATCACACTCAAAATTCAATTGTGTGTGTTGCAGAACTAAAAACTAAGTTGAATTCACAGACTCTCAGGACTTGACAGCCCAAGGCTTGGAAAAAGAGTTATTACAAGATGCCTACAAGTCATTTTATGTTTTTTGTTTGTTTCTTTGGTTGTTTTTTTTTTAAGATTTTATTTATTTATTTGACAGAGAGAGCACAAGTTGGCAGAGGGAGAGGGAGAACAGGCTCCCTGCTGAGCAGAGAGCCCGATGCGGGGTTTGATCCCAGGACCCTGGGATCACGACCTGAGCCAAAGGCAGACACTTAACCGACCGAGCCACCCAGGCGCCCCTTATGTTTTATTTTTAATACTCTTATATCTGCTAGTCACAAAACTTCAGAGTAAGCAGAAGTATACAACATAATGATCCCATTGCACTGCTCAGAAAGGTAGTGTTATCTTGGAGTATCTGCATAGGGATGGTAGGACACAGTAAGTATTGATATAATTGTGCAGAGAAAGTTGATTAAGTGAAAAGAGATTCTCCCAGAAACCCTAGGAAGCAGATGTCTACTGCCCTTGACCTGAGACAATAAGTGGGAAAATTTGTGGGAGGTGCCAACAGTCCTTTGACTAGTGGAAAAGGAGGGTAGGTCTACTGCAGCTACCCTGTATGGCCCTATATGTAGTTCTTAAGTTCCTTTTGTTTAGGTCTCCTCACTGGCATTAGTTCACTGATTCAGAGGACTAGGGCCCAGTGGCCATGTTTATATCCCTGACTCTCTGGTCACAGTGGACTGGCTATTACCTGATTCAGTGGAAAGATTTCCAAAATTAGCTGATTTTATGTTCTTGCAAATCACCATGTTTGTGTTGTTCTTGTGCCTTGCACTTATAAAACATTGTTTCCTCATCACCTCAAGTCTTCAGATCTTAATCCCACTCCTCTATGAAAGACATTCTTCATACCTCAATTAACTAGTTCAGGCAGGTTTACGTAGCATCTGGCTTGAGGGTTAACACCTGTGTTGATATCCCCTCCCTCCTCGATCAACATGTCATCAACCCCAATCTTTCCTGCCAAAGTCAAGTGTGGGCATGAGATTCTCAGGTGCTCTTTTCCTCCATAATCCCCACCTTCCCTTCCTTAATTTCCTCTCTTCCATAATCCATTCCACTTGTTGATTATGCCCCTGTTTCCTGAGTGTTATGTATAACCCATATAATAGCCACAGAGTAAGAGTTACAATTTCTGTTTTACAGGTGGGTGAATTAAAGCTCATAAAAGGCTGTGTACCGGGCCAAATGTCAAACAGCTGTTAAGTAACACAAATGGAATCTTAACCCAGGATCATGAGACTCCATGGCTCAAAGCTCCTTCCACTGAACCAGATGGAAGTTCCCACTTCCTGTTAGACAGGCACTTTCATACTGTGTCTTAGGCAGTTTCTCCTGGGATAGCACATAATCCCCCTGTTACTGGAACATATGGGCATGGGAACAGTGGTAGCAGATGAGCCTGAAGATGCAAGGAGCAGAAAGTAATGAGCAGATGTAATTCTGCAGAACCCAGGAGCTCATAAAGAGTTTTAAGCAGGAAAATAACATAACCAGATGTGTTTTTGAGAAGCTAAATCTGGAGGGAGGTAGACTAGTCAGACAATAGAGAAGACAACTATGAGAAAGTAAAAGAACATGAGGACCAAATCTGGGGCAGTGGCAGTGCCTTAGAAAGAAGTTCCTGTATTTAAGAGATATTTTAAAGTAAAATCTTCAATTTAGTGATTTATTAGGGGGTAGGAAGTAAAGAAGAGGGGTTAAGGGCAACCCCAAAGTTTCTGATTATGAATGCCATGGAACATGACAGAAAAAAAAATAAAGAATAAATTGAGTATAAAATGAGATAGGGAGAGAGCAATTTCTGTTGTGGATATATTAGATTTGAAATATCTATTTACACGTATCTATTCCCTAACAGTCTTTGCATTTTCTAGGGAAAAGAGAATCTCAATAAATGTTATTAGCTATCTGAGAACTGATAATTAAAATCTCAACCTCAGGAAAACACTATGTACCCATCAGAATGCCTAAAATTTAAAGGAAAAAAAACTCAAAATACAAAGAGTTGGCAAATTTGTGGAAGAGTGGCCACCTCCATACACTGTTAATGAATATAAATTTGTACAACCATATTGGAAAACTATTTGCAAGTATTCACTAACACTAACATATGCATACCTCAAGCCCCAGAAATTCCATGATAACATTTACACACAACAGAAATGCATATATATGCTCACCAAAAAACAAAAATAAGTATATTCAGAGCAGCAGTTCTCATAGTTGCCCAAACTGGAAGCAATTCAAAAGCATACATTAGAATGCTGTGCATCAATGAAAATGAAGGAACCACAACTACACAGAACAACATGGAAAAATCTCACAAATATAACATTGAGTAAAATAAACCAGCCACAAAATACATGCATGCTGTATGATTTCAGCTTTATAAAATTCAAAAACAGGCAAAATTAATCTGTTCTGTTGGAAGGCTTGACACCTCTTTGTGTGGAGGATTACTGAAAACAGGGACCAGAGACAACTTTGTGTTTTGATAATCTATTTCTTGACTTGGGTGCTGCTTTGCTGGGTAGAATTTCGTTGAGATGTACATTTATAGTCTACATTTTTTTCCAATTTGTGACATTTAAATTTAGAAGTTTACATTACAAATAGCTTCTCCAATCCCTTCCAGCACTAGTCATAAATTATTCAATCAAAAATACTTAATAAATGTTTACATGAGCCAGTTCTTTTGCTTGACTTGAAGATGGAAAGAAAAGGCATAAAAAGCATTGTGTAGATTTAGAAGATTCTTTCTCAGAAGGTCTGAGACACTACCTAGTGCACGGCCTTTGCCAGGCTCTTAATCAAAGCTTTGTTTACCTGACCTTGAAAATGGAGACATTAGCAAGACCCACCTCACTAAATTTATTGTGAAGATACAAAATGGTGTGGTTGAGAAAATGAAAAACATTATGCATATGTTATTTGTTTTGAAGACAAGGTCCTTGGTTTTCTTGAAGGTTATACTTTGAGGAGGTATTCACTTATGAACCCCAAAAGAAAACTTTGAAGAAAAGCTATAAAATAAAGCAGCAGTTGGAAACGATTTTGATCATATATCACAGGCTTATGGATTTCTCTTCTTGTCATAATTCAATGAAACTAGCATAAAGCAAACTTTGTTTCTTAAAGAGGCAGGGAAATTGAATAAGTATGTTTGGGAACAACACTTTGTCCCTCAAGAACCAGGCCAACCAGTCCGGCTCCTTGGTTCAGAAAAGAAATGATTTCTTCTCAACACCTAATAGCCTGGCAAGTCCCAGCTGCTGCTGAAGCCAGCTGCAGAACACAAAGCCCCGCAGAGAAGCCTGCTCCCATGACTCCACCTTAGCTTCACACCTCTGTTGCTCCTTCTTTAAACCAACTCAATTTTGGTAGAAGAAAAAAAAATCTTCATCAAAATTAACATTAATATTCACTTTATGTGGAATCTAAAAAAAATTAAAAAGTTTGATTTCACAGAAACAGAGAACAGAATGGCTATTACCAGGGGCTGAAGAGTGAGGGAAATGGATGGGGAGATACTGGTCAAATAGTACAAATTTTCAGTTGTAAGAAGAATAAGTTCTGATGATCTAACGTACAGCATGGTGACTACTCACCACACATGCACAAAGTTAACTATGTGAGGTGACAAATGTGTTAATTATCTTGATCTTGGTAATCATTTCACAATATTTATGTGTATCAAATCATCACATTGTATACTTTAAATATACAATTATAATTGTCAATTGGTGCTCAATAAACCTTTAAAAAGAATCAACATCTTAACCTATTATAGAATAAAAATAAAAGTAATTTTACTAACACATTTAAACATTCAATATTAGCAAGAAGTTATAGTAAGGACTTAATGTGTACATTACTTGCTTCTCACACCATCACCTACCAGTTTATTGCTCCATGCTCATCCCCCCGCCCCCTCCTTACAATCTACCTCACATGCCTTTTTTTTTTTCTGGTTTTTTTTTTTTCTTTCTAACTGTTACATGAACTGTTTCTTATGCCTAGAGTCCCTTCTCCCTGGGTAATTAACAAGTTCAAACTTATTCTTTAGTTGAAATATGAGGGAATATCAGGTCCATCTTATGCACATCCATAGAAACTCAAGTCATCTCTCTGTTGCTCACATTACATAACTAACTATTCAACATCTGTCTTCCAGGACTGTCTGTATACTCCTTGCTCTATATTCTCTAGAGGTGCTTCAACTAGCCAAAGTTCATTAAAAAAATCTTTTCTCTCACACTAACACATTCTTCCAAAATGTACATTTCAGTAGACCTTAGGTATGGATATCTATAGAAGAATTGTCTACTTTTAAAATCAGTATTTTGAGTGGAGTCACATGTAGGACATCTACACTTTTAATAAACCTGAGACCTCTTATATATCAGGCGCTTTCATTCTCCTATCATAAAAACTTTAAGAGTTCGGAACTTGTAAAAATATAGGAACATGTTAAAAACTTCATTTAATTTCCTTTTGTCAGGGAAGAAGAGCTGTAGCATATCTCCTCCTACCATACTGTTTGAGTTTTATGGGTTTTTATTTTGCTATTTGTACATTGTATAATGTACTGCTTCTAATGCTTTAAGACAGCTTTTTACAAATAGATAAATAAAAGCTATTTCTAAACAGACATAAATTAATGAACACAAAACATATACAAGAATAAAAGTGTATGTATCACATGATAGCAGCATGTGTAATTCATTTTTGTGTCTTCCACATTGCCCATCATGGTGCATTCCACATGGCAGGTGCTCAATCACTGTTTATTGGAAATGAGAACTTACACTGCTGAGTCATTTAAATGCAAGGTGATGGGAGAGAAAGCTATATTCCTATTTTTGCTTAGAAACAACACCCTTTTCTTACTGGACTCTTCATCAGTCTTACAGATAACAAACTGGGATTTGAATCTGAAGAAAATAGTAGGTGCTTATTAAATATATAATTGATTGATTGATTCAATCTGTATCCACCACCATCCCCACCAATGGAGATGCTGTTAGAATTTACCAGGGCAGATGTTTGCTTGAGAATAAAGGCCACTCTTCCTAATCCAAAGGCAGGAGCTTTTAAAACTTTAATTATGGCACCAGAGGTTGACTCAGGTCTCTCCTCCTCAGCCTCCATGGCACTATGCATTGTAGAGAGTATCTAAAGTCAGATACAATAAACTTATTACCCATCTCAAATCTGGGTGGTAGTTTACCATACACATTTGTTGTTGGGAAACAATCACACATTTCTTTTTTTTTTTTTTAAAGAGAGAAAACATGAGTGGGGGGACGGGCAAAGGGAGAGGGAGGCTCCCCGTCCATACCCAGTGCAGAGCCCAGAGCCCAACTTGGGGCTGGATCTCATGACCCTGAGATCACAACCTGAGCTGAAATCAAGAGTCAAATGCTGAACAAACTGAGCCACCCAGGTGCCCCACAACCACATATTTCTGAATAGATTCATTAAGAGGACTCAGGAAACAAATGAATAAATAAACCTTTGCAACCACTGCTAGTCCCTGCATAAAAGGCAACATGTTGCTTTTTGCTGTGACTACCTCATGATGCCTACAGCCTCTACCCCCACAAGGTCTACCCTTCAACTTCATTGGGTTTAATAAATCTTCTTAGGGTTCCATTTGGGGCATACATGTTGTGGGTGGATATGAGTAACTTATGCTGTATTTATAAAACTGTTGCCCTAATGAGATAATATATTTACTTATTAAAACAATAAACACAGCTGCAAATGAACCATAAAAAAAACAGATGAGACAACAGATTTCTCTACCCAAAGTGTCAGTTTTATAATTGAGAAATAAATTAAATAATCCTTCTTTCTCCCACTATTTTTCTATCTTCATATGTACCTACAGCATTCAAGAGCAGTCAGCATTACTATACTAATTACAGAATAACAAAACTCCATATAGAAATTGATTGGCCTTGTAATACAATTTTGACAACACAACATATGGTAGCCCTTCCAATACACTCAAACCTAATGACTATACAGAACTATGTCTACTTACTAACAGCTTTTGCTTTATCATGCAAATACTATTAAGATTTTTCCTTATTAGGGTTCCACAGGCAATGATGGAAATGATACATTGTATAATAAGGGGAAATAATCTAATCTATGTTCCAAGTGGTGATTCTCAGGTATGTGAGTGGAGAAGGAGGGACTATTTCATGTAAATTATACCACAAGACCAATTTTTTCCATTAATATTATTCAGAGGTGAAGGCTGAAATAAGAGACATTGAAGCCATTTAAACATGATTTTATCAATTTATTTTTCCACAACACATGTTATAATAATCCTAAAATGATATAGCATATGCCACTATGAGGAAAAGCCACAATAATTTCACTAATGTTTTTCAAACATCTTAATTTTATTCCTTCCCTGCTCTGAAGCCTTTGTTTTTTTTTTAAAACCTCCTGGCCCATCCATGTATCAGGTCAAAACTGTTTTAAAATATTTGGGAAAAAATATTTGGGGAGTGGCAAGGGATATGAATCTCTATTTAAATGTCTTTATTGGCAAAATTTATCTTTTAAATTTACATAATTAATTCTCAGTCACTAAAAAAATCAGAATATAAAACAATCAAAAAGAAAAAAAAATATTCACATTCCTATCACCCAATGACTGCTACACTTTGTACTGTATAATTTCAGATTTCTCTTCAAAACAAATGGCATAATACTTTTTGTTAGTTTTTATTTTTATTTTTTTAGATTTTATTTATTTATTTGACAGAGAGAAATAGCGAGAGCAGGAACACAAGCAGGGGTAGTGGGAGAAGAAGAAGCAGGCTCCCTGTTGAGCAGGGAGCCCGACGTGGGGCTTGCTTGATCCCAGGACCCTGGGATCACGACCTCAGCCGAAGGCAGACGCTTAAAGACTGAGCCACCCAGGCGCCCCCTAGTTTTTATTTTTAATGTATTATATAGCCATTTCATTTTTTCCCAGATTTACTGAGGCATAACTGACAAAAATTATACATATGTAAGGTGTACAACATGATGATTTGATATATATGTATACACATTGTGAAATGATTACTAAAATCAAGTTAATTAGCACATCCATCACCTCACATGACTATCTGTGTGTGTGTGTGTGTGTGTGTGTGTGTACGTGCTGATAACATTTGAGATCTACTCTCTTCAGAATTTTCAAGTATGCAATACAACGTTATTAACTACACACCATACCGTATGTTCGAAACCCAGAACTTATTCATCTTATAACTGAAAACTTGTACCCTCTGGCATTTGTGAAGTCCTACTGAGCCATCGTTACAGATTTACCCAACATAAGTCAAGAGTTTCAATACTTGGCGTTCAAGGAGAGGAGGATGCTGCTAGACAGAGGAAAGACTACATTCTATAGGAAATACAGTCACCATGAAAGAGAAGTCAATAAGGAGGAGGTAGGGGGACAGAGAGAGAAAAGGAGAGAGGGAGAGAGAGGGAGAGAGAGGGAGCAGGTTTCCTGTGGTGTACTTAAGTCTACACTCCTAAGAGCTGATGGCTCACCAGGAGTCTTAAATACCTCTACTCCTACTGCTGCCTATGTCTTTGTTGCAACAAAGATTCTGATCCTCGGGATTACAGGAAAAAATTACCCATGGCATGCCTGAGGCACAGCACAGGGGTGAATTAAACACAGTATATAAACTGGGAGCCATAAGCACTAAAATCAGCCACCGTCATGAAGGAGTTCTCTAACCCACATGATACTGATTTGAGGTTCTCTGGGAGAAGAAATGTATGAATATGAGTAGGGTAGCCCATCCCCATGCCCACAAAAGTATATCCAGTGGGGAAAATAAAAGTAAAAAAGAAAGAAGAAACCTGGATACAAAGGCAGGAAACAAAAACAACAACAAAAAACTGAAACAAAGATCTGCAATTTGACCCAATTTGAAATCCAAAATTTATTACAAGAATTAATACAATAAGATCATTGGCTTTGTGCCTCTACAACATAGGTTCAGAATTAACTCCAACATCTGATGAAATGCATCAATTGGCAAACATTCATGGCCTTAATCAATACTAGGGCTCAAATTACACTTAGACTTTGGCATCCCACTAAATTTAATCAAAGAATCCTCTATAATCTTAGGGGCCTTCCTAAATGTAAAATAGATAGGGTGAGATGCCTCCCCCTACCATCAGAACTATTTCTTGGCCTAAATTTCCCATGATCATATCAACCATTACCCTATTATATCCCAAAGTAAGCATGGACACTCTGACTCAATGAGTAACAATTTTAATTAAGTCTTAGGGACGTACAAATTGGCTTGATACAATGAGACCCTATGGATCATCTCTCCCAGTTAAAATAATTAGTATGGCCCAATCTAAATTAAAAGGTCTTCAAGGATTAGAATCTATTATGCAAGACTCATTTCGGGAAGGAATAATAATGCCCACTCCTTCTCCATTTAATAGTCCACTTTGGTCTGTTGTTAAACCTCAAAAGAATAAATGACACCACATAGTAGATTACCACTTGAATACCTTAGTCCCATCCATTAATGCCTCCATACTCAATATTACTAATTCTATCCAATCAGCAATATTTTGCTATTATAGATTTGGCTAATGTCTGTCAGTACCTATTTCAACAGCCTCTCAGCCACGGTTTGCTTTCACCTTTGAAAGAACATAAGACATCTTTTCCTGGCTATCCAAGAGGTATCTCAGCAACCTTACTATCACTCACAGTTTTTGCACACCAGGTTTCAACCACATCCACCTTTTTTCCAGGAGGTATGACATTATACTGATAACATCCTCCCCTGAGGAAATTCATTAGAAATACTCATTCAAGAAAAATATTCACAAAAAAGCTCACAAAGGGGGAAGAGCAATTGCCCTTCACATAATACAAGGTGCTGCTACCTTGATAAAATTCCTGAAAATTACTTGGTAAACCAAGGGCTGCTCCCTTCTTGACATTGTCAAGAAACAGCTATTGACCCTTTCAGTACTCATAATGTTAAAATAACACCCAAGTATTTTTTTGTTTTTAGGCTTTTTTTTTTTTTAAATTCTGGAGTCAACATATTCCTTCTTTACAAATTTTACTTAAGCCAATTTATGTTGTTACTTGCAAATTGACCCACCTTGAATGGGACCTCTGCAAAAAAGGTACTAAAATCTGTCTAAATTGTAATGCAACAGCATTCCTTTAGTGCCCTCCAAAGACTCCTTCACTGTAAATCCTTTAGCAGTCTCTTCTTACACCTTCTGGAGTCTCTGGACCACCCATGATGGCCATAAATTGGTCATGAGCCTTTCATGATGCAAGAAAATGACCACTCAGCCTCACGCTATATGCCGTTAGAGCAGCAACTGCTGGCCACATACTAGGCTTTCTTGGAAACAGAGTCCTTAAGCCTGTGATCTTCTGTACCCAACTAGCTATTACACCTTGGATCATGGAAGCAGCATCCTGCAAACCTGGTACATCAACTGAGGCTTCCTTGCTATAGGATGGAGCCAAATCTGGGCCCTCTATCTCACCTATAGGGGCCCATGGCCTCTTCTGTCTTAGGTCCCTTGCCAGAAGACATGAGTCTGGATGAGATCTCCCTTCTCCCAGACCTCTTAAGTACCTGGGAAGTCCATACACTTTACAGACAATAGCATCACCATCAACATGATGGAGCTCAGTGGAATACTGCTGATCTTCATCCCTTAAGAATGGCATCCAGGTGGGGCGCCTGGGTGGCTCAGTTGGTTAAGCAACTGCCTTCGGCTCAGGTCATGATCCTGGAGTCCCGGGATCGAGTCCCGCTTCGGGCTCCCTGCTCGGCAGGGAGTCTGCTTCTCCCTCTGACCCTCCCCACTCTCATGTGCTCTCTCTCATTCTCTCTCTCTCAAATAAATAAATAAAATCTTTAAAAAAAAAAAAGAATGGCATCCAGGATAAAGAATGGGACCCAAGGATAAGCAAAACTGACCAAACTTTACACAGTTATCTCAGCACTGGATGCACTGACCAACAACTGACCCATTCTATACATTTTTACAAACTCTTGAGCCACTGCTAAAGGTTTGGATGTCTGGTCTTGCCAGTGGTCAAGGTTTCCCCCTTGGGGATAAAAAACAAAAACAAAAACAACCCCTCTGAAAGTCTCTTGCCTCACAGATACCAAAATATAAATCAAGGTCACACATGTCTCTATATTTATTAAGGCATCACTTAATAAGTGAGTTCCAAAGATGACTTACAGTGACCAAAGCATTCATTTTACTTCTCAGGATTCACAATGCTAGGCTCCTGAACAAGACATTCAGTGAAACTTTCACCTTCCTTATAGGTTTGAGATTACGGGCTTTATACCTTACTGGCTTACTTAAGCTCAAATTCAATTAAATGTAATGTGGCATGTTTCAGCCATCAGTCAAACATCAAGGGTAAATTATAGTAAGAGTCTGACTCTCTATTCTTGATATTTGCTGACAACTTCAACCCTCACCACCACCCCCCTTTCTCTTCTGTTCCATGGCTGGTCAAGCTGATACCAAAGCCTGGGGGTCCCTACTTTAGCACCCTAGAAGATCAAACCACAGAAGCCCCTGCCCATGTATGGGAATCCTCACCCTTGCCACATCCCTTGACCACAGCTTCAGCTTTCATACACTGCTGGTGGGAATATAAAAGGTACAGTCACTTTGGTAAACAATGCGGCAGTTTCTTAAAAAGGTTTGGACATAAATGCTTACAGCAGCCTTATTTATAACAACCATAAACAAACAAAACCCCTCATGAGAAGTGAATGGATAAATAAATTATGGTTTATTTATACAATGGAATACTAGAAAATCAGAACTCCCTATTCCTACAGAGGGCAAAGAGTGGTTCAGTGTATTAATTTATTTACTTTTTTTAAAAACAGCTATTTTTCTGTGTGCCTTTCTAAGGTCCCTTCTTCTACCAAGAATGACCAAGGACGAGCTGAATTTGGTCGGGTGTAGTAAGAAGGCTGGAAGATGCTGGTTTGGAAACAGAAGTGCTGCACGTTATTCCCATCTCCACAGTTTATAAACTCCATGACTGGGGTATTTACTTATCTTCTCTAAGCTTCAGATGGCTCCACAAAATATGACAGATGGGCGTCATAAGTCCTACCTTTCAGGTAGGGACTGAGACACCACCTTTAAATGCCTCTAGCATATGGCCTGTTGCATAGTAGGAGCTCAGTAAATACTAGCCTGAATAAGAGGACAAAGAAATGCCTTGTATATCACATTCCTACTGAAGCTTTGATAACTGGGACACCTTTGTAATGTTCACCACTCCCCAACTTCTCTATGAGATTTAAAACTGTCTTAGGTTAAGGAGGGCACGTGTTGTGATGAGCACTGGGTGTTATACACAACTAATGAATCTGTGAACACTACATCAAAAACTAATGATGTACTATATGTTGGCTAACTGAACATAATAATAATTTAAAAAAAAAAAAGACACTTTGAGAAAAAAAAAATAAAACCATCTTAGGGGCACCTGAGTGTCTCAGTCAGTTAAGCAACCGACTCTTGATTTTGACTCAGGTCATGATCCCAGGGTTGTGGGATCAAGCCCCACATCGGGCTCTGCGCTCAGTGCAAAGTCTGCTTGAAATTCTCTCTCTCCTTATCCCTCTGCCCCTCACCCCCCACACGTGCTCTCTCTCTCTAATAAATAAATCTTTTTAAATAAAACATAAAACCCTCTTAAATGATTCTGTAGTTTGTTAGCAATGTTAGTGCTTCTTAGTGTCTCCTTCTTTCCTGTAATTAGTTGGGTGATACTGAAAGTGCATCTACTGCTGAGAAGTTTGGTTTTCACAACCTAATCCACCTACAGCAGATGAGTGAGAGACAGGCATCTACAGTGACACAAATACAACCTCCCTTGCAGGGCAGGACACCTTTCTTTGGCACCAGGAAGATTCATGGATGCTGGAGGAGGGCTCGGGGGAATTCTGTGTTCCTGGCTGGTAACTCTTGGATGAGATACACCTGAGTCTCGCAAACAAGACAGTGAGCACTAAATGATTATTTCCCAAATCTATCTATCCCAGCATGCCTCATAGCATATTCTATGAAAATCACATCCCACGAAAAGAACCTCAAAAAAGGTGCTGGGGAGGCTGTGATCAAATAACCTTGGGGAAGCATAAATATACTAACTCTCGACACCTTAGATGGCACAATGCACTTTATAAAGGATTCCAAAAATTTCTGCTATGAGCTATATCTACTTAAATTTAGGAGAATATAGGTTCAATGTACTTATTTAAAAACTGAAGCTATTTTTTTGAATTTCATTAATATATAAATATTTTATATAAAGTAGAAAGTATTTTAGAAATCCCAATCTATATAAATAATACAGATTAAAAGTTTCAGATAGAACAAAATACCTCTGTACTTGGTAAATGACTTGAATTAAATGGGAGAAACCACTTGCTGAAGGAAAAGAGAAAATTGCTTGGCTTTTCTATCCCACACCCTGAGCATATGGGATTCTCTTCTCCCTCTCCTTGGTGAATGAGTTCGGTCACCTATAAAATCAATGTTGACTAGAAGCCCTCCAAAAAATACTTAGAATCTCTCTCTTAACTGTTTATATATGCTTTTCCTTCAGTAACCCATTATGAGTTTTGATTTTCAAATTTTTACTCTCTAACCACTGATCTAAAGCTCTTATTTCTGAATGCTAGCAGGGAGGGGCTTACTAATAAGGGTTTTTGCAAATTTCAATGATATTTTGGAATCTGTCATTTCTGAAGGAAAAAGAATACTGTTTACAAATATATTACTCCAATGTACGCCCTCTGTCTGCATATTAAATAGGTAAAATAAATACTTTCTATTTCCTCTATTATACCTGTATCTTATCTTCTATCCCTGTATGTAAGTAGTAGGGATATAAGCTAACCAGTTGTGGGCTCCAATTAATAGATTTTATGGGTGAGAAATAGCATTTTGTTGGTTTGGGGTTAAGATCTGGGTAATGTTTTTTCCCTATTGTTTTGGGTAGTCATTTATTTGTTTGAACATTGGCTTTGACTCTTAAAATCAGGTTAAGTCAGGTACGAATAGGCAATAGGCACAAACTCCATCAGTGTGAAGAGCTCATAGATATGGGTCCTATTGGATGCACTCGGTTTACAAGCTCTGCTCTTCAACTCTGATGACACCTGTTACTCAACACACTTGTTTGGTTAATAGTGTTGGATATTGTCTGTTGCCTCACAGAATGTCTGTGCTATGGTGAGCGCTATGAATTGTGTAAGACTGATGAATCACAGACCTGTACCCCTGAAACAAATAATACATTATATATTAATAAAAAAAGAAAAAAAGCACATAAATGTATTTTACTTCATGATGATAAAAGAAATATAACCTTCATACACCCAAAACACTTATCAAAAAGCAGTTTAGTCCTTGAAATGGGCATGACATTATTCTTTTTCATAAACACAGCTATTTTAAACTATAGATAATAGCTTTGTTTCCCATCTCACCATTATATATTCATCCAAGGTAAAGCTCTTCTATTCACTTGAATAAAGACAAATATCTTTTAATATTTAGTTGGCAGCTACTTGACTTTAAAAACCAACTGTAACCAGTTACCTGTGGCTGTTATTAGGTTATGTCATCCTGAAAGCTGAATTTCACTCTTCTACTGAGAGAAGAGTGGGGAGGGAAAAAAACTGGAACTGTTCTTTGCACTGTGTTGCTGCCAGGCTACAAAGAATGTTCCAACTGCACCCATCCAGTAATGGCTTTTGGTCTGGCTTGGGCAGAGACCATGGCTTTATCTAGCAGGCCCATTGGGAACACTTAGTGCCAAGGGAGGCCAGAGAGCCTACATGATTAACATAAACCCATGCTGATAGCATCGGGCACTTAATTTGATTCATCAACTTTACATTCATTTATTCATCAAATTTGGCTGTCTACTCTGTCCCGTGCACTGCTCCAAATGTTGGGCAAGAAGCAGCAAGCAAAACAGACTAGATGGTTTTCTCATAAAGCTGGCATCCTGGTAGGGGAGGCAAAAAATTAATACCAGGTAAACAAAATCCGAAGTCCAACGCATGTGAAATTACATGTTCCTGTCCCTCTCAACCTCATCTAGGCAAAGAGGCTATTTCTTGAGGAGGAGGAGGCAGGAGGTTAAAGCCTAGGGGATCTGGGGTATCAGGACCAGATTACTTTTTTCTTCTCATCATGTTTCTTCTCTCCTCTTTTTTTTTTTTTTTACCTTTTACTATTTTTGCATACTAAAACAATGATTCTTAGATATTTAGATTTAAGAGAATTTGGGGGATCTACCTAGGATTTCCAAGTATTTTTGCCATTAAAGAATATTTATATATCCTTTTATGCTATATAAATGTGTGTGTGTGTATATATATATATATAATCAAACAATGTAATTATCAGCTAGCTGTTACTGAGGACTTAGCATGTTCCAGACACTTATTCTGTGTTCTAAATATACTAACTTATTTTATCAGCACAACAGCCTTTAAGGTGGGTACCATTATCATTTCCATTTCACATATAAGGAACTTCATGTTAAAAGAGGTTCATACTGTGTCCTCTGTGACCATTTAGTAGTGACAGAACCAGGCTATGAATCTGGCACGAGAGCTTGCATTCCTGCCACTGCTTCGCTTTGTAACATGACCATGTCATTAAAAAAATATATCTATTTATTTCCAGAAAAGAAAAACAATGCAAGGATATAACTTTAGAGTGCAGTTATTTTTATAAAGAATTCACTTGTCTTTATTTTTTTTTCCAGTTCATTGTAGACTACTAAAAGCTTTGTCAAAAACTACTGCTACACCACCACCCTACATTCAGGAGCCCCAGCACCAGGACGTCGCAACATGGAGGTTTCCAGTTCTTATCCCAGACTTACACGCCAGACATTGTAGATTAAGAGCTTAACCATATTAGTCATTGTTAGGATGCTGTTCATAGTTCATTTTGCAAATGGGCTTCAAACACCTATACACAATACCTGAATTTAATCTCTTCTCCACCTTTTGCTTTTGTTTTTTATTTTATTATGTTATGTTAATCACCATACATTACATCATTAGTTTTTGATGTAGTGTTCCATGATTCATTGTTTGCG
>NC_138374.1:18604276-18631569 GCF_054177405.1 Leptonychotes weddellii | reverse complement strand
TTTTTTTTTTTAACTTATATTATTTGTTTCAGAGGTACAGGTCTGTGATTCAAAGTCTTACACAATTCACAGCACTCACCATAGCACATACCCTCCCCAATGTCTATCACCCAGCCACCCCATCCCTCCCACCCCGACCACTCCAGCAACTCTCAGTTTGTTTCCTGAGATCAAGAATTCCTCATATCAATGAGATCATAGCACTTTGCTGGATTCTGAAACTATCATCCCCTAAAGCTTGACAGAGTCAAGAGTTTGGAACATGACCACCAGGTGAAAAAAGGGCCTTAACACAGACTCCAAAGGCTTCAGGGAGCTGAGAATTCCCTGAAATGAGCCACAGAATTTCACCAATTTATGCAAAATTACCCTCCACCCTACCTGAAAAAGATCTATAGCTTTCAAATAACTTTTAAAGGTTCTGTATCCTAAAAGAGCTTAAGAACCACAGTTCATGGCTTAGTCTCTAAGTTACTAACATTTTGGGAAAATTCACTTGACCACTCTATGTCAGTTATCCCAAACATCAAATTAGAGTAATATGATTCCTGCCTAACATTTTTTTTCAGAAGGATAAAAATTAAATGAGGGCATATAGTCATGAGCTGTTCCTATTTTTCTGCTCTCATTTCCCTCCGTGGAGCTTATGAAAGTTAGTTTGCAGTTAGATTAGTGTACTTCGGGGTTTGCTGCATTTGCTGTTTTAGAACCTCTGCCTCAGTATTTTCCATATATACATCTCTGTAGATATTTTAGTATTCTATACTTACCATTTTCTGAAAATTGTTACATCTGTTTGCTCCCAAAAGCCAATAAAAATTTTAAATTTGCTAATAGGGGTAAACAGCAAGTACTTTAGCCCATCAACATGTGAACAGGATTTAGAGTGAACAGGCAAATTCTCAAATGTCAAATGGTAAGCAATAACTTCTAGGCAGATTAAAATATGCCAATAGCTGTTATCTTAAACTAGAGCATCTCTTCTATAGAAACATGCAATAATACTGAGTGGTTGTTAAAGGGTATCTTCTAATACCATAATTATCATTATTATTTTATTCAGGAAAATAAATTTAATATAATGTGCTTTTTTCCTCCCTCCCACTCTTCCTAAAAATAAATTTTGGGGGGGTGGGCGCCTGGGTGGCTCAGTCGCTAGGCGTCTGCCTTCGGCTCAGGTCATGATCCCAGGGTCCCGGGATCAAGCCCCGCATCGGGCTCTCTGCTCCGCGGAAAGCCTGCTCCTCCCTCTCCCACTCCCCCTGCTTGTGTTCCCTCTCTTGCTGTGTCTCTCTCTGTCAAATAAATAAATAAAATCTTTAAAAAAAAATTTTTTTTAACTCTTCTGGAACTCAGCACTGAGTGCAAAATGTCATCATCATTCACTTCCAACTACACTGTGTCCATACATGCAGCACAATTTTTAAATTTTACTTTAGGGGTTTTTAGAAGCACCATTAAAATTGCATCATTTCAAGGCTAATTGAAGTCCAACTAATGGTCTGTTTCTTCAAGTCTAGAGCCTGCCCTCTGGAGCTTAACTTCACGAGACACCCAGACCTCTCTCACCATCACTCTCTGCACAAGAATAACCAGAACTTTCAGAAAGCCAGATTTAGCTAATGAGAAGACATGATGTCCAGTTACATTTGAATTTCTTTTTTTTTAATATTTTTTTATTTGTTTATTTGACAGTGAGAGAGGGAACACAAGCAGGGCGAGTGGGAGAGGGAGAAGTAGGTTTCCTGCCAAGCAGGGAGCCCGATGTGGGGCTCCATCCCAGGACCCTGGGACCATGACCTGAGCAGAAGGCAGATGCTTAATGACTGAGCCACCCAGGCGTAATGACTGAGCCACCCCAGCGCCCCACATTTGAATTTCAAATAAACAGCAAATACGTTTTTGGTATGATTCACCTATTGCATGAGACATAATTATACCTATAATAAAAAATTATATGTAGTTAATCTGAAATCAAATTTAACTGGGACCCTGTATTTTATCAGCAATCCTACCAATAATAAGTGAGGATCCCATGAGGTGGTCAACATTAGAGGGTTGTATTGTGACATGTTTCCTGAGAAAAGGCCAGAAATGTGGCAATTTTATGAAGCTAAACCATTAAGAACAGAGGCAAAACTATACCCTTAACTTTATGTGTATCTAGGAGAACATAGGTGATATTAAAAGAAGCTGTTTTCCTGCTGACTTTTTGAATATTAAACAAAAGTATATTCTTATAGCAAAGGGGGAGAAGTCACTTTTTGCATAAATATCTCACCTTCCAAAATCTGGCTGGGAAAATCAATTCTCTATACCATGCCTCCCCTCAACCATTTAGACATTAGTAATACTGGTCATAACCTGTATTTAACAAGAAACACAAAATGAACAAAGAAACCTAAACAAATTAAATGGATCTATTCTTTCACTGCACAATGGGTTTTAGTTTTGCCCCAAGGAGGTATTATATTTCATTATTACTAAATATGTCAGCAATATTTCCCTGAGAAGAGCACGAATTTTCCCTCCTATTTTTCCATCTTACTCAAAACCCCTTATTGCATATTTTATGAGTCACAGGAGGTCTTAATTGCTGCTTTTCAGTATTACAAATTCTGAAACCCAAGGTACCATTTTGTTAAATGCATTTTGTATATGTAGAGTTGTTAAGCATAAAAGAAAAAACTCACAATGAGAGAAACATTCCTGGGCTGTTCTCTTGTGTGTAACCTTCACAAATGGAAATAGTAGGTCTTTATCAAGGAAGCCAGCCAAATTCCTGTTTCTATCAACTTCACACTCTTCCACCTCAAGCAACATAGTCTACAAGCTACTTATCATTCTCTCTCCCTCTCTCTCATGCACACTTCAGTTTTGAGAAATTTGTTAATAAATGTAACGTAGAGAAAAATTATGAGATGAAATTTGGGGTGAGTGTCAAGTCTCCTGCTTCCTCCTTTGCCTTATTCACTGGGGTACTCTGGGTCTTTCTCATTAGTGTGCTATGGCTGTCAGAGAAAAAAAATGTTTCCTTTTGAATTGGGGAAGAATTAAGAGGCTGCTGGGAAAATGGAACAAAACAGTTGCAGGGAGTTGTTGAATTTGGGAATCTGGGATTTGGGAAATTATTTATAAAAGCTAGGTTTTATGTAATAAATTCTCAGGCAGACTTGAGAGAAGCATTTTAAGAATTAAATGTGATAAGACATGTAAAGTTCTACCTATAGGGCCTGGCACCTGGAAAATGCTCAAGAAATGCTCATAAATAGAAGATGACACTGTCCAGTAAAAAAGAATGTAATTTGATGAGGATTGCACTACTTGAGACAGCTTTGCTCAAAAGAGCGCTTTGTCCCAGGTGGGCCAATAATCCTGCTGGCCTCTCCAAAACAATGCTGGCTTTGGACTTCCCTAAACAGATCACCTTAGGGAAACGGTGGCAACTCTTTGACTGTCAGCATCATTGACTTGCAGGGTATAGAGCACTGAGAGCCACAGCTCAGTCCTTCAAGTTTCTTTATCTTCTCTTTCCTCTTTCCCTCAGGACCACATCCCAGCTATGCCATAGCCAAAGAAAGAAGGCATTCTCTCAGCTGAAAGAAGAGGTTACATTTATGCGGTTGTACCAGCCACTTTCTTCTTAATAGTTTCAGACCTTAGCAAAACTGAAATGGAATATGTTTTCCTTTCTCTGTCTACCCTCACTCCTTCTCACACCTTTGTTCCTCCCCAAATTCCTGAATCTGGTACCTTCATGTAGCCTGCGACCCAGCGCTGGGGAACACCATTTGGCCTATTCCCACTGCATCCCTATAACTACAAGCAGTGACTTTTCTCTTCTAGTCACTATCCAACCATCATGTATCTTATTCCTTTGGACTCTCAATCAAGACAGTGTTGCTTCAAATTCCAAAATAGTAGGTGATTTGGGGTGGTACAAGGGTATAGTAATAACAAAAAACAAATCTTCATTGAGTATATCATAGATGCTATACATAATTCGAGTGTTTTATAATTCAATCAACAACTATATTAGAAGGATACTGATTTTATCCCCATTTCATAGGTGATAAAAGGTGAGGCTGGAAGAGATGAAACAACTTCCCCAAGGTCAATAGTTTAAAAATTTGTGGAGCACGGATTTGCATGCTTGAGTGTAAAGTCTGAGCTATTAACTAATAAGCTAGCATATCTTCATCCCAGGTAACTTTTGAATTCCTGGGAAATTTTAAAAGAAATAAACCCTTGAGTTCAACAACCTGGAACAACTAAATCAATCCAGGTTACTACCATCACAAGTTGGCAAATCAATACCATCCCTTAAAGAAACTAAATGCAGCCCTAATTTAAACACACTAATGGTATGAAGAGCTGTGGAGACTGAAGAAAGTCAGGCAGATTTGGGAAAGGAGTCAAAACCTGGATGAAATGGCATCTCCTAGATGAATGTCCCATTTATGGGACTTTGCCCTGAGGATAACTGTAGTTGTGCCATGGTATAGAGGGACTAAACCTCGTCGGGAAGGTCTGCCATGCTTCTGGCCAGAGAAAACTGAGTGAGCTGCCTGACATAGCCAGCATCACCAGCAAGAGGTAAATCTAGAAAGGAGAGTACTAAAGAATGCAAAAGCCAAATACACTGTATAAACTCTGATAAATCTTTGTTTGGCTGTTAAATTATTTATGCACAATATAGACTAGAAGCAATCTGAACTAGAATCTAGGTTACTAACCACTACTCACTCTATCCAAAAGAGTTTTCAGTTTGAGTCTAATCAAACTAATCGCCTGTTTAAATAAAAACAGTAATATTCTTCACAGAAAATTAACAGAATCCAGAGTCTCAAAAACATATCTATAGTATTCAAGATGCAAACTAAAATTACTCAACATAAAAAGAGAAAAGAAAATGTCACCCTTTCTCAAGGGAAAACGATAATTAAAAATCCAATCCAAGATACCCTAGTAGTTGGAATAACTTTTAAAATAGCTCTTATACTTTTAAAATAGCTCTTACAACCTTGTTCAAGGGGGTAAAACAAAATATTCTCATAATGAATGAAAAACAAGGAGGTCTCAACATGGAAACAGATAATATTAAAAATGAACAAATGTAGTATTAGAAGTAAAAAGTACAATCTTTGAAAAAAAGTTACCTTGAAGGTATTAGGAAACAGTCAGTGAACTTGAAAATACATTAATAGAAAATATCTAATCTGAAGAAAAAAATATTTTACAAATCAACAGAGACTCAGAGAAGTGTTAGACAATATCAAAAGTTCTTAATATATCTGTTATTGAAATTGCTGAAGGAAAGAAGTAGAAATAGATAGAATACTTTAAAAAAATAATGGTAGCAAACTACCCACATCTGATGAAATACATAAATTTACAGATTCAGCAAGCTCAGCGAATTCCAAATGGGATGTATATGAAGAAAACCACATCTAGGAAAATCATATTCAAACTGTCGATAATCAAAAATAATGAGAAAATCTTGAAGCCAGTCAAAAATAAAAGACATGATATAAGGAGAAGAGCAAATCAAAAATCACAGAAACCAGAGGACACTAGAAGCACATCTTTAATGTACTGAATGAAAATAAAATAAGAGATCAACTTAGAATTCTACATGCAGTAAAAATAGTCTTCAAAGAATGAAGGCAAAATAAAGATTGTTTTAGGTGAATGAAACTAAGCAAATCTGTTGCCAGTAAACCTGCACTATGCAAAGTGCTAAAAAAATTTCTTCAAGCTGAAGAAATACTAGAGTGAAAATCAGACCTTCCATAAGAAATGAAGAATATTTAAAATGAAAAATATCTATGTTAATATAAGATTATTTTTCCTCTTAATTTCTTTAAAATGCATAAGAGGTTAATGCAAAATTATATTTTCTTATGGGTTTTTTCTCTATGTAGATGTAATACCTTTGACAACTATAAAATGAAAGATGACAAAGAATGTATTAAAAGTTGAAGTAGAAAAATTTTTTACAGTTTATGAGCAGTATTATAATATCAATTCTAAGTAGACTATTAAAATAAAGGACATGGCAGCAGTTTTATCCCTAGAGAACCACTAAAAATACAAAAAGTATAGTTAAAAAACCAATAGCTAAACTAAAAAGGAATTCTAAAATATATCCAAATAATTCAAAAGAAGTCAGAAGGGATAGGGAACTTCAAAGAAAATAAAATTACAGACTTGACGCCAAAAACACAATTCACAAAAGGAAAAATTGACAAACTGGAATTCGTCACAATTAAATACTTCTGCAAGGTGAAAGATCCTGTTAAAAAGATGAAAAGATAAGCTACAGACTAGGAAAAAATATATGCAAACCACACATCCAACCAAAAACTAGTATCTAGCACATATTAAATCTCTCAAAACACTCTAGTAATAAAACAGTCCAATTAGGAAACAAGCAAAAGATACAAAAGACATTTTACTGAAAAAGATATACAGATAGAAAATAAGCACATGAAAAGATTTTTAACATTATGAGCCATTAGGAAAATAAAAACTCAAACCACAATGATATATTATTACACATCCATCAGAATGGCTCAAAAGAAAAATAGTACCACCACCAAATACTGGTAGATGCAGAATAAACGGATCACTCATACAGCGTTGATGGAAATATAAAATGGTACAATCACTCTGGAAAACAGTTTGGCAGTTTCTTATGTCATATAGCACAGCAACTGCAATTCCTAGTCATTTATCCAGAGAAATGAAGATACATTCACATAAAAAAAAAAATAAAACCCTATACACAAAGCCAAAATCTTAAACAACCCAGATGTACTTTAACAGGTAAACAATCTAAGATACATCCATACCACGAAATACTGCTCAGCAAAGGAAAAGAGAGAGAGAGAGAAGAAAGGGAAGGGAAGGGAAGGGAAGGGAAGGGAAGGGAAGGGAAGGGAAGGGAAGGGAAGGGAAGGGAAGGGAAGGGAAGGAAAGAAAGGAAAGGAAAGGAAAGGAAAGGAAAGGAAAGGAAAGGAAAGGAAAGGAAAGGAAAGGAAAGGAAAGGAAAGGAAAGGGAAAGGAAGGGAAAGAAAATAAAATAAAAGAAAAAGAAAAGAAAGAAAGGAAAAGAAAAGAAAAGAGAAAAGGGAAAAGAAAAGAGAAGGAGAAAGAACAAACTCTTGGCGTATACAACAACCTGGATCAATTTCCAGAGAATTTTAGCAAGTGAATAAAGCAATCCCAAAGGATTACTTACTGTCTGATTCCATTTACAGAACATTTTTGAAATAACAACATTATAGAAATGGAGAACAGATTAGTAGTTGCCAGGGAAAAGGGAAAGAATGGGGTGTGAGAGAAGTGAGTGTTAAAATGCCTTTCCAAAGTGAGGAAAAATAAAGATGTTCTCAGACAAGCAAAGACTGGGAATTTATTTCCAGCAGATCTACTCTTCAAGAATTATCTAAAGAAGTTCTTTCAGCAAAGGATATGAACGGAGTTCCCAATGGCCAAATCTGTAATAATTTGTACAAGAAAATAATGTTACTATGGGATTATAATCCAAAGAAGAAAATAAATTTCCATGAGGATATACTGATATAAACAAATTATGGAATAAGTAAATAAATAGGTAAGAAGTGGTATCTCCTCCTTACAGAAGAATTTTAATTAATATAGAAGGGATGAAGGAAATATAAAAACACTATTAGAATAGCATAGTAATAATTACTATAGGTGAGATCCACTGATGAATGCTAAAATTAGTGGGCAAAAGTTTCAGAAGAAATAGGATATTTGCATAGCCTCAAAGTATCTCTCCAAAATATTTATTAATGTCCAAGGAAAAATGGTAACTTTTCAATAAAGAAAACTGGCAGAGACCACCTTAGTCAAGTGATCAAGGTTTAACTTCACCAGTAAAGTTATACAGATATCTTTTATAAGTCTAAAATTATTGGGGCGCCTGGGTGGCTCAGTCGTTAAGCGTCTGCCCTCGGCTCAGGTCATGATCCCAGGGTCCTGGGATCGAGCCCCGCATCGGGCTCCCTGCTCAGCGGGAAGCCTGCTTCTCCCTCTCCCACTCCCTCTGCTTGTGTTCCCTCTCTCGCTGTGTCTCTCTGTCAAATAAATAAAATCTTTAAAAAAAAAAATAAAAAAAAAATTATTTCAAAATAATAATTTTTTTTTTTTAAAGAAGAGGAGAGGAGAAGGCCAAGGCTCTGAACCAGTAATTTACAGAATATTTTTGCCAAATACATGTGAACATATGTTTAGCACCCCTAATAATCAGAGAAATGCAATTTTTTTTTTAAGATTTTATTTATTTATTTGACAGAGAGACAGCGAGAGAGGGAACACAAGCAGGGATAGTGGGAGAGGGAGAAGCAAGCTTCCCGTGGAGCAGGGAGCCTGATGCGGGGCTCGATCCCAGGACCCTGGGATCATGACCTGAGCTGAAGGCAGACGCTTAACCGACTGAGCCACCCAGGCACCCGGGAAATGCAAATTTTAAAATGTATGAGCTACCATTTTAGATCTACCAGACTGGCAAAAAGTTAAAGAGAATGAAAGCATCTACTAATTGTGAGAATGTCGAAGTGAGGTTCCCCAAAAATGTTCTCTTTCATTATAAATAGAAATGTGAAAAGTAACATTTAAAAGATCAATTTTGTTCTTTTATAAGTGAAAATCCACACTCTTTCACACATCAGTACCTCTCCTTGGAATTTATCTGAAAAAGATTGAAGCAATAGTTTGTGGAACATCATGGTCACCTACCCAATGATATTCAAAGCAGACTTGGTCCAAGTGGCCAATTGAAATCACAAAGTCTAAATAAATAAACAAAAACACAACGAATCCCTTAGAAATAAGCAATAAAATAATAAATTGGATCTATAACAAGAAACTAGGAGAAATTTCTAGAATATTTTTTCATTAAAAAAAATTACTTCATTACTTCATTCATTTATTCATTCATTCATTCCCACCTGCCTGCCTGTCCTCTACCAGGACCTCATCCACAAGGTAGTTATCATGGATTTTCTGGAATGGAAAGAAGGGTTGATGCAAATGAAAGGGCATGCAGAAGAGAAGCAGTGAAGTAAAATAACAGAAGAAGATTGAATTTTTAAAAAGATATCCCCAAGGGGCGCCTGGGTGGCTCAGTCATTAAGCATCTGCCTTCGGCTCAGCTCATGATCCCAGGGTCCTGGGATCGAGCCCCACACATTGGGCTCCCTGCTCAGCGGGGAGCCTGCTTCTCCCTCTCCAGCTCCCCCTGCTTGTGTTCCCTCTCTCACTGTCTCTTTCTGTCAAATAAATGAATCTTTAAAAAAAAAAAAAGATATCCCCAAATATATCATATCTGAAATAATCTCATCTCTGTCAAACAATATATGTATATGGATATGTATCTAAAGAGGATGTAAAAATGTCAGCAAATGGCTATTGGAATTATCTCAGGATGGAAGGATTTTAAGTGAGTTTTTAGGATCTTTTATACACTTCTGTGCATTATTCAGATTATTCCAAAGAGCATAAGCTAATTATACAAATAAAAACAACAATAAAGTTGTTTTCACAGTGAGGGGAAAAAATGTACTAGTAGAGGAGAGTGAATTTCAGACGTGTTTGATTCTTAGCTATCCAGTTACGCTTTCATCCTTTCAAATCTAGGAACACATTTTTCTGATAGGACAGTGATACATGAAGCCATGATTTCCAATGGAAAAATACTAAAACCAGTGTTAGACTCCTTGTTTGTTTTTTTCACCTATAAGGATGTACTTAGTTTTTAATGTCCATTGTGCCTCAGAGAGAAAAGTAACTCCAGACCCTTCTAAACCTTTAGGTATAAAGGTCATCAAGTTCATGGAGAAATCAGTTGTTCAATAAATACGTAAACATAATAAATAAAAACAAGAAATCTTTGACAAATCAGCAGTTTATTCAAAGATTTTTCATTTCACTCATGAATTCATTTATGCATTCACTCAATCAACATATTTAATCACCAACTATGTACCAAGCACTGAGCTAGTCCCCAAGAAAAAAAGGGCAAAAAATGATTATCTCAGAGTCCTGCAGAAATATCAAAAAAAATTCAGATTAAAAAATACTATAATATAAGGGGCGCCTGGGTGGCTCAGTCGTTAAGCGTCTGCCTTCGGCTCAGGTCATGATCCCAGGGTCCTGGGATCGAGCCCCGCATCGGGCTCCCTGCTCGGCGGGAAGCCTGCTTCTCCCTCTCCCACTCCCCCTGCTTGTGTTCCCTCTCTCGCTGTGTCTCTGTCAAATAAATAAATAAAATCTTTTAATAAAAAAAAAAATACTATAATATAGAGTAAAAAGTAATGCATAAAGGAGGTGTAGTTAACTTATCTTGAGTGGAGTGAGGAAAAAAGGAAGAGAGAATAGTCAGGGAGAAACAGTTCCAAAGGGAGGTAATGTTTGACCCTGATCTTGAAGTCTCAAAATGAGTTTGCTAGATAAAGAATTGAGAAAGAAGCATTCCAGGTAAAGGGAACACCACATGCAAAGGAAGAGTTTGGCAAAACATGATACTTTGGGAAAATATGAGTGGCTCAATATGGCAAAAGTAAAGATGATAAAAGTAAAGTGATAGAATCTGAAGCCAGAAAGCAGACTGGCTGGATCATAAAGAGATCCATGTATGCCAACCTAGGGAGTCTGAGCTTAATCCTATGAGAGTCAAAGAACTACTAAAGGATTTTTTTAGCAGAGAGGCACAATTATATGTGCATTTTAGGAAAACCACACTAAAATTGTGGAAGGTGGATTTGAAATTGACAAGGCTGGAGAAAGGGAGAACAGCTAGCTAGGTACTATATTAATTCTGACAAAAAAATAAGGGAGGGAGGGATTAAGCAGTAGAGGGAGGATCCAGTTGTCTAACAAGGGGAAAGAGGGTTATGAGAGTCTAAAATTGATATGATTTCATGAGCAATTAGCTGGAGGAGTTGAAAAAGAGAGTGAAAATGGAAAGAAAATCTCTCCCATAGATGACCAAAGAGAAAGAGATGACCGATATGAAAGAAGCAATTTTGAGGAAGAAGAGTTTAGAGGGACATAATGAGTCAAAGGAGGCTGCCACACCTTCATCTGAATATGCAGCAGCAGGTAGAAATACTAGTTCTGAGTGGAGTCTCCTTGTAGAACCCAAATCAGTCATTGCTTCCTAGAAAGCACTGACACATAATTCAAATCAAGAAGGAGAAATATAAAGACACTGTCAGGTAAGGGGAAATGAGGAATGGTCATGGAAAGACAACTTAAGAGGAGGAGAAGGACTGGGACAGAGAACAGGGAAAGGCAAGGTACATGAGTGACAAATGAAGCAATTAAACTTTTCACTAGCCTCTCCCTCAACCATCAGGTAGTTAAGTGTTCACAGTGCTCTGTTCTTTGGAGGCAGAATGAGTTATTTTCCTTCTTTAATTGGAATCTGATTTTCTCTTGAATTCTGTATTTCATACTAACGGGGTTTTTTAGGAGGGTGTAATAAATCTAGGATGGCTGTTTTCATGCTACATGAGTCACTTCTTTAATAATCCAAATCCCCCTCCTGTTCCTCCTCTATCTCCACCATACCTAAGCCACCTAGTCCCAGGCAGAGCCTAGCTCTTAAGCCCTTGAAGTTGCCCATAAAGGCTTCCTTAGCAAACAGTGGTGCTACAGACTGAATGGTAATGTCCTCTCAAAATTTGTATGTAGAAGCACCAACCCAAAATGTGATCATATTTGAAGATGGAGGCTTTGGGAGTTAATTAGTGTTAGATGAGGTCATAAAGGTAGGGCTTCATGAGGAGATTGGTGCCCTTAGAAGGAGAGACATAAAGTTTGCTCTCCCTCTACTCACATGTGCAAAAAACAAAGCCATATTAGCATGCAGTGAGATGGCAGCCACCTACAAGCCAAGAGAATAGGCCCCAGGAGGAAACTTACCTTGTTGGCACCTTGATTTTGGAGTTCCCAGCCTCCAGAACTATGGGAAATTAATTTCTCTTGTTTAAGCCATCAGTCTATGTATTTTGTTAAGCAGCCCAAACAGATCAAGACAAAAGGGCACCACAGATGCCAAGAACACCACACAGAGGATCTGTGTCCCAAAAAGCTTAGGTAGGTATGTCACCACCAAATGGTGTGTGATAAAATTTCAACCTAAGGTAGAAGATTTCTCCAAATTAGACAAGTCCCACCTGCTAGATCCCCCTGTGTCTTGTCGACTTGTAATACGTCCTGTAGGGAATGTTGTGTTGCCAATGAGCAAACCCAAAAGGGATAAAGGATATGAAGATGTAGTTCATGAGACCATGAAACTTATCTATTTATTTATTCTTGACACTCAACTTTATTACATAAAGAGTTGTCAACTACGTAATGCATGCTCTTGAAATGTAGGCTACCGTTTGATTTTTGCTTTCTTCCATGCAGTGAAGGGGAAACATTTGTTGAGTGACATAAGTCACCATGATATGGACCTTATTTTCTTTTCACATTGCATTTAAATACAAATAGCTGCATTATGGTCAGCAGTCAAATACAGGCATGGAGGCATGAGAGAAGGTAGGTGTGGGAATGCACAGCAATGAGCTGGTCATAGTTACATGAAAATAGGATGTCTACAGCTACTGAGTCTGAACAATCATATGTGCCAATCATGAATCCAAGCACGAATGTCAGCTATAACCATAGACCCCCTCAAAAAAAAATGAAAAACAAAAATCAAAAAAACCTCTGACCACAGAAAAGGTTAGTCACATGACAACAATGTGGAAAGAACATGTGAACACCCACCTGCATACTCACATACCCTCAATAGCATCATCCTCAAACACAAAGACTAGTGACAAATGCATCAAAAATATGTCACAAGCTTTAGAAAGAATCCCATGATTCTCTCAAGTCTGGAGTAGAGAAAAATATGAGCTGAAATATTAGTCACAGTATAGTCTGTCAATACCAGCCATCTGATATCAGTGACATGTTCTGCATTAATTAAATCTTTAGTGTACTATATTAAATCTAAAATGTTGATTTCCCCCATTTGTCCTTTAATTTCATACATTTTATCATTTCACAGCAGGAGTCTACTTAGGTTATGTTTCTATAATTAAACCAAAACAAAGATAAACTAATTACCTTTCACAAAAGAAGTCAAAGCAGAATCTAATTCATTAAAAAATTTTTATCTTCCTCGGGGCACCTGGGTGGCTCAGTCGTTACGCGTCTGCCTTCGGCTCAGGTCATGATTCCAGGATCCTGGGATCAAGCCCCGCCATCAAGCTCCCTGCTCGGCGGGAAGCCTGCCTCTCCCTCTCCCACTCTCCCTGCTTGTGTTCCCCCTCTCACTGTCTCTCTTTCTGTCAAAAAATAAATAAAATCTTTAAAAAAAGAAAATTTTTATCTTCCTCAATTCATTAATCTACTGAATGCTGTTCCCTCCGACAGACATAGTTTCTTCTTTCGCTGCAACATTTTGCAAGCACCAGACTAACATTAAATAGGATAATGTACTATTGAATCAAACTTTTCTAAAAGTAACTCAAATTGTTCAGCAACTTGAATATATTTTTTAAAACTAGATTTGGTGGAGAAGCTTGAATCTATTCTGTATCTTTGTTAAGTAGCATTTTAGTACCTCAGGCAATCTACACATCCAAATACAGCAGGGGCCTCTTTGTTTATTTTCAAAAGCAAAGTGTCCTATCACATTGGTGGTTGGCTCTCCTTTGAAGTGTAGTCTGCACATTCATCATCTATTATATAGTTACTATCATCTCCACTCCTTCAGGACATGTATTTCTTTTTAGGGACAAGAGAAAAGTAAATCTTCTTAGTTGAGTCAAAATTCTGTGAAAGACAGAGGAGACTCTTGCAAAATAAAGGTCCTCCAGGCTACTTTTAAAACTTTCATTTCTCTTAGCACCTGCTTTATTTTTACCTCAAGTTTTCAGGTTAGAAAGAAATATGTCCAACTGAAAAATAAATCCCAGCACAGACCACAAACAATTTACCTGAAATCCCAGTCTGTAGGCACTGGAGCAAAAGTTAATGAAATACACTGTCAGCAATCTAAGCTAAATGAAAGAAAATTATTCATTACGCAGCCTGCCAACTCTCAGGTCTCAGTAGCAAAAGTGAATAATGAAGATAAATATCGATGGTGATGTAAGAAAGAGGAAAGAAAGCCCTGGGGAGTGGTGACAGGGTACCAACAGTGGGAAAATACTAGTAGTTAGCCTTAACATAGGCTTAATAAATGCTATACACTTGCTAAATAGTTTACATCTGTTATTTAATTCTTATAACAAGTATATGAGATGTTCTCTAATATTATTTCCTTTTGACACATGAGTAAACTGGGACTTAGAGAGGTTAAGTAGCTTGATTGGGTTGCAAATAAATCATAGAGTCTGAATCCAAATGAGTTATGAGTTAACTTGAGTATGAGTTAACTTGATCCTCATTTTCAAACCATACTCATCTGAGGAATTCGGGTATGGTGAGAAAGAAAGAGGAAAGGAAAGACCTGGATAACTATTCAAACAGTGAAAGAACAGTTCCCTGCATTCTACTCAGTGGCCAAAATGTCCTGGAAAGAGCAAGAGACAGGAACTGGCCGTGCTGTTCCCTTCCTCACAGTAGGAGCAGCTCTTGTTATCATTCCAGTGTTCAAAGTTTTAATTTTTGATACATAATAGTCCCCAAAATTAAGCCAACTATTTTATCAGGTTCTCAAGCAAATAAACAAATAAAGACATCAGTCCTAACCCAAGAAAATCTTACTGTGTTGAAGTAATAAGAGAAGGCATGCTGGTCTCCAATGTGGTATCTTCCTATGACATTTTCCAAAGCAACTTTAACCCTCATCACACATCCACCTAGAGAATGTGACCTCCCAGTAAGAGGCAGCTCCTCTCTGCTTCCAGGTTCTATACACTCTTCTATCTTAGAAGCCACAGGCTCAACTCAGGTGCTGTCTTAGTTTAGGTTCCCCCAGAAAACAGACCTTGAGAATAGAATGCTAGTGAACATTGTTGTTTGGGAGGTGATCCCAGAAAACATGGAGTGAGTAGGGGAAGGTAAACAAGGCCGGTAAGGGAAGGAGGCTGATAAATGATGACTTTTCAAGTAAGTTCCCACTGATCCTCCTAAAAGGACACTTATACACTAACACATTTATTGGTTACTGCATGGAGGGGATGCTTAATTCCCCAGAACTGCCAATGTCCCATGCCCATCCTTCATAGACAGTATCAGGCAGAAATGCAGATGTTGGTAGGTGGAAGTCCAAAAAGCTTCTACCACAATGGTAAGACCAGAGAGGCACAGACAGTGCTACTCCAAGACTTCTTTTTTTTTTTCTAAATATATATAATATAGGCCTTGTATTGATAATGACTTTAAGAAATGCAGATTTGGAGAATTATTATTCAACCAAGTTAAGTTAAAGATAAATAATTTCCCTTATCATAAGGATGGGATTTCCCCCCAAAATCATTCTCAGTTTTCTTCTAATAATGTTGAATGTCCAAAAGATTTTTTTATATTTGGTTGCAATGTGTCCATTTATAAAGACAGGTGGAGGGAGAGATTTCCATAGGAGAGAAATGATAAAAAAAAAAATAATGCCAAGACAATCACAGCTTGAGAGATAGAAACAGATGAAGAGGCAAGAGGTTAGAGAGACATACACAGATAATAATACATTTCCTCTCCAATTTTAATTTCCTATGTGTCTGTTCATTATGCTTAGGTTTTCCTTTACATCTTTGAACCTATTTGCTGAATTTAAAATAGATACTTTAAGTTCCTAGTCTGCTGATTCTATATCTTTCATTTCTGGGTATATTTCTATTGACTTTTTGGATATTTTCCCATTTCTTTGCTAAAGTGGTAATGTTTTCTTGGACAGAAGACATCGTGAATTTTACATTATTGAGTGCTGGATTTTTTTATTCCTTTAAAATATGTTGGACTTCGTTCTAGCATGCATGCAACTAAGTTACTTGAGGATGATTTTGATAGTTTTATGGCTTGCTTTTTAAGTGCTATATTGCAGATCCAAACTTCTAACCACCATGCTATATAATGCCTCTCATATTACATGCTTTAGAAAAATAACTCTGGCTTATAGAATTCAGGGAAGTGAGAGGAACATCAAAAGCTTGTGTAATACACATGATAAGAGACAGTGACAACCTAGAATGGTGGTAGGGATGCAGAGACACTACACAAACTGAGGGCAGGAGAGATGACTCAATGATTTCATAAATCATTCACAAGCCACCTACTTCCCTTTAAGACTCTTTTCCTTACCCTTAAATTTGTAAAGTAGAACTTTGGAAAAATCTGAAGCTAGAGAATTTCAGTGCTCAACATGAGCCCACTTGCCCCATCTTAGCTTCATATGAGACTTCCCAACCAGGTTGCTTTTTCCCCCCAAAATCATTCTCAGTTTTCTTCTAATAATGTTGAATGTCCAAAAGATTTTGGAATGTGCTCTTCCTTTCTTGCACCAAGAATATAAATTATATTTTTCTTCATGGAAAAGTTTATAGGGAAAATTAGTTATACTACACATCTTCTCCATTGTGGCCTGTGTAACCTCCTAAACCTCAGAGAAAAACATATCCTTGTTTTAGTAGGATGTTCTGGCTGTGTCAAGCATCTGCAAAGACTCTAGCTAACCTTGGGGAAGAGGAAGCATCACCCGATTGGAGAACAGTCCATGTACAAGGGTTTAAATCATGATCTGATAAGCCCAGGCATAACTTTTTTTATACATTCTGTTTGCATTAGGGATTTTATTTTACTATACAGCACTGGGAACAGTATTTGATGTCCATATTTAGTGTAACTATAAAAAGTATTTACGAATGATGCACCAACTTTTTTTTTCCTGTTCAAATCATAAGACAGAAGGTAAGTCAGCCACTTGCCCTTCTTGCCTCATATTATTTTATCCCTATAAACAAATTTCACCCCTATCCATTGACCCTCATGCTCAAGACCATCATGAATAGAAGTGACCAAAAAACATTTCCTGGGGACCAAAAAGCTTGATTCAAAAGTAGGTAATCTTAAAAGGGGGAGAGTAAGTTATTTCAGTGATTACCCCAGGATGCTGTGGATAATTACAAAGCCACAACAAAGAGTTTAGTACATAGAGAGTTCTAAACCAAAATTGGTTTATACCTAAGGCTGAGGATTCAGGGTCTCTGCAGGGGTCCCACATATGCCTATGCAGTTTTACTGGATAAGAAGTGAAAGCCGAGGGGGCAATAGGGCCTGATATATAGCTCCACTCCCCTCAACTGTTCTTGAACCCATGGGTCTAAGTCAGCCTAGAAAGAGAGCCTTTTCCTAATTTGCAAAATGGCATCATGAGGCTCAGGATCCAATTTCTAACCAAATTTCAAATTTGCTAAAATAAAAGAAAGGCTTTTTGATTGAAAGACAAAAAAGCAAAACACTTTAAATTTCTTAAACAGGAAGGGAAATTATTAAAGAATGCAGGGATAGTTCATGAAAACTAAGGGCAAGATAATGATTGGATCTCAGGAAATCAAATCCAGCAAGATGCTCCTTTCTGTCTTTCTTATGCTTTCTTATGCTTATTTCTATGTGTCAGCCTGATTCTTCTCTCTCACTGCAGAGCAACTTGCTCCACATGATCAATCATGACTGCTGAGAGCTCCCCAGATTTATACCTTACAGCTTCAGTACCAGAGGAAGACTGGCCTACTGTTCTATTTCCAAGATCAATTTCCTGGGCAAGAGACTTTTGGTCCAGGCAGGGCTGGATAGCCATGGTACTCACCCTTCAACCAATCAAACATGACCAAAATGGTAGGATCTTATGAAAAAAAAAACTATTTAGAAGGTATATATATGAAATAACTAGCTGGAGGTGTATAGAAAGAAAGCCTTCTGGAAGAAAAGAAATATCTTTTACCAAAAGAAAGTAAACTGACAGATACAACAAGTACCTACTAAAGTTATATATAAGGGAAGGCCTCACATCACTTACATTGAATTGAATGTGCCTTTCGAAAAAGCAAAGTCCAAAAAGAAAAAAAAAGTGTCATCTTACAAACACTCAGACAAAAAGATCAACAATTTTGTTCCCTTAGGACTATATCTCAAACCCAATTGAACAACTCTCTTCCTACATTTAACCCTGCTTAATTCCTTCTCACTCAAAAAGGCTTACTCCAAGAAGCCTTCCCCAAGCATCATACACTTCAGTGATCTATTTCTAGCCTCTACTGATATCTTAATTCATATGTCATATCCCTTAGTCAGATCCTGCTCTTATTTCTTAATTATTACATGCATATAACTCATCTCCTCTTCTGGATTTTAAGTCCTTAAATACTTTTATAACAATTATGGTTCACAAAGCTAATAAATAAAGATGATCTTTATTCTATCCCATGCAACTTGTAGCACAATGTTGGGTTGGGTGAGCCTTGGGTGAATCATGTTTGAATACAGACCCTGGGAAGATGGAATTCAGCATTACTTACACAAAGCATACCAACAGCACCACAGCAAGCAGATCAAGGGAGTGATGGTTACTGATTTTTTCCTGAGATGTGCACTGAACATGATGCAAGAAAAAAATCTCAAACCACCAAAGAATATGTAAAGTAAAGATCTCGGATATTTGTAAAATATGTGACAGCACCTGATGTCCAATAAAAAAAGTCATACTAATAATGAGCAAGGAGTGAGGACACATTACCCCCACCTTTGTTTTTCTCTGTTTTAAGAAATCCCCAAGAAAAAGGAAGTTCAGAAGATTTACAGAAAGGAACATTCTCTCTACAAAGCAATGGAAGCTTGTAATTCAACCCAGATTTGCAAATCTGAGATTTCCCAACTAAGGTGTAGAAAGCAATAAGAAGGGCTCATGAATTTGCATTTACTGAATGGCCAACATTTTGACTTTGTGGAAAGTAAAAACTATGAGGCATATTTAAAAGGCATAAAAACTAAAATCTGATTAAATAGTAAAGGAAAATATTCCACAGAGAGCATCTTGTTTAGTGAACTCATTATAAAAATTTTATATTAGTATAATTTATTGTTAGGTTGTAAACAATGCTCCCAGACTGGATGAAACAGGCTTTTCTGAAAAGAAAAAAAAAAAGTAATGCACATCACCCCTTTCATATTTGCTTAAATTATTGTGTCTTAAATTCCCCACATATCTCACATTTGTGCAGTACTTGAGAATTTAGCAGCACAGTATCATGTAACTTTTATATGGCCTTTCACCCATTTCACAGGTTAAAAAAAAAATGAGACTTTCCTAACTTGCTAAAGATGGATGCAATCTGAATAAATTCTAAGTCAAACAAGGCTAAATAAATACAATTTTACTTTTATTTTGTATTTCTTAAAAGACATGTATGCTCATACAGCAAACATAACAAAGGAGAAAAGAAAAAAAAAGAAAGAAAAACACTTCTCAGTTCTAAATTCCCCAAACTCTTTTATTTAATTCCAGTATAGTTAACACACAGTGTATATAAGATTAAGGTGTACAATATTGTGTTTAAGGTTTTACTTTTATTCCAGTTATCATACAGTGTAATATTAGTTTCATTTGTACAATATAGTGATTCCACACTTCCGTACAACACCCAGTGCTCAACATACAAGTGCACTCCTTAACCCCCATCACCTATTTAACTTATCCCCCACCCATGTAAGGTATACAATATTGTGATTCAACAGTTCTATACATTATTCAGTGTGCATCATATTAAGTGTACTCTTAATTCCCTTCACCAATTTCACCCATCCCTTCACCCAACCTCCCCTCTGGAACCATCATTTTGTTCTCTATAGTTAAGAGTCTCTTTCTTGGTTCATCTCTTTTTTTCTTTGTCTTGTTTCTTGAATTCCACATTGAATGAAATCATATGGTATTTGTCTTTCTCTATTTCACTTAGCATTATACTCTCTAGATCCATCCATGTCATTGCAAATAGAAAGATTTCATTCTTTTTTATGGCTGAATAATATTTCATTTATACAAACACACACACACACACACACCACATCTTTATCTATTCATCTATCAATAGAAACTTAGGCTGCTTCTACAATATGACTATTGTATATCATGCTGCTAAAATTTAGGGGTGCATGTATCCCTTTGAATTAGTGTTTTTGTATTCTTTGGGAAAGTAACCAGTAGTGTGGTTACTGGATCAGAGCAAACCTCCAAAATGTCTTCAGTAGTGGCTATACCAGTTTACATTTCCATGAATAGTGCACACCAGTTCATTTTTCTCCACATCCTCACCAACATTTGTTGTTTCTTGAGGTTTTCAGTTTAACCATTCTGACAGGTGTGAGGTGATATCTCATTGTGATTTTGATTTGCATTTCCCTGACAATGAGTGATGTTGCGTATCTTTTCATGTGTCTATTGGCCATCTGTATGTCTTCTTTGGAGAAATGTCTGTTCATGTCTTCTGCCCAATTTTAATTAGATTATTTGTGGGGGGTTTTGGTATTGAGTTGCATAAGTTCCTTATATATTTTGGATACTAAACCTTTATCAAATATATCACTTACAAATACCTTCTCCTATTCAGTAGATGTTTTAGTTTTGTTGAATATTTCCTCTGCTGTGTAGAAGCTTTATATTTTGATGTAGTTTCAATAGTTTATTTTTGTTTTTGTCTCCCCTGTCTCAGGAAACATACCTAGAAAAATATTGCTATGGTCAATGTCAGAGATATTATTGCCTGTGCTCTCTTCTAAGATTTTTATGGCTTCAGGACTCTCATTTTGGCTCTTAATCCATTTTAGATTTTGGTTATTTTTGTGTATGCTGTAAGAAAGTGGTCCAGTTTCATTCTTTTACACAAAACTGTCCAGTTTTCCCAACACCATTTGTTGAAGAGACTCTTTTTCCCACTGCATATTCTTGCTTCCCTTATTGAAGATTAATTGACCATATAATTGTGGGTTTATTTCTGGACTCTCCTTTCTGTTCTATTGATCCACATGTCTATTTCGGTGTCAATATCATACTGTTTTGATTGCTACAGCTTTGTGGTACATCTTGAAATCTAGGATTGTGATACTTCAGCTTTGTTCTTCTTTTTCAACATTGCTTTAACTATTCAGGGTCTTTTGGGGTTCCATATAAATTTTAGAATTATTTGTTCTAGTCCTGTGAAAAATGCTGCTGGTATTTTGATAGAAATCATATTAAATCTGTAGCTTGCTTTGGGTAGCATGGATATTTTAATATTATTTGTTTTTCCAATCTATAAGCATGAAATACCTTTCCATTTGTTTGTGTCATCTTCAATTTGTCATCACAGTTTTATAGTTTTCAGAGTACAGGTCTTTCATCTCCTTGGTTAAGTTTATTCCTAAATATTTTATTATCTTTGGTGCAAATGTAAATGGAACTGTCTTCCTAATTTCTCTTTCTGCTACTTCATTATTAATGTAGAGAAATGCAACAGATTTCTTTACATTGATTTTATATCCTGTGACCTTACTGAATTCATTTTTCAGTTCTAGTAGGTTTTTTTGGTGGAATCCTTAGTGTTTTCTATATATAGTATCATGTCATCTGCAAATAGTGAAAGTTCTACTCCTTCCTTACCTCTTTACCAATTCAGATTCCTTTTATTTATTTTCTTGTCTGATTGCTATGGCTAGGACTTCCAGGACTACGTTGAATAAAGGTGGTAAAAGTGGACATCCTTGTCTTATTCCTGATCTTAAGAGAAAAGCTCTTAGTTTTCACCGTTGAGTATAACGTTAGCTGTGGGTTTTTCATCTAAGTCTTTATTATGTTGAGGTATGTTCCCTCTAAACCTACTTTGTTGAGGGTTTTTATGATGAATGGATTGTTGTACTTTGTCAAGTGCTTTTCCTACATCTATTGAAATTATCATACGGCTTTTATCCTTTCTCTCATTGATTGATGTATCACATTGATTGATTTGTGAATATTGAACCACCCTTGTATCCTAGGAGTAAATCCCACTTGATTATGGTGAATTATTTTTTTAATGTATTGTTGGATTCCGTTTACTAATACATTGTTGAGAATTTTTGCATCTATGTTCATCAGGGTTCTGGCTTTTGTAGTATCTTTTCTTTTTTTAAATTTAAATTCAATTAGCCAAGGTATAGTACATCATTAGTTTTTGATACATTGTTCAATGATTCATTAGTTGCATATATCTTTATCTGATTTTGGTATCAGGCTAATCCTGGCCTCACAGAATGAATTTGGAAGTTTTCCTTCCTCTTCTATTCTCTGGAATAGTTTAAGAATAATAGATATTAACTTTTCTTTTAATGTTTAGTAGAATGCACCTGTGAAACTGTCTAGTCCTGGTCTTTGGTTAGTTTTTTTAATTACTGATTCAATTGCATTGTTGGTAATCAGTCTGTTCAAATTTTCTATTTCTTCTCGATTCAGATTTGAGGTTATAGGTTTCTAGAAATGTATCCATTTCTTCTAGGTTGTCCAACTTGTTGGCATATAGTTTTTCATAATATTTCCTTATAATCCTTTGTATTTCTGTGGTGTTGGTTGTTATTTTTCCTCTTTCATTTCTGATTTTGAGTCCTGTCTCTTTCTCTCTCTTTTTTTATGATCTTGCCTAAAGGTTTATCAACTTTGTTGATCTTCTCAAAGACCAGCTCCTGGTTTCATTGATCTGTTCTACTGGGGTTTTTTTAGTTTCTGTATCATTTATTTCTGCTCTGATCTTTATTATTTTATTCCTCCTGGTTTGGGGTTTTGTTTGTTCTTTCTCTAGCTCTTTTATGTGTAAGTTTAGGTTATTTATTTGAGATTTTTCTTACTTCTTGAGGTGAGCCTGTATTGCTATAAGCTTCCCTCTTTTAACAGCTTTTGCTACATCTCAAACATTTTGGACTGTTGTATTTTCATTTTCATTTGTAACCATGTGTTCTTTTTTATTTCCTCTCTGATTTCTTGGTTGACTTATTCATTGTTTAGTAGCACATTGTTTAACCCACATGTCTTTGTGTTCTTTTCAGATTTTTTTTCTTATAGTTGATTTCTAGTTTCCTAGAATTGTGGTGGGAAAAGATGCACAGTATGATTTTGATCTCTTTGAATTTATTGAGACTGGTTTTGTGGCCTAATATGTGATCTATTCTGGAGAAGGTTCTGTGTGCACTTGAAAAAAAATGTGTATTCTGCTGTTTTAGGATAGAATGTTCTGAATATATCTGTTAGATCTGTCTAGTACAATGTGTCATTCAAAGCCACTGTTTCCTTATTGACTTTCTGTTACAATGATCTATCCATTGATGTAAGTGACATGTTAATGTCCCCTACTATTATTGTATTACATTGATTACCTCCTTTGTTTGTTATTAACTGCTTTATGTATATGGGTGCTCCCACATCGGGTGCATAAATATTTACAATTGTTTTATCTTCTTGTGCATTGCTCCATTTATGATTATATAGTGCCCTTCTTTGTCTCATTACAGAGACAAAGTCTACTTTGTCCAATATAAGTATGGGTACCCCAGCTTCCTTTTCACTTTCCATTCTTTTCTCAAGTCCAGTGAGTATCTTTATGACATTATTTTAAATTCTCTATCAGACATATTACTTCTATCCATTTATTTTGGTTCTCTTGCTGTGATTCTGTCCCGTTCTTTCATTTGGGACATTTCCTCTGTCTTCTTAGAAAACTCCTGTGGCAGGGCTGGAAGGGGCAAGTCTGCAGGAGAGTGTAGGGTCAGGGTGCACACTGCCAACAAGATCAGCCCTTGCCCACTATAGGAGGGGACAAGTAGCTAGCCTCGCAGGCCTGGTTGAAGGGGGAGATCCACAGAAGAGTACAAGGGTGGAGTGTGCAGTATTAGCAAGCTGTGGTCAGGTCTGCTGTGGGAGGGGACCTGGAGCTGAGGTCTGGCTGGAAGGGCCATGTCTGCAGGAGAGTAGGAGAATGGGCAGGCTGTAAACAGGGAGGGCAGGGGAGGTCAGTGGCACCTGCCAGCTCTTTTATTCCTTGAGAAGTCTCCGGAAGATCCCTGCCTCTCCAGCACACTCTGAGATTAGTAAATAAGTCTTATTCCCATATACCTCAGCATTTTTCAAATGCTGCTTCTATGCTGTACCTTCAAGGAGCTATTTGTCATGCTGTCTCTTTAAATGTGAGGACTGTTTCCTATCAACCTCCATCTCTCCCAGTGACTTTTAAAGTGCCAGGTGTTAAGCCCCAGAGGTAGTAACAACTCATGAAATCAGGCCCCTCTTGTTTTCAAAGCCAAATGTTACGGAGATTCGTCTTCCCCATGCAAGTTCCCCATGCCTGGGAAGCTTGGTACGAAGGTCTATTTCTCTCCCCTCTCCATACCTGCCATGTCCCTCCCTCCCATGAACAGTATAGCAGGCCCACTTAGGTCCCAACCATGTCTCTGCCCTTCCTACCTTCTTCAATATGTCTTCTTCTCTACACTTAGCTGTGGAGAGTCTGTTCTGCCAGTCTTCGGGTTGTTTTCTGGGTTATTTACGCTACTGTGGGTGTTATCTAGTTGTAGCTGTGGAAAAGGTGAGTTTAGGATATTCCTACTCTGCCATCTTCCCTGGAAGTCTCCTAATACTATACTCTTAAAGACAATATTTATGAAGGATTTCGAAGGTATGGTCAGGAAAAGGGGGAAGTCCATCCCTGTTGATTTTGGCTGAGCTCAACTGCAGCGTAAAATGTATTATTTCCTTGTTGGTTTACTCTTTCCATTTGAAAGGAATTATGTGGACATAAATACATTTTTGTCATATAATGATTTTTTCCAAGTCTATCTAGTAAGAGCAGATAATTGACAGCAAATTGATTTTTTTGAAGTTCCACCCCAAATTTTCTCTTCTTCCTATCTCCCTCAACTACTCCTGCAGAGAGATGTTTTTAGAGGAAATTAGATTCACTGTTCGCATAAACCAATGTATTTAGCTGGTGGCTTTGCAGGTCCAATTAACTCTTCTAACAATATGGGTGAAATGAGGTTATGTTTATGTTTGTAGCCAATTAGAATTGTTTTGATTGAACACTCCCTGTTGTATCTTATTTAAAATTAAGAAAACATGGTACTGAAATGTATTTCATGGGATGGAAGAGGATGCCTGGGGGGAAAAAGGAAGAAAAATATCTACGTCATGATATGTGTATGACCTCTCATTTATGTAAAGCATAAAGAGAAAGCTTATTCACACAAATTGAAAAATACTGTGCATAACACACTTGGAAGACATCTAAGTTATGACTATCATTACTGCATTATGAAAAAAATACTATTGATGTCAAACAAAATGGTAAAAGTTGAAGAAACAGATCTGACAACCAAAAGGCGTCCCATCCTAAAGTCAGTTCCACCCCTAGTGAGTCACGGCCTCTCTGAACTTATTATTCCTTGTCTGGAAAGAGGAAACAATAGTCATTTAGAATACAAAGAAATGTAAGATACAATTGCTGCTCTCAAACAATTTAAAACACATTTGGCAAAATGAAGTAATTCACATAAAAGATGAAAATAACAATTCACTAGGTCCTCTTCCGAAAACAGTATCATCAATTTGTTGATCTTCATAAAAACCCAAAGAGGTAGGCATTATTATTATTATTTCTATTTTACACACAAGAAAACTGAGGCCCACAATGGTTCAGAAACATTATGAGACCTCTCCACTGGTTAAGTAATGGAGTCAGGTTGCAAATCCAGCCAGCTTCAGAGCATGTGCCCTTAACTACCATATGGTATAATGACAAAAAGTAATGTACATCTAAGGAAGGGAAAGGCAGGATAATTATACACCAAGCGTAGCTAAGAATTCAGGTGACAAAAGAAGGTTCCACACCATAAGAGGATAGTGTACCAAATCTTAAAGGATGAGGAGTATTTGGAATACAGATGGCAGCAGAGTGAGGACATTCAGCATGAAGGTGGCAGTAGGTATGGCGGCAGGAGGGAAATACCCAAGTGAACTGCAGTGACAGATAAGCCTGGACAGGTCAATCATGGAGAACTTTTTCCAAGCTCCCTAGACAGCTTGACCTAGACTCCTGACCCTCTTACAGGTTAGCTTCCACAGCTGAGCTTTGCTGCTTCCAGAAAGCAGCACCTGAAGAGCAAGCAAATACTCAGAGGGTAATCATTCTGAAGATGCCCATCAAGGCCCCAACTGGCCTTCAGGAAGCCTTTGAACTAATTAGACAAAAGTGCCCTCACCAGGTGAGCACACAATTTGGTGAGTGAGGTGTGCCTTTGCATGATGTAGAAAAGGCGAGTCTTAGGTGGATGCAGCCCCATGGTAGGCTTGGCTGGTTCAGCACAGACTGAACTCAGTCCCAAGCACATTCTCATGAGCAGGAGCATGCAAACTGCTCAAAACTGTATGAGCCCCATATGAGCCCCAAGGCAATACACAGCCACATTCTCTGGAATCATCCTTCAAATTTGCAAAGGTTTATATAATTTTACATAATTACAAAGATTATACTTAAAGGTGGCAATAATCACTTTTATATGCTCTTTTGCGGGAAGAAAGTTGTAAATGTTTGAAAAACAATCACATATGTGATATGTCAAAATCTGGTGATTGTACCTATGGTAATCAATATTTTTTTTTTTACTTCAGGAAATTACACACAAATACGTTTACTCTGTTACAGTTTACATTGGAATATAATTAGAATCAGTATGATAATTTGGGGCACATCATTAGATTATAAGGCAGAGATTCAAATGTTTACATTTTATGTTCCTGATTCCAGGGGGGAAATATTTATATTAGGAATTTTTTTAAGAACAAGATTCTACATAGAATTTGATAGCCAGCTATGTATCTTTTTTTTTTTTGATAACCAGCTGTAGATCTTAAATGTATTTATTACTGTATGATTTAAATGAGTACAAGGGAACTTATTTGAATGAAGTATGTGTCCTAAAACTGAATTGTGGTGATTTCTATGAAATCATATAAACTTAGAATTCATTGAACTCTACAAGTACTCTTTTTATGGCATCTAAGTTATGCCTTACTAAAACTTTTTTTTTTTTTTTAAAGATTTTATTTATTTATTTGAGACAGAGAGAATGAGAGACAGAGAGCATGAGAGGGAGGAGGGTCAGAGGGAGAAGCAGACTCCCTGCCGAGCAGGGAGCCCGATGCGGGACTCGATCCCGGGACTCCAGGATCATGACCTGAGCCGAAGGCAGTCGCTTAACCAACTGAGCCACCCAGG
>NC_138374.1:18580982-18603776 GCF_054177405.1 Leptonychotes weddellii | reverse complement strand
GATTCCCCCCCTTCATTTTTCCCTTCCTGCTATCTTCTTTTTTTTTTAACATATAATGTATTATTTGTTTCAGAGGTACAAACTGAGGGTTCTAGAGGGGAGGGGGGTGGGAGCATGGGTTAGCCTCGTGATGGGTATTAAAGAGGGCACGTTCTGCATGGAGCACTGGGTGTTATATACAAACAATGAATCATGGAACACTACATCAAAAACTGATGATGTAATGTATGGTGATTAACATAACATAATAAAATTTAAAAAAAAAAAAAAAGTTACAAATAGGAAAAAAATATCAAGACCGGGTACAACTGGGTGGCATTCAAGGTTGCATACAGAAATTAGCAATTTAAGGGATTCCCTGGCCAAGGAAAGCATCTGAGATTTGATTACAACCCAAACAGGGTTAGTGCAAGAATCTTCAGCCAAAGAGAATAGATGAGAAACCGGGTCTGAATCAGGAAGTGGGCACCAGGTCCTGGAGTCATTTCAAAGCTAACACATGGGTGTGGGGGCTCCTTTCTGTCCAGGTTCCCTGGTCACTCTCAAAGGTTGGCCTAAAAAAATTTTTTTGGAACGAGGGAGGAGCAGAAGGAGAGAGAGAGAGAACCTTAAGCAGGCTCCATGCTGGGCATGGAGCCTGATGCGGGGCTCAATATCACAACCCTGAGTGGGATGCTTAACCTATGGAGCCACCCAGGCATCCCCAGCCTAAAATTCTTAAAGGAGTAGTAGTCAAGTACACACCAGAGGATGCAAATAGTCAAACAAATGTTCTCTTTCATTTTTCAAAACCATAGCAGCCACTCTATAATGTCTTCCTCCTCACTGTAAGAATTACTTTGTCAAAGTTTATCACTGCAATGGGATAATGGTTACAGCAACTCTTGCTGTGTTTTGAGTCTGTTGGGGCCCATCTATTCCCAGTATGGAAACACCCTATCCATAATCCCTACAGAGTATGTGATTTAACTCATGATACCATTCAATCCCTCCTCCTCTCCAACCAGTTTCAGCTGATTGGACCATGAAAAGACACCTGAGTAGCAGTGGGACATCAATGGACTGAGCACTGACTTTAAAAAAGGAATAAAGTTAGTAAGACTCCTTGCATTTGGGGATTTTAACCAAGAAACACAAAGGGAAATTCCAGGTGGTACAGTTAAAAGCCCTGAAAGTGCATTACTGGCTCATGTGCACAACACTCTTAGGAAAGGTGAAGTCTCAGGCAAAGCTGATCAGGTGACACAGAATAGAGCAGAGAGACTCAGAGAAGCCACAAGAAGGAAGAGGACAGAGCCACCACATTACAGAACCATCTTTTGGGAGATTTGCTTCTTGATCTTCCTGGGGCCTGGTGTTTGGCATTTTCTGGAATCTTTGCTTTAGCTTTGCCAATACCTCCCTCCAATGATTTGAGCGTTTTGTTTTCCTTGCCACATAGTCAAAAAACAAAACAAAACACAGAAGCCCTGCATTGCTTCTAAAAGCAAAAGCAAAAAAGAACTAACTGAATACTAAGTTTCTTTTCTGAAGATCTCTGCACACTAGCTGTTCCTTTGAAAATGACCCTGAAATAGCGGGAGGGGAAGAATGAAGCAGGGGAAATCGGAGGGGTAGACGAACCATGAGAGACGACGGACTCTGAAAAACAAACAGGGTTCTGGAGGGGAGGGGGGTGGGAGGATGGGTTAGCCTGGTGGTGGGTATTGAGGAGGGCACATTCTGCATGGAGCACTGGGTGTTATGCACAAACAATGAATCATGGAACACTTCATCTAAAACTAATGATGTAATGTATGGGGATTAACATAAGAATAAAAAAATAAATTAAAAAAGAAAAAAGAAAATGACCCTGAAAAAGTCTATGCAAAATATCAAGAACCGGCTGGTTTTAGCCATGGTGAAGCCCACCTTGAATCCAATCCCACTAAGTGAAGACGTCTCACTTTTCCCTACCAGCGCATCTTTGTGTTGCAGGAGAGAGCTCCCACGACTCGGGGAGAATAAATATAAGCTCTGAAATTACATCGACCATGGTTTGAAACTCAACCATATGAACTTGGGCCAATTACTGTTTTGTTCCAGTAAGGAAGATCTTTATATTATGCTCTGTTTGTTTGTTTGTTTCTATCATTATGGTCTCATGGTTTATTTTATTCAATGGCTAACAATCAATTTTATCATTATTTATTTTCATCCTGTAATAGCCCCAGTTTGGCCAGTGAAGCCCTTCAAGCTGGTTTCTGTGTCCTTTGGCCATGTCCCTATCATTTCTTGAGCACTTCTTTACCTTCTGGGCTTTCAGGCTCATCTTGTACTTTCTTTGCCCTAGCCCAAGAATAGCCATTTCCCCAAGAAGACCTGGTTTCAACAAGTGGAGAATAGTATGTAGAAACAAAGACCTAGATGCTAAATATATTCATTGTTTGTGGCATGTCACTGTTTTTAGCCTACATTTATTTCTTGTATCTATTTTTTAAAAAAACAGAAAACATGAGTTCAAACTAATATCCCCATTTCCAATTCAGTACCATCTGAATCCCACCTTTCAACCTCCATCCCCCTTCTCCAATACCATAAAACTAGAGCCAGTGATTTTACCTTTACAAGCCAATTGCTCCCTCTGTAAAGTGAGGATAATAATAAACTCCTTACTCAGGTTTGTGCAGGTTAAATGTAATAGTGTTTATAAACATCATCCCACAGGCCCGCACTGTAACAGGCCTACTGCAAGCCCACACAGTTCCCTGTGTGAAAAGACAATATATTCTTCCTCCATGTGAACAGCCTGGCAAATGCAGTGTAAGCTGGCTTTTTGCTCCAACTCTCTCCCTAGACTGGAGCATTTGTGGAGTTTGCAATCTGAATAATGGTAACGCATGCCTGCATCATAGGCACTAGGTAGTTATTGTTAAAATAGATACATGTGCACATTTTTCATGCAAATGTTTCATAAACAGCAGATCAGCTGGGGTTAAACAAACTTGTCACCAAGGTTTCAGTCTGATGCAAAACTCAGGGCAACTCAGAGCACTGTCAGTAGAACCAAGTACACCTCTAAAGTGATAATGGAAGACAGTGTGCACTCACCTGATACAGGTCATTTTTTAACCTCAGGTCTCATTATAGCTCACCTTAAACTCTGCATCAGAAGCAGGTTGAAGTGAAAATAAAACCCAATCCTCTTATCCAAAGGCTCAACTATCAGCCAAGAAGCAGGTGATCTCACTACATAATACAGAGTACATAAATGAAGACAACACTAAAGGCAGAAAAGTTCACCTAATACCATGTTTGTGGAGCACCATGTTTGCTGGCAGATGAGTTATAATTGGTAAAGTCCCCACTCCTGGAGGGTTCCACCAGCTCCCTTTGAGAACAGGAAAATCTGTTCATCCCCAGTTCCCTCAGATGTTCTTTCACAGGGCTTAGTGGATTTACGATGTTGGGGGGAAATCTAATAAAGCTACAAATAGTAGCTCTGAGTTGTAGAGCATTAAAAGTAACACAGACTTACTGGGTGTTGTATGTAAGTAATGAATCACTAAATTCTACACCTGAAACTAATATTATACTGTATGTTAACTGGAATTTAAATAAAAATTTGGAGGGAAAAAAATAACAGACTTCTGGGGCACCTGGGTGGCTCAGTCGGTTTGGCGTCTGCCTCTGCCTCGGGTTGTGATCCCGGAGTCTTGGGATCGAGCCCCATGTGGGACTCCCTGCTCGGCGGGGGGTCTGCTTCTCCCTCTGCCTCTCATTCCCCTCTCGTGCTCTCCCTCACTCTCTCAAATAAATAAAATCTTTAAAAAAAAAATAAATAAATAACAGACTTCTAAGGTGACATTTTTCTGTGGAAGACAGCAAGGCCGTTATAATAATATCTGTAATTGGAATGGGGTGGACACAATGTGGACAGTCCCCTCTCCTCTGTAAGAGGTCCACACTATACAACGTTACTCCAGGCCACTGTGGCAACTGTGCAACCACACTGTTCTTTTTAACCTTCTGAGGGGGTAGAAGTGGAAGATCTCAGAATTATGTTGTCTCCCATCTCCTGAGCCAGGTGACAGGGACGCCTAAGAATGCCTTGGGGGCGGGAGGTACTAAAGAATAACATCCAAGAGACAAAGCAGGGGCAATATTGTTGCTCCCAGAGTCCCCAGCTCTTGTCATGTGCTTTCAAGAGTCTCAAAATTCTCAGACTCAAGAAGTCCTCAATCTAATGCCTTACCTTGTGTGATGAAGAACGTGCAAAAGCCAAGCCAAATGAGTTCTGTCAGGTTTGTTTTCAGGATTCCGCTCCCCCTAAACAGTGTTTAGGCACCAGAGCCCTAGCAAGGAAAAGAGGAATGAGCTTTTCAAAAAAAGAAGCCTGAAAGAGCCCAGCACAGAGTATGCATCTAGTAGCTGCTCAAAAAACAGGTCCCCCCTTCCTCCTTGTGTAGGACCCTGCTCCTCTCCTGCTGAGCACGGGAGAAGGAAACAGGTTCATTCTTTCCAAAAGAGAGCTGGGTTTGAGGATTCCCTGGGTCACTGAAAGAAACCTGCTCCCTCATCAACATCCAGCGTTCAGGAATACCCCTCACCCTCTGCCCACTTCAAGCACCCAGGTAAATTCCCACCCCAGGTGGGAAGAAAATATCCTCCTGGCGATGAGGGAGGAGTCCCAGCCAGCTCTGCGCATGCGGTGGCTGGGGACTCTGGCTGACTATCACCAGGACGCTCTCCGACCACACCTGTGCCCTCTGCCCAGGTCCGCCGTAGAGGCTGAGTGTCAGAGGTGGACAGAGCAGAATTTGAGCCCACTCCCCGCACTTAACCTGCTGCGTCACCGGGGCAAGTCACTTAGCATTTCTTCGTTAGTAAAATGAGGGTCTGGGTTCATACGGTTGAGGTGCGGATTCAGTGGGACTGTATGGGAAGTACCCATACTAAATATAAACTCTTAGGGCTCGAATCTGAAGTTCGACCGCTTCTCCTCCTCCCATGCACAATCAGTTCACTGCCTCCCGACAGAGGTACAATGCGAAAGTACCAACACCTCAGCATCACTTTCCTACAGGGACACTGGGGCGGCCACCATGAGAGGTCAGAGGAAGGGCCACATAAACATGATGCTGGAAATTCCGAAGACACCCTTTGTTAAATTTTGCAGAATTCCCGAAGCCTCAAAGCATTCCTATTCCATCAGAAGGAAAATTGGAGGCACTCTGCTCCGGCACCCCTGCCACGTGCCCGCTCTCACCGCGTGCTCCCCCTCGCCTCCGTGCCGCCCGTCCGCGGTGCAGCCGGGGCCTGGCCCCCCTGCGGGCAAGGTGCTGCTCACCGACCAGGTGGCGTCGCTCTGACGCACGAAGCTCCGGCAGGACACCCAAGTGAACAAGCTGCAGCGGCGCCTCGGCCCGGGGCCTGGTCCTGCTTGGCTTCCCGTGCAAGCAGTGCCGGCATCAGGAGAACGCCAAGAAGGCGGAGATCCTGAAACTCTCAGGACCATAGGACCCCGCGGCGGGTTCGAGCCCGACTTCCGGCTCTTTGAGAATCACCTGGTAAGCAGTGCGCAGGTGCGCCCGCCCCTCCTCCGCCTGCAGGAAGCTCTCCCCGCGCCCAGGGAGCACGCCACTGCGCTCCTGGCCCACCCTAAGCTCACCTGGTCTCAGGTGTGGGGCGAGGGCGTCGGCTGGAACTTGGGGAAGTTCCTGAAGGGCCCAGACGGTCCTACTCCTGGGGCTTGGCAGTCACAGCGCTGCCACCTGCAGATTTCATCCTTGATGGTGTTTCCTCTAAACCTGCGTGGAGGAACTCCTGATATCCAGCAAAGTCCCCTTACATGAGTGCTGGTCCTGTCCATCCCAGCCCTGCTCCCCAGCCCATGGCTCCTCACTAAGAAATTGCCAGGTATCAGCAAGAAGAAGAAGGAAAATGGGGGGGGGGGCCACTGCCGTGTTACCTCATTAACACAAATGAGTGGTAAAGAAGCAATACCCCAAAGCCAATTGTAATGTGAGGGATTGACTGTAAAATGAAGAAAACTCAGATATCCAAACCAAGCAAGAATGCAAAAATTGGGGCCCAGACTATCATTTTGGAAGGGGAAAAAAATTAGGAAAAGCAAAAACTATGACAAAAAAAAAGCATCCAGCACTGAGGACATTCTGTGGATTTTAACTCTGTGCATATAGGTAATTTGATTGCACAGAAAGTCCCTGAAGAACCCATAAGTCAAACTAAACTATAAGCTGCTATTTTCAAAATCCAGAATCCGAATTCTGCCTAGACTGTGAGACTTGGTAGATTTGAGGTGCAGAGTGGCTACAAGCTGAATCAGATAGCTGGGTTTGAATGCCAGGTTAAATGCTGGTTGAGCAAGTCATTTAAAATTCAGCTCCATCCCTTGGATGATGGGAATAACAACAGGATCTATTTCATAACATTTTTGTGAGTGGCAAATGTGACAATGAATTGAAGATACCTAGCAAAATGTTTGACATTTAAGTACCTGATAAATGTCTTATTGTTATTATCATGGTCCTCCAACTGGTTAAGCAGGAAACAGAGGTCTTAGAAGTGATATTACAACGCAAAGTGGCAGGAAACATCAATGACAGCAAACCAGCATCTACCCTGTTACCCCAAATAAACTCTGCTATGGTAGTCAATTAAAGATTGAATACCTCAAAAAAGAAAGTCTACGCCTATTGTAGTGCATTTAAAAAACTATAGAAATAGAGCAAAAATAGTAATTCAAAATTTGTAACCAGAAATAAAGGTCCACACCACCCCAACTTCCCCACTTCTCACTGCCCAGTGGAGAAGCTGCTCCACATAGAAGGACTCTAAGGAGCCAGAAAAAGCATCATTTAAACTTTCCACCAGCATAAGACAACTGATTCTAGGGTCCCTAAACCCATACAGCTCTGCAGAGGCCTTTAGAGGTGGGTGGAGAGTTGGTCAGGATCCTCAGCAGGGGAGGCAAGTATTCTATGACCCACACAGAACAGGCTAGTTGCAAGACACTGTGGACATTACTTGTCCTAAGTATTACAAAATTTTTAATGTTGAAACTATATACAAGGATGACAAATGGAGGAACACCAAATGACCATTAGGCTTATAATATGTGTGTGAATAAGCCATCAAAATAGTCTCTGCAAATAAGGGGCCATAAAAATGCTAATATTTCCACCTTTTACTAGTAATAATAATGCATCATCAGGCTGAAACAGTTCCTTAAGTACCTTATGTTCTCTGCTGGAATCAAGTCATTAATCCCATTTATATAGCTAATGGGGAAGCCCTAAGTCCAAATTAAGGTCTTGAAGAAAAGTAGTGAAATTAATGACAAAGGGGAATCATTTTTCTCTATGGCTATAAGGTTGCTTTGCTAAATATGTGCTAAATAGCACTTTTTGCCCCTGAACTTTACTTTGAATACTGAATAATCTACTAAGGAAATAAACAGTTAATAAACCCACATCAGTAGTTTTTGAATTGGTCAACCCAGACATTGCCTGGTCCCTTAATATGTCTCCTTCTTTAAAGTCTCCATGTTCCAGTGTGCCAGAGAAGAGAACAGTGACTCCCATGCCATACCACACTCAGCCCAAATTCTGCAAGGTAATGCTGTTTTAGTCTGCCACCCCCTTCCACATGAAAAATAGTAGCACATAATGGTTATATGTTTTAGTGAAATCCAGGGTCAGACAGACAGACAGACGTGGGTCACATCCCAGCTCTATCAGCATCTGAGGTTTCTATATCAGTTAACATCTTTTAGGATAGTTTTCCTTGTCTTTAAAGTGGATGGGGAAGAAAAAGTACTCTTAGGATTATTTGGACAATTGTTTATTAATATTAGTATTAAGTGACTTTAAGAGAGGGAGGGAAAATAAGGAAGGAAGGAAGGAAGGAAGGAAGGGAGGGAGGGAGGGTGGGTGGGAGGAAAAGGAGAGCAGGTACACAGAGAGGACTCCCTGAAGAACCACAGCTTTACTGGACAGATATGAGAGAGGACAGCCTAGAGGATCCACTCCAGAATCCAGGGTCTCTTCTCCCAGAGTCTGGCCTTGTTCTCTGTCACTGAAAGATTCAAGGGGGGGGTGGGAATAGTATCATCATTTGGTGAAAATCATTTTTTCTACATCTCCATACTTGAAGAATAGATAAATGGAAGGATGGATAGAAAAACAAAATAATCATATGACACTAGAAGGAATTACACTACACTAGATATTTTTATTTTTATTTATTTATTTTTAAAGATTTTATTTATTTGACAGAGAGAGACACAGCGAGAGACGGAACACAAGCAGGGGGAGTAGGAGAGGGAGAAGCAGGCTTTCCGCCAAGCAGGGAGCCTGATGTGGGACTCGATCCCAGGACCCTGGGATCATGACCTGAGCCGAAGGCAGACGCTTAACGACTGAGCCACCCAGGCGCCCTACACTAGATATTTTTAATAAAAGGAGCTGAATTTAATTTTAAATGGTATACAGAAAAGGAACCTGAAATGAAAGTAAGGGAAATGTTGAACTTCACATAATTGCTTCTCCATTATAAGAAAGATGAGTTCCTATATCCAAACTCCCCAGGTCATCATCATCAATCAATCAATCAATCAATCAATCAATCAATATTAAAAAAACAAACTCCCCAGGTCCCTACAACACCACATCCCCTAACCCCCTTCTAACATGACTTCAGGAATAACTTGGATTAAAGAGAAGTGAGTTTCCAGCTACAGATGGCAGGCAGCCCTGACAGCAAGTCTGGGGAACACAGAGATAGTCCTTCTACCCCAAAGAACCCCTTATGATCCTACAATCAGGTCTACCATTTCCCCTTCCCTCACTTGGTTGGTGAAAGGCATCTATTCAGAGAAAATATGTTGCCTACAGTGGTTGGTCTGCTGAAGTAAAGAGAGTGCTTGGCTAGAAGTCAGGAGACCAAGTCCCTTCTTCCAGACCCGCAACAGAAAGTTGTCACTGGAGGTTTCTGAGCCTTAGGATCTCCCCTAAACAAACAGTTGATATGAAGAACAAATGAGAGACTCAGTGGTGATGAGGAGAAACTCTGAAACTGATGACTTAAAGTTCTAGGTGCAACAATATCACCTCAGGAGCAAAGAACAAGTAGATGATCATAGTGGGGATAGGTCACATTCCATGACCTTGGCTATGTTACCTGTAACTTAACCTTCCTGAGACTCAGTTTCCATATCTTTGAAATGAGGATAATAGTAGAACCCAACTCATAGAATCATTGTTGGGATTATGACACAGCCTACAAAAAGAGCTCAGCATGTCCTTTGACTCATCAAAAGCATTTAAAAATGCCAACTAACAAAATTAACTAAAACAAGTAAGTTTTTATGATGAGGTCTGGGGAAATCCAGGGATGGGCCACTTCCTGGAATGGACAGACCTGAATGGAGTTTGGCAGTGGGGAGCCAAGGCAGCCTTAGAATAGTTCTGTGGATACTTAAAATGGAAATGGGAGTGAAGCAACATCCTCCCACTCAGGTCTTTACCTAAGCCAGCCTTGCCAAGCATGGCTCTTGTCTGATATTTACAATGCGCTTAACTCTCTGCAGACCACAACATGTGCTACAGAAGATTCATCAGTGTGGCTTTGAAGTTAGTACCCTATGCTTTGGACTCAGATATTCATACTTATGAATTCACACTCTGCTATGGATGCGCTGTGTGAGCACAGGCAAGTTACTTAATCTCTTTGAGCCTGATTCTTAATCTGCCAAATGGCAATAATGATTAATTTCATAGAGCTGTGGGAAGAGTGAATGAGATTGTGTGTGGGGTATGTCTCCTACATGACCTATTACCAGGAGTATGCACTCAGTAAATAGTAACCCCCATTATTAATAATTTTATCTGTCCCTCCCTTTCAAAAGTTTACAGTATACTTACAGGGACAAAGCTAATACACTAAAAGATGAGCCCACAGTAAATGGTAGAAAACCATTACATGCTAAAATTAGGGAAACAGCTTGTAGTATGTGCCAGACTGTGCTAGTAGTTGGAGATACAGTAATGAATAAAATAGCCACACTCCAGCTATTACCATCCAAGTATGCTGGTGACTCAGAGTCTGTGGTATGTGGCATCCAGCTCCCTTCCATGGCTGAAGCCCTGTACTACCCCAGAACAAAAGGACTCAGTGTGGGGTCTTCTCTCTAAGAAACATTCATCTCTCTGGGGCACCTAGGTGGCTCAATTGATTAAGCATCTGCCTCTTGATTTCGGCTCAGGTCATAATCTCAGGGTCATGAGATCAAGCCCTAAGTTGGGCTCCGTACTGGGTGTAGAGCCTGCTTGAGATTCTCTCTCTCCTTCTGCCCCTCACTGCTCCCCGCTCCCATGTAAAAAAATAAATAAATCTTTGAAAAAAAAAAAAAGAAACATTCATCTCTCAAATAGGCATGAAGAAAGGAATCTTTAGCTCACTATTTGCCATCTTCCTTTTAGCTAGTGTAATCTGCAGAAACTTGCAGGAAGCTCAGATAATTCCCAGATCTAAAATCTCAGAGTCAAGAGCTGTAGTCCTAGGGCCTGATTTGCATTCATGAATATGCAGCAGCACGAGCCTCTTGCTTGGGATTTCTGCCCTTTGATGCATGTCAGGGCTATGTTTGTGGCTGTACATTGTCCCTTCCTAAATGGAGTGCACAGTCAGGAAATGCAGATCTCAGAGCTGCAGGGATGGGAGGAGCCACACCCAATCTCCAGCCCCTGTCATTTCTTTTCTGCAACTGAATCTCAAAACTAGCCTTTCTCATCTTTGAATTTTCTTCAGTTCTGTTTCAAAACACAGGAAAATAATATTTTATTTTCCTCTACACCTATTTTTGAGTGATAGGAAGCAAATGATTTAACTGTAAACTGCTTCTACTAATAACCTTCTCAGACTCAAAAGGTCCCAGAAAAGACAGACACCCACAGAAATACTGCAATCTATGCTGATCTTAAAAGCAGGACCAAATAGCTTATATTTCAGAGATTCAAGAGAGATGTAGTTTAATCTTAGACATTAGCAGCCAATTCTATTTTCACTGTAAGGACATTTGTGCCCATAAGAGGCTTTCTGAAATAAAACTAAAAGAATACTTGCCTCTCGTCTTTGATCTTGGCAGAAAGGCATTCCCTCAAGAAAAGGTTCCGCAGCCCAAGTCAGCCTTATGGATTCGGCATCACTACCATCATCTGCCTAGCCAACGGAGAAGTTCCCTTTGTTGCAGGACCACAATCCTCTTGGATTTCATTAATGGGGCGGAAGTTCCCTGCATTGTCAGAGGAGCTTCTTGAAGGAAGAAGCCAGTTTCTGAGGTCCAGGCTGGACTTGGCCCTGGGTGAGTGCCATACCCAAATGGTGCCAAATCTCCTTCCAGATGCCTGGCTTCTAAGAGCTGAGGCTAGAACCAATAGGGGCAGCAAGAGAGAGCACCAAATGGCCATGGCTAGACATGATATTGTCATTCTTTGGGTGCCCAGAAAGGTATTCCAGAAAACCTCTTACTGACATTACAGATGTCCTTAAAATTAAAATAGAATTTCCAGCTAATGTCAAAGATTCAGCATCAGGTTGCTACTTTACAGCTGTTACCATCTCTAGAGACATTTCATCATAGTGGTTAGAGAAGGGTCTTTCTTGTCAGACTAGACCTGAAGAGAGGAGCCATGCCCCAAATTGGGACAGAAAGTGAGGGAACCAGCATTCCCTGAACATTCACCCTGATCAGCAAGACCAGATGCTGCTTCACAACAGGTACCTTTAGTAGGAATAACTTCCCCATGAGTTATGCATTATTATTCTCAATTCATGGATGGGGAAATAAAGCTCAGAAAGGTTAAGCCACTTGTCTAAGGTCATACAGCCAGATGCAGAATGCAAAGCGAGGTCTTTTGACTCCTCCCATGGTTCTTTCCATTGCACGGGATGCCTCAAGAGATATATATCCTGGTTCTAGCCCTACCTCTTACTGGCCACACCTTGTGCCCAGCAGAGGGATAGAAATCAAGGTCAGCCTACATAGGGGATAGAGAGATTGATTACATCCATGGCTAGAAATCCAGTGCTTCTAGAAGGACCTCAGAGAAGGCTGTTCCAAACCTGAGCTGCATCAGATTTGGTTGGAGATGTCAGAGAACAGTTGGTGGGTCACTCGTAAAGGAATGTCTCCAGAGATTGCCTGAATATAAGGTCCTTCCCCAAGGAACCTAAGAGGTGATACCCTCTTTCAGCTGGCCTGTTTTAAGATGCCCTGGGAGCAAGAGAAAGTTCTAGATAGCTTCTGAAGGTCTTCGTCCACCACAGACAAAGATGACCAAGCATTAAGGCAGACGGTGTCTCAAATCAGGTGCCAAAACTATCTCTGGAATCAGAACTGAGATCAATAGCTCTGACCATAAATCACTTAGACAAGTCACTTAATGTCTTTGTGCCTTAGTGTCCTCAGCTAAAACATTGACCATGAATATGCTTTGAAAAGATAAACAGTCTCTAATGATGTAATGTATGGTGATTAACATAACATAATAAAAAAAAGTAAAAAAGATAAACAGTCTCAACACGCAAAGTACATACAGCTATAAGGAGCAAAAAATGTACAAGGCATAAGATGAAAACTAGAAGGTAAAATATAATTTTAAAAAAGGATAAAACCAAATGGAATAGTTAAGGTTACAAGTTTGATAATTTACGTAACACAATGACATTCTCTTTGTGTATTTGTTTTTGAACACGAACATTTATGAAAAGATCAGAGGCCATCTTTCATGGTGACTTTATCTATAAACACCATGTCTCTCAAGACGCAGTATCAAAATACCTGAGTCAGAATCCCCAGGGCACTAATTTTAAAGAGATTCCTGGACCTCACCCCAGACTTGCTGAATCAAAATCTCTGTGGATAAAGCCCAGGACTCTGCACTCTAATAAATTCACCTAATGGTGCATATGTAGGTAGTTGACCGACCCCACTCTGAGAACACTGCAGGAGCATCTTCCAATCACATTGTTAAACCTGGAAGAAGCATAGCCAGCACAGTTAATGAATAAATGAGGGGGGGAAAGGAGTCAGACAGGTGTTAAACAGATTAACTGAGGCCCCCAGGAAAGCTTATCATATCACAGTGGAGGATGCTGATGCTTGTAGTGGAGTACAAGATTATCACATCCAATTTACAGAACCCTGGGGAGAGGCTTTGGGGATAGGAAATGAATCCAGAGTTTACACAAGTTCACACATTTGGCTCTTATTAAGCCCCAAACTATTTTACCTGAGGATGAAAGGGCCTGCTATAAAATAACAACTGTATATGTATGCATGTGTTTATATGTATGTATTTATGGTTTTGTATTTATGCATTTTACAAGCCTCCCCTTTTCTCCATCCCCCTCCTCTATCCCCACATCAACCTCTAGTGAACAAAAAGATAAAATGTTCCCTTTCATCTCCTGCTCCAGCCAGGATTCCTAATATGGAAAGTAACCTGAATGCCTTTGATACTAAGGTTGGAAATGGACACCTAATAGACTTTTCTGACCTTAACTAACCAGACAACTGTGGGCATGTGGAGTGGTGTCCTTAGGTGAGGCCTTCACGTGTTTCACGTGAGAGGACTCGAGCTTAATGAATTAATCAGAGAGCCCAACACTTGTCCTGGCCAGAGCATCCAGTTACTGAGAGTCTGAGAACCAGGCCCACAGGTTGAGAGCCGACCACCTGGTACAGAATCTGAGGTCAGAGAGTCTGCAGATTCTCATGAAGGCAACACAAAGGCCAGAATCCCAAGTCTCAGCCCTCTTAATTATCAGCTGTGTGAACATGGACAAATAGCTAACCTCTCTGATTCTCATTTTCCTCATCTGTAAAATGGTGGCAATAATAGTGCATACCTCCTAGCATTTCTATGAATGAACAAGTACAATGACCCAGCAAACTCACCTAATGTGCCACAGACTGAGCCCTCCATTAACATGTGTTTAATGTAAGATAATGCATCTCAGTCATATATCTGGTCCTACATGCAAAACTTGTCCAGTGAGTAACTATAACTTATTGAAAAATACTTACAGTTTATATATAGAACACTCATTCAAATTTGGAATGTATCTGGAAACACAAAAGAGCCATCATTTTCAAATAGCTATTGGGCCCCTCCAAAGTTGTGTGGCTCTGAGACTCCAGTAATATTCGATATTTTGTCACAATGGCCTTTCAATGCTCTGCTTCTAAGCACATAACATCTGTTCCTTCACCTCCTTTCTCCTGAGCCCCAACAGGAACAGAGGATCTTGTCTTTACTTGGGCTGGTTGAGTTCTCAGATGAAAAAAATAGACCTATTCTTATACTCTTGAGTTGCAGAGAACTCCCCACATATTCTGTTTCCAAACTCCAATGATAGACTTAGTGTGAGTCCTAAATTGCTCTTCATGCATCCTTATGTGAAGGGAAGTGGTACCTCTGCAAGTCACCAAGCAGGAGCCACTCTGTTGAGCCCAGAATTTTCTTAGCCAGGCCAATTAAGTTCTAACTGTAGCTCTGAGGTTATGGAGGAAGAAGAGGATCAAAATCGGATGATTTTATTTCAGTGTCCTCAAAATACAGTTCCAAGACCATCCCATCAGAATAACCTGGAGGATTTTGAGACTCAGTGATCTACATATTAGAGGTGATTGATGATGAGAATTTCAGAAAAAGAAAAGAGAATAGAAACTGTGATCCATAAAGCCTTCTCCCACCACCCCAAGATTTACACACGATCATCTTTAAAGAAAATATCTCTGTCAGCTCAATTAAGTGTGTGCTGGATAAACCTGGCCCCAAAATTTTTTCTGACTTACAACTACACACTGTGGGGAGGTAGGACCATCTCCTTCTTCATGCCTTCTTTTTTCCAGGATGGATTCATGGGGCTGCATTTACTGTCCTGAAAGATTCCTTGTCCTCCACTATAAATCAGTGCTCTCCCTGCCAAATTGACTTGGATGATATAGCATGCATGGAAAAGGGAGAAAAAAAAATATCTAGACCTTAAATTTTATCTCACTTTAAAAGAAATTTTTTTTCATCTGCAGATATTTTAGATCTCAATAGCTTACCCATTTATTTAAGACCATTAAAAGAAAAATGATCAAGTATTAAATCCCCAGGCATAAACATGACAAAAGAAGGAAATCGATGACTGCTGGCAGTCATTTGTAATATTCGTATTCTGGCATGTTTTAAGTTTTTCAACCTTACTTAAGCAAGAGACATTTTGATGACTTTAACAGAGCTCTCTTTATGAACCCTTTTCTCCCTTTCTGTTTCTGAACTGCTGATTTTTTTTTTATCACTGGCGTTGTCATTGTTGCGCACATGTCTAAATTTCAAAGCCAGGGTCTGCTTGAGGATGCTCTCTTCCTAGTATGGGCACTCACAACTATGAGAAGCAAAGACGCTCAAAGACAGAAATGCTCCCTGCAGAAAGATTGCATCCTGGAAATGCAAGAGGCACATATTAGCTCCAGCTCTCTAAGAATTTAGCTTGATAATAATAATAATCTCTTAGGGCGCCTGGGTGGCTCAGTTGGTTAAGCGACTGCCTTCGGCTCAGGTCATGATCCTGGAGTCCCTGGATCGAGTCCCGCATCGGGCTTCCTGCTCGGCAGGGAGTCTGCTTCGTCCTCTGACCCTATCCCCTCTCAGGTGTTCTCTCTCTCTCATTCTCTCTCTCTCAAATAAATAAATAAAATCTTTAAAAATAATAATAATAATAATCTCTTAGATATACAACATAAGAATTAAGATATTTCTAGTCATCCAGTCCTACCCCTGCAGTTCTGGAGATGTGAAATTTGGGGGCACTTATGTAATGTCTCTAAGCTTCAGTTTCGTCATCTGCAGGATATAAGTGACAACAGTACCCCCTCCAATGATTGTGGTGAATAGTAAATGTCATTAGGTTTGTAAGGGTTTAACAGGACCTGGCATATACCACGGGCTCTGTAAACAGTGGTGACAGATCCATGGATGTCTATGCTCTTGCTCTTCTCACCCTGCTTCTTGTCCCTGTGTAAGCAAAGAAATGCCTTTTGTTCTCGGGGTAAACCAAACAGGTAGGGGGAATCCTACTGTGTGACAGATGTTTGGTCCCCCTGGAACCTCCCTCTGGTCCATAGCCAGCCTCCTGACATACTTGGGGCCTCTGCACCACACACCTACACCCCATGGACACCTGCATTCCCTTCCTACCTCATCTTTCTTTATTTCTATTACTTGGTGATCCCCACAATAAAACCCCATTCAGAAAATAACAGGTAAAATAAAAATTCCTTAGCACAGAGAAAGTGTAAGACTGCACCATACAAAGAAATTTTAGTAGTATTGATCTGTCTGGTAATACCGGAGAAAAAATTAACCATTTTTTTAAATAGCCAAAGGAGCAAAATCATAACATCGAGGGGGAAATGTGAGAAATCTGTTTCGGGGATGAAGAAATGAGAAGGGATTGTGAATTTTAAAAATGGTGACAGCCTATCAATCAATACTTCTATAAAAATGTAAACATTGGGCGCCTGGGTGGCTCAGTTGGTTAAGCCACTGCCTTCGGCTCAGGTCATGATCCTGGAGTCCCTGGATCGAGTCCCGCATCGGGCTCCCTGCTCAGCGGGGAGCCTGCTTCGCGCTCTGACCCTCCCCCCCTCTCATGCTCTCTCTCTCTATCTCATTCTGTCTCCCAAAATAAATAAATAAAATCTTTAAAAAAAAAATGTAAACATTTACTGCCTATATAATGGTACTCCTTACAGGATCTATAAAAGTGTCTCTACATAAGCCCTCTGATTTCATTTGGAGAGGCCTATATTTATTAATTATAATATTGAGTAAATATCATATTTTAAAAATATAGTGCCATATTAATACCTAATTGTAAAAATCATTGGAAAGGGCTTTCAGTTAAGAGCCCTGTGAGTTAGGCCAGCTCTCTCCCTCCACACACAACTGTCCACAAACTATTCCAATAATCATGTCCCTTATAAATAGTCCATGTGGCCTGGGCTATGTTGTGTCTTGAAAGGCAAAGTAAAACAACTTTCCAGACTTCAATCACCAGCATCAGGATTATTAGTTTGTGTGCTCTTGTGACCTGATTCTGACATCAAGTCTTCTCCATCTGTTAATCAACATTCCACAGGAAAATTCATCCTCTTGTGCATAAAAATGTGTCCAGCATCACTTATCCTCTTTTTTCTCTGTTTCTTCCCTAAAGACATTCTTTATCACTTTTTTTGTCCACTCTGACAAAAGCCCTGGGATTTTCATGACACTAAAGGAGGTTGGAAATTTAGTATATGTGCATCTCAAAGAGTTCAAAACATAAAACCACTCACATATTCATTGCTCTCTTCTCCTAAATCCATAAATTTCCAGCCCTAGTGTGATTTTGTGATTTTTCAATGTCAGTTCTCTTTTAAATCACTTGCTTTCCCTCTAGGGTTTCCTTATTCCAAAAGATGTAGCCCTCTATTTCTATTTTACATCTTGCTATCTCTCAGATCATGAGCTAACGGATAACATGGCAAAAATTCAAGTGTGGTTTCCTCTTTCACTGGATGGAGAAGAGGTTGGGGCTCCAGTTGCATTACTCTAAAGATAGCCTAAAGCCATCTGTCACTCAAGGGGCCCTGTTACTGCATGTGTTACTGCAGTTCTGTTGGGGATGCTATTTTTGGGTAAAGTAAATTAAAAGAAATGAATATGAGTGTCTATGCTGATCTTCAGAAGTCAAAGCATCCAAAGGTATTGTCATGGGTGCTGTCTGCAGTCCTCATGGGGAAAGGAGGCATATTTACAAATCAGAGCCTGGTGAAGGAAAGGAGGAAGGCATGTGAATGCTGTCACATAGTCCTCCATCCTCTCTTCTGGCCATGTTCACTTAAGTAAGACACTTCACCTCAAACAACTACTCCTCCCAACCCTGCTGATGGAGCAGTGGAACCCTGTTGCCTTTAATGGTGGTATTGCCTTGTTATATGTAGGGCGTTAGTCAAAAGAACCAAAGCTACCATTTGGTGATTCTTTTAATACTGTAACACTACTTGAGTCCAGTTCTTTCCAGGATCTGGGGTGAGGACTCCAGTGTTACTTTCATTAAATTGACTGTTCACCCCAAACACCTAGATATACACATGGACACACTTGGATCCTAAAGATCCATGGTGTCAGGGAACTCTCTGTCACAGCAATGAGTACTATGGCCTCCCAGTTCTCCCTACAACAACCAGAGTAAACTTTAAAACACAGATCACGTCACTCCAGCTTCCCTCACTTAGAATGTGGTCAAAACTTCATGCTGTGTCCTATCCACTCTTCATGAGCTGTCTGGTAGCTCTCTGAACAACAAAGGTAAGTGAATTTGGTATCTACCTATATGGCCATGGTCTCATGGGTTTGGTCTGGAAAGTGACAACAAGCCTTTAAGCATTGAACCCCCCATTAACCTCTCTGCTCTTGATGTCCATTTGTGCTGCTTATTCATATCTAGAATAAATCTAATTCTTTCTTTTTCCTGACTTGAATTGTCCCTGACATCTGGAAAATGAGCAAAAGCTCTGGGAATGTTCACACCTGAAAGGAGCATATTTTTTTTGTCTGCAAGATGCATAATTTTTACTCTGATAATTCTAGCATTTGATTCTTTTACATCTTTTATCCCAGTATCCAAACTGTTTAACCAGCCTGTCCCAGAAAGACACATGACATGGAAACAAAGCAAGCTTATTATGGATCTAAGCAATCGATATGCTGTGGATGGGGCAGTGGTGGTCCTAAGCCCCTCAGTGCCGATTCAGCTGTGCTCCTCATGCCCTAGTTTATTTGTGCCTGGTCCCACAAGCTCTCTGGAACTTTGTTTCTCCTTTATAATTGTCTTGGTCTGCTAATGAAAACAACAGATTTTTTTGTAGGTCTTATAAAAAAGTGGGTTAGAAAGAGCTCACAGGTGGTGTATCACAGGCTATCCACAAAGCTCTGAGGATCCAGGCTATCAGGGCTAATGCTAAACGGGAGACTTTGAGCAGTGGGGCAAGATTAGATCCCTTCATGGAAGCCACGGTAATGACTACTGGAGCAACAGGGCTCAATGAACATTACATGACATCTGCCAGACCTGTTCATGAGCATGTATGAGACTCCACCTAGGGTCAGCAAAAATATTTTAGGGGACTTTCAGCAAAATTAGTTCTTATGGGAGAAACAAGGATGAGAGACAGTGTTCAATGTGTAATTGCAACCCAATTCAATCTGTAGGCTGGTATAGCTTGTGGGGAACCAGGGCTGCTATATAAGGTAAACCATTGGACTAGTACCTTGATTCTAACTCAGCCTGAGCCACAGAATCTCCTGAGCAGTGTTTGTAAAACTACAAATATCCAATACCCAACTCTAAAGATTATGACTCAGTAAGTCTAGAATAAACCCAGAAATCTGTATTTTTATCAAGTTCCACAGGTGATTCTAACAGCCAGCCAGGACTTGGATTCATTGAACTAGATAGTCTCAAAACACCAACACTGACATAGATTGAAAAATCTTATAGTCTACAAAATCATTTCCTCACTTTTTATTTGCTATTTACATATTTATTTATCTATTTTATATCCTTTTCTGTGACCTGTTATCTACACTCAGGGCTCACTATTGCGTTTCTACTCTTCAACTTCACACACATTTTTGGAAAATGCTTCAAAGAGTAAAAGCCCACTGTGAAAGCCCACTGACCTATAATACCTTTAAATACAGAAAACCTTTTGAAGAAAAATACAGACAAATTCTTTCCTTCTCTTCTGCCTATTGTGATTTCTTCCACTTCTTGTCAGTTTGTGGCTGCCCAGGATTTAACCACTAGTGTAAACTCTGTCTCATATCTGTTCCTAGAAGGACCTGTTTTTGAAGCTGATGGCAGCAAGAGGTAAGAGGGCAACCCTGAGGCCATCCACTTCGTGGGGTTCCACCCTGTCCCTCCATGCCCCCACAGCCTAACACAGGTCCTGCTCATCATCTCAGAGCTCTCAGCTCCCAGGTGTAAATGACTGAAGGAGCCTAGATTCTAATTTTCCTCTGAAACTTAGAATTCTCAAGTCCAATCTAAATCCAAGAGCTCTCCACTGGCACTTACTGATATCATTCTCTGACCTTACAGGGACTTTGTGGAAATGAGGGAAAGTGGGGGTATAAAATAGAACCATTACCCCCTACCAATGTCTTATGATGACTAGCAGTGTAAAAATATAAATACTCTTCAAAAACATCTAAAGTTAACTGGGAAGATAAAGTCTGATTCAGTAAATGGTCCAGATGGGTACATTATCCAAGCAGGGCCAATGAGGGTCCCTTAGTTGGACTGACATGAATTCTAGTGGCAAAAGAGCTATACTCTTCCACTGAAATAATGAATTTGCAAACCTATATATTCTGGGTATCATCTCACTGTCTAATGTGGAGCCTTCTCAAAAAGGAAACCACCTCAGGATGAAGAAAATTCAAGAGATGTAGAAAGATAAGAATCTAAAGACATTATCTGAACTAGCTGTGCCTGAAGACATATCCATCCATTGGACTTCCCACTTATGAGAGGTAAGGCTAAAAAATGACAGCCTTTCATTGCTGGCCTTAAATCTAGTCAATTTGTTATAAAACCATATCTGTACTGCCTTCAAAATATCTCTTGACTCTGTCATTATCCATTCTAACTTCCATAGCCTTAACTCAGGTTTGTGTCACTTCTTGCCTGAATTCTTACAACAACCTGTCCCCAGCACCCCCACAACCATTTCTTTCCTCCTTCTCCAGGCCCTCCTCCATCTTAGAACCACTGTTACCTTCTAAAACCCAAATTAAGTCATTTGTGTCCCTCAGAAATACTTAGGGTTCTTCATTGCTGAAGGTTATGATTTTACCTCTTTCTTTCTCCAGCAGGAGTCTTTGTTTTTTTTTTAAAGATTTTATTTATTTATTTGACAGAGAGAGACACAGCAAGAGAGGGAACACAAGCAGGGGGAGTGGGAGAGGGAGAAGCAGGCCTCCCGCGGAGCAGGGAGCCCGATGCGGGGCTCGATCCCAGGACCCTGGGATCATGACCTGAGCCGAAGGCAGACGCCTAACGACTAAGCCACCCAGGCGCCCCTCCAGCAGGAGTCTTTTTAATTTTTTCAAATCAAATATTATGAGGACCCTCAATGTAGAAAACTGAAATATTATGCAAGTCTCAAGGCACAAAACTGTAGAAAAGGAGAGGAAACAAGAAGCAATAGAGAAGAGGGTAGTGAGATTGCACCCAGCCAATTTCCCCATTCCCCAGGTAGTGAACCCTGGCAATACTTCTAAAGGTCCCTGGTTCTCTAAAGAACTAATTTGAAAACATAAGAACAAATGCTTTAAGCTTTATGGAAAAATCCATTATATTCTTCCCCCCAATTCCTCTAAACTCACACACACCTACATTCTCAGTCTCACTGATTATCTTTCATGTTGCTTCCCATTGAGCTTCTCCTAAGGATGGAAGGCTGGTACATTGGGCTGTGAGCTCAGGCCCCAAATAATTATTATGCACCTGAGAAATTTCCACAACAAAATTAGAGAAGATAAAAGACAAACAGGAAGTAAACACCAAATTAAACCTGGGAAGGAAGGAGAAATATAGACCTCTAAACTGAAAGAGCAAATCAAATAGGATCTGAATAAATTTAATAAAGAGTATATCTGGATAACCAGCAATGAGATCTCTGTACCAGGAATTGAACTCTTTTGAGAACTCACTTCTTGATCACAACTGTCTGCATGATTCTTCTGCTTATGATGTCTTCTTAAGATAGCCAAGTTATAACAAACCATAACAGATGCCATAACTTGTTCCTAAAAGGTGCTTCAAATGATGAAAGTTCATTGTGCAGCCATGGAGATGTTATTGCCTCTGCCTGAAAGGTCATACCTCTTCCTCAGTAAGTTCCTAGTCATTCTTCAAGATCTATTCACAATGTAAAAACTTCCTGAATTCTCCAGGTACTACAGGTTTCTTCCTTTCTGCATATTGTACATAAATTCTTTAACATGTATCCATTATCACTGTGATTATTGTGATGGTCCTTTCTCTTCCCTACTTAATCTAAAGGCCCTTAAAGTCAGAAAGCATTCAACTTATTTTTCTTTCTAGCTCCTTTAGCACCCAACTCAGTGCCTGACATTTTTTTCAGACTCTCAACAAGCATACACTGAATGAAAGCACCATGAGATCATGTATTACATGAGTCTCATTTCTATAAATGGATATCTTTTTATCCTTCACTATTCTCAAACATTTTTGAGTTTAGCAATCCCATTCAGCTATTAATCTTAGTTAAAGTTATTTTTTTATTATGTTATGTTAATCACCATACATTACATCATTAGTTTTTGATGTAGTGTTCCATGACTCATTGTCTGCGTATAACATCCAGTGCTCCATGAAGAAAGTGCCCTCCTTAATACCCATCACCAGGCTAACCCATCCCCCCACCCCCCTCCTCTCTAGAACCCTCAGTTTGTTTTTCAGAGTCCATAGTCTCTCATGGTTCATCTCCCCCTCCGATTTCCCCCCCTTCATTCTTCCCCTCTTGCTATCTTCTTTTTTTTTTTAACATATAATGTATTATTTGTTTCAGAGGTACAGTTCTGTGATTAACAGTCTTACACAATTCACAGCACTCACCATAGCACATACCCTCCCCAATGTCTATCACCCAGCCACCCCATC
>NC_138374.1:18556049-18580482 GCF_054177405.1 Leptonychotes weddellii | reverse complement strand
TCAGAATGGCTAAAATTAACAAGTCAGGAAACAACAGATGTTGGCGGGGATGTGGAGAAAGGGGACCCCTCCTACACTGTTGGTGGGAATGCAAGCTGGTGCAACCACTCTGGAAAACAGTATGGAGGTTCCTCAAAAAGTTTAAAATAGAGCTACCACACAATCCAGCAATTGCGCTACTGAGTATTTACCCCAAAGATACCAATGTAGGGATCAGAAGGGGCACCTGCACCCTGCTGTTTATAGCAGCAATGTCCACAATAGCCAAACTGTGGAAAGAGCCAAGATGTCCATCGACAGATGAATGGATAAAGAAGATGTGGTATATATATATATATATATATATATATATATATATATATACAATGGAATATTATGCAGCCATCAAAAGGAATGAAATCTTGCCATTTGCAATGACGTGGATGGAACTGGAGGGTATTATGCTGAGTGAAATAAGTCAATCAGAGAAAGACATGTATCATATGACCTGATCATTTTTCTTAAAGCTCCAATTTAATTTTCCATTTGAGGAAGGGTTTAATCAGAAAGATCTAGGTGAAATAGGTTCCAGGATTGGTTGATTGTTGGTTTTGTTTGTTTGTTTTATGATAATTACCTTTTAACCCATGGAGCTTTGCTCCCTATTGGCCTCTGTCATCAGGCAGAAGTTTAAAAGCACCACTAATTCCCCAAACCCATCCTTTTTAACAAAACTGTCAAATAAATAGCCTAATCAGGTAGAGAAGTGGACTAATCTAATTAAGTGGTTTCCAGTGCAGTGTGCCCTTAAGATTGTTGAACAGATTTCATGGATATGGTGCTACAAGGTTGCGCCATCCCATGGAAAGAGGAGGGGGCAGCTAATGTCAGGAGCCAAGCAGTGGATATAGATGGATGGTTCCTACAAGAAATCTGAAGACTCTAAACATGAAAAATATATATCAATTCTTTCCACATCTCATTATGTCTACCCCAGCAGCTTCCACAATATTGTCCCTGCTTCTCTGATGCTCCTTCTCTATGTCTTCTCTACAAAATTCATACTCCAGTTGGGGTTTATATACCCAACAACACCAGACAATAACACAGTGCAAAGAGAAGAAGCAAAATCACTTGTTGTACATCCTTAATTTTTACATCCAAAACCTAGCAATCTACCTTTACCAATGTTTAACTCCTGAAGGGTAGCAATACAGTTTATAAACAAATATGAATATTTGGGGAGCACATGCTCAAAATTCTTCCAACTCAATGAGATATTTGATCAAAACATTATAGACATCCTGTAAAACAGCAAGCGATGGTATTTTAAACACATAAAAATGTCATGCAAATTCCTCTTGCTTAAAAGCCTTTGACAGTTTCCTATTTTACTCAGAATAAAACAAAAAATGTAAGAAGGGGGAAAGTTTATCTACTTGATTCAAAAACTGCTATAAAAGTTCATTCAACTTTATAAACCTCTTACCAGTACCAATGATACTGCTTGGTATTTGTGATACACCTATCTCATTGATTGTTAAATTGTTTCTAGATATTTATTTGTAAACGGATAAATCTTGTAGCAATCCTCCCCCCTTCAAAACAGATAGAAGGCAGGTATTTCTTATCATGATGGAATACAATGAAACTTACCCATCCATAATCATAAATTTAAAGAGAACACAACTTTACTATTGTTAACCACAATTTGCCCAATTGCCTCCCCATTCTGTGTTTGTATGTCTATGTATTAAAATCACATATTATTTCTAAGTTATTGCATACTATTTACACAAGCATTTCAGATTTGAAAGAATAGCTTGTATAATCAAACTGAAATGGTGAAGTATGAAATAATATCATCACCAAGTTTATCTTCCAGAAAGGAAGAAGTAAGTACTGGTAGACTATGGCTTCTGCTGTTTTAACTAGAAAAAAAAAGGACACATTATACAAAAATCATATTTTAAAAGACATTGTAGAGCTGTGAAGGCAAATGGGACTAGATGAATTAAAATCAAGAGAAAGGAGTCCTTGCTAACATGAACTGGGATAATCCATGGATGGACATGTGGAACACTGACTTTTTGTTTCTTAAAACTATAATACCAAAGATGTGCTACTACTACCAAGCCTGTGCAACAATTAAAATTGTCATACATTGATGTGGGGATTGCAAAAGAGTATCTACTCTGGAAGACGGTTTGGTAGTTTCTTATAAAGTTAAACATATAAAGTTATACAAAGTTAAATATAAAAATGTAAAAATACCACCTAACCCAGAAATCCTGCTCCTAGGTATTTGCCCTGAAGAAATGAAAAACCTATGCTCACACAAAAACCTACATGTGAATGTTTAAAGAAGCTCTATTCAGAATTGCTCAAAACTGGAAACAACCCAAAAGTTCGCCAATGGGTCATTAAACTAACGAACTGTGGTACATGTATTCAATGGAATGTTTCTCTCAGGGAAATACAAATCAAAACTTCGATGAGAATACCACCTCACACCAGTCAGAATGGCTAAAATTAAAAAGTCAGGAAACAACAGATGTTGGTGAGGATGTGGAGAAAGGGGACCCCTCCTACACTGTTGGTGGGAATGCAAGCTGGTGCAGCCACTCTGGAAAACAGTATGGCGGTTCCTCAAAAAGTTGAAAATAGAGCTACCCTACAACCCATCAATTGCACTACTGGGTGTTTACCCCAAAGATACAAATTAGTGATCCAAAGGGGCACATGCACCCTAATGTTTACAGCAGCAATGTCCATGTTTTCCATAGCCAAACTATGGAAAGAGCCTAGATGTCCATCAACAGATGAATGGATAAAGAAGATGTGGTATATATATATATATATATATATATATATACACAATGGAATATTATGCAGCCATCAAAAAATGAAATCTTGCCATTTGCAATGATGTAAATGGAACTATAGGGTATTATGCTAAGCAAAATAAGTCAATCAGAGAAAGACAAGTATCATATGATCTCACTGATATGAGGAATTTGAGAAACAAGACAGAGGATCATAGGGGAAGGGAGGGAAAAATGAAACAAGATGAAACCAGAGAGGGAGACAAACCATAAGAGACTCTTAATCTCAGGAAACAAGCTGAGGGCTGCTGGAGTGGAGAGGGGTGGGAGGAATGGGGTGGCTGGGTGATGGACATTGGGGAGGGTATGTGCTAAGGTGAGCACTGTGAATTGTGTAAGACTGATGAATCACAGACCTGTACCCCTGAAACAAAGAATACATTATATGTTAATAAAAAATAAAATAAAATAATAAAATAAAAAATAAATGTACAAAAAAAAAAGGAATGCTTCTCAACAATAAAAAGGAACATACTATTGTTACATGCAACAATTTGGATGAATCTCAAAGACATTCTGCTGAGTGAAGAAAGCCAATCCCAAGTGATTACTTACTGCATGATTTCATTTAGGTCTCAAAAAAACAAAACTATAGTAATAGAGAACCAATTTGTGGTTGCCGAAGATTAGGGGAAAAGAGAGGGTATGATTCCCAAGGGCTAGCACAAGGGAGCTGTTTGCAATGATGGGATTATCATGTATCCTTATTATGCTAGTGATTACCTGACTCCATACATGTGCTATAATTCATAGAACTGTACACAAAAATAAAAACAAATTTTATTGTATGTTAATTTAAAAATTAAAAAATGTGGAGACCCTTGAGTGAGACTTCTTGGGTTTAAATCTTGGCACAACCTCTTCCCTTAGATATTTTATTTGTTGTCACAACAATCCTGTGAGTTAGATATTATGTCCAGTTTTCAGATGTGGAAACTGAGGCTTATGAAAGTTAAGTAAACTCCCAAATTTGCACAGCTAGCAAGATGTGAAGTACAAAGGAGGTCTGATTCACCTTGACACACCTCTGTTGTTGTCATTTATAGAGCTTTTATATAATATGCAGTGAAAGAGTCACAAAATGTTGGAGTTTCCCCTAAGGATGACTTAAGGAAAATGAAGAGGTGAAATAAGAATGAAACTACAATCTTCATGGTTGGTAAAGCAAAACTGGAGGGCACAGCTCGAAGCAGATCCAAAATAAAGCCTCCTATATTCTTCCCCTCGGGATGCACAACTGGGGCAAATCATGTCTGCAGAGCAGACACTTAAGTCCCAGTCCAGGCCTTTCCTACCCAGGCAGCAAGATCAATACCTGAGGCAGGAATGGAAGTAACCAGATAATTTTCCAGTAATTAAAACAGTGTCTTCAAATCACCATATATTTGCTTGGCTTTGCAATGAAAGTGTAACTGATGAATATATTGGCATTCTGTCTTCCAAAGTGGAGGTGTCAACACATAGCCAGCTTTGTAAGCCATAATGGTTGAACTCAGTCCTAATCTATAGGGTACTTTCATCAACACTACTACTGGTTTTAGTTGCCGTGGAATTTGTCTTCTTGTCGTTAACAAACACTTCTACAACTGCCTGACTCAGGTACTGATGGCTGATAATGTAATTTCACTTGGACCTTCAGCATAAACGCAATCTTGTGGAGCCAACCTGTGAAATGGCTCATATTCACTTACTTTTTTATGCCTCATCTGAGCATAAGTTTGTCCTTAAACCCTAGAATGTTTACTAGCTGGGACTTCTAGTCTTGAGCACAACTAAGAATTATAGGAGCACTGCAAAGCAGTTAGATATACTGCTGAGTGATGAGTTCAAAGAGTTATCCAATTTCTTGAAGGTAGCTCTTCAAATATAGCCATGACACACCCCAAATTTCTAATTCCAATATCAAATATTCATTATTTCTATTTTTCTAAATATTTGCCCATCTCAATGGAAATTTCTAATAACTTTAACTTAGTATAAATAAATTTGTTGTTCAGGTATGATTTTGTTTGTTTTCTACAGCATCTCGCTGCATAGCCACATTTCACATGTATATATTTTAAATGCCCCCTTTCTGGCCATAACAAGATGAGTCTATCTTGTCATTGATGTTCCTTATATAATTATACCTTTGTTATTTCAATAATTCAGTTTTCTTCATAGCATTTTTTAGGTTCACTACAAAATTGAATGAAAGGTACAGGGATTTCCCATTTACCCTCTGTTCCCACTGAAGCATGGCTTGATATCAACATCCCCCACAAGAGTGGTACATTTGTTATAATCGATGAACCTACACTCATACATCCTAGTCACCCAAAATCCACAGTTTACCTTACAGTTTACTCTTGGTGCTGTATATTCTATAGGTTTGGACCAATGTATAATAACATGTATGGATCATTTCAATATCAGACAGAGTAGTTTCACTAGCTTAAAAATTTTCTGTACTTTGCTCATTCAACCCTCCCCCCCACTTGATAGCATTGTTATTAAAGTCATTTTAATCTCAATGGAAATGTTACTGCATTAACCACCTTATATATTACCATAAAGGTTCAACTCATTTTCAAATTATTAAGCATTGTAATCTCTAATTACAAATTAGATGCTAATTTATTTTCTTTACTTGCTCATTTACTTGAAATCCTTTTTCGTGTCATTGCCTCTAAAAGTGTATACATTTCATTAATTATTTTCTCCCTTTAAATGGGTTGTAGAACAAAGCAGTAATTTTGAAAATTATAGCTGTCTAACCCCTACATTTAACGAAGACTCCACATTCTCAGGGATATTATTAACTTACAGCAATTAAAAACCGCAGCACAGATGTTCCACTGCGAGATGTGTTATGATTTAATAAATTTCTAAAATGAAATAAACAAATCTTTAAGGGTTCTTTCCTACCTTGAAGTCTTATAAATCACAATTAAAGAACATGTGCATGTGAATTTATCTTTATATGAAGATTATTGGAAAAAAATTTAAAATTCTAGGGTATATTTAGGGAAACAGATTATTGAATATCTATGTTGTGCCAGGAACATTATGTATTTATTTTATTTCACATTTTTAACAACTCTGATCTATGGCATTTTAATTCCCTTCAAACAGATGGGACAACTAAGACTTGGAGATTAAGCAGATTTCTAAGCCAGGTGGAGGGGGGCATTCCAGGCAGAAGGACAAGCATGTGGTGTATGCAATGTGAAGCCAAAAGAACGTGGGGCCCGGAGGAACTAAAGGCAGGGTCTTGGGGCTGGAGCTGGAGGGAGGGAGGGAATGGTCTGAGCTGAGGCCCAGGAGGCAGGCAGCGTGGCTCAAGAAGGATTTAACAGCAAATGCCAAGAAACTGAGCCTTGGTTGTGTTTTCCTCACACTCATTGCAGCGTGAGGAGTGGTTGGAGGAATAAATAGATGTCAGTAACAGATTGGGGCTGAGGGTGGCCAGGAAAGGGGAAAGCATATGGTTTCCTGAGAGATTTGGTAGGTAAGAGTCCCGGGCATGACTTACTGATTGCAGGGTGATGGCGAGTGAGGAGGGAAAGGGAGATTTGTGGGCGATTCCTGAGTTTTCAGACTTGCCTAGTTATATAGAAGGTAATACTCTTCTGAGACAAGGAGAAGCAAAAGGAGGGTTTTGTGAATTTGTTCTGAGACATGAGGAGGTGCTTTTGGAATATGCATAATAGTTGTAAGGTATAGGGATCCGAGTTCAGTGGAACTATCTGGGCTAGAGATCTAAGTTTAGTGGTAAAAGTGAGGACCATTAAAATATTTACTACAGTGTTTCCCACGTTGTGCCTTGGACCACTGACATCAGAAGTCAGTGCTGTTAAATCCACAATCCTGTTAAATCCACAATCCTGTTCTGTAACTCAGTGTTTGCAGAGCATTAGAATCACTTGGGTGTAGCAGAGTGGACAAGTGCATTGTGTGGCCACAGAGGTGCCTGAGCTTGAATCCTGGTTCTGGAGCTAGCCTTAAAATATTTATCTTTCCTCTTTGCCAACATTCTGCCTGCAACTTTATTTATCTACATGAACCTGCATAACTGAACCTGTTAGAATAAATGAGACACAGCATGAATTTCATTGCTTTAACCTGCCATATTTGGGGTTTGTGCTTTGATTCAATTACTCGCAAAATGCAGGATGGCTAGTTCATATTTATGCCTCATTCTCATCTGAAGTTATTAGGAAGAGACCTCTGAGGATAATAGGAAGTGTTTTCAGGGAGGAATTTCTGCTCAGCTTGCAGAACAAAGGATTTAGGAGAGATGTTTGAGACTTAGAAATATTACCAAGAGGGAGGCATCCAATAAGACACCTTTGCTTACCGAACACATGAAAACATAGGAAAGTACTTTTCATTTGATTGCAAGAAAAACTTCTTGTTGGACCCAGAATTTATTTACTTATTTACTTATTCACTTACTTACCTATTCTACCATAGTCCTGCTACAGAGGACTGGTTAGCAAAGAAAGCTCTATTAAATTTTAAAAACATTATTTGGGGACAGAATAGAAATAGAGGGGATAAATTATCTGCTGTAAATTTTGCCTCTTCAGCAACCTGTTTATAAAACTGCCATTGCGATATGGTCTCACTTTTCCTCTAATTTCAGAAAGGCTGTCTGAAGAAAAACTGCTCATTTTATGCCCAGGAGTAAGCACATAGTGAGAAATGTTGATGCAATCTTCCATTCAGATAGTGTTTTTAGCTCTTCAGAACACTTTGACATTTTCTCTTCTGTTCGATTATCAGTGAGAACTCTGTGAAATAGTGAAGCAGACGTTAGTGCCCATATTTTGTCGATGAAGATACTGAGACCAGAATGTGAATGATGCATCCATCCAATGTCACATGTGAGTCAGCAGCTGACCCTGGGCTAGACCTCCATCTCTTTAACTCTATGTTGTTTAATATTTTGGCTAGAAAAACAGTTCCAACTAGAACTGAAAAAAAAAATTTCACTCTTAAACATAAGCAAAGCAGTATTTCCTCCTCCTTTCTATTAGCCAATCATATATCCTTCTTCAAATCTACTTACATTTTTTTCCTCCATAAACACTTGCAAAATTCATTTTATCCCCTCTAATGCCCCCTATTTTATACACTTACAGAATTCAGAGGAAGAGTCGGATTCTCCTATATCTATTTATGTATTATCCTATATTTATTATCTAGATTTGTATGTAATAAAAATAGTCATGGCAAACTGTAGTAAATATCTCCAAGATAAGAACTAGAAAGACCATATGGCACAATAGTTAAGAGCATGAGCTTTCAATATGTCAAATGTAGAAAAAATCCTGTACTGCTACTTAAAAATGGACAATCTCTCTAAGCTTCAGTATCTTCATTGTAAAATGATTAAATAATAAGACTTACCTGTGGTGGGCATCCAATGTTCGTTTGCCCCTCCCACCACACAGTGCTGTTCTGGTGGGGCTACTAATCATGAGGCTTGGTTCCTTAGACCTCGATTTTTGACCCAGGACTGGCCAACAAGAGCACTCCATCCCCCCGGCTCTGGAATTGGTTATGGTTAAAGGACAGACATATGACCCAAGCCAGGTCAATCAGTGTTCTTCCTTGAGCTCCCAGCAGAAGCAAGCAGGTTTAATTGCTGCTTATGGCTGCCAGCATCCACCAGTTCTGCCATAAGGAAGAAGCACATTCGTGAAGGGGAACCTGGGGTCCAAGCAAAAAGAGACAAGGAAGGGAAAGTAAACTTGGACTGGAACTATTCATTTCTGATCCAGATAGACTCACCCACCCTCCCAACACTTTGAGAGGCTATTGCTGTTGTTGCTACCACTGTTGTTACGCTTGGGTTAGCTTGAACTGAGCTCCTCATGTTTGTAATTGGAGGAGTCCTGACTAAGTGATACTACCTTGTAGAGTTGTGATAAGGAAATTAAATGAGGAAATACGTGTAAGGTGCTTAACACTACCTGGCACATATCAAGCCCTCAATTAATGCTAACTGTTCTGATGATGTTAATGGCAATGATACAAATGAAGCAAATAACACCTATTATTTTTCATCCTGCAAAGTATCCAGTACCGTGCTGTACTATAGTAAAGTAAAGGCTGCCTGAATTTTTTATTTTTTGGGCAATCTCCATATTGTCTTCCATGAGGGCATCACCAATTTACATTCCTACTTACAGTTCCCTTTTCTCCACAACCTCCCCTGCACTGGTTTTGTATCCTGCAAATTTACTGAGTTCATTTATTAGTTATAATGGTTTTTTGGTAGATTCTGTAGGATTTCCTACTTATAAGATCATATCATCTGCAAACAAAGATAGTTTTACTTCTTCCTTTCTGATTTGGATGCCTTTTATTTCCTTTCCTTACCTAATTATTCTGGCTAGGACTTCTAGTACTATGTCAAATAGGAGTCATAAGAGTGGGCACACTTGTCTTGTTCCCGGTCTTAGAGGAGAAGCTTTCAACCTTTCTCCTTTCATCATACGCATGTCAGTTGTGGGCTTGTCATATATAGCCTTATTATGTTGAGGTACATTTCTTCTATACCCAATTTGTTGAGAGTTTTTATCTTGAATGAATATTGAGTTTTGTCAAATGCTTTTTCTATATTTATTCAGATGATAATATGATTTTTCTTTCATTCTATTAATGTGATCTATCACATTCATTGATTGTGTATGTTGAACCATCCTTGTATCCTTTTAATGTGCTGTTGAATTCAGTTTGCCAGCATTTGTTGAGAATTTTGCATCTATATTCATCAGAGATATTCGCCTGTAATTTTCTTTTCTTGTAGAGTCATTTTCTGTCTTTAGTATCAGGCTAATGAAGGCCACATGAAGTAAGTTTGGGAATGTTCCCTCCTCTTCAATTTTCTGGAAGAGTTTGAAAAGGATTGGTGTTAGGGGCACCTGGGTGGCTCAGTTGGTTAAGCACCTGTCGTTGGCCTAGGTCATGGTCCCTGGGTCCTTGGGATCAAGCCCCATGTTGGGCTCACTGCCTTCTCCACCAGAAGAGTGGGAAGGCCAAATTACAAAGGCCAACCAGAGGCCATTTTTAGACACTGTATTTGGATGCTGAATGAGGTAGGGTCTCTTTCTCTATAAGATCACAAGAAGTAATGTAAGATAGGATCTTACTCTTTGACATGGAGAGAGCCTGTCAGAGAATGGAGCCATTGGGCCAGCAGGAGGTGGGGAAGGAGATTTAATTCTGTATTTTTGACAAATGTAAATGGAGTCCCTAGATCCATCTGTCCTGAAATTTTGAGGTTGATCTAATAAAGTCATATTTCCTATAAAAAAAATGAGTTGGGTTTTTGTCCCTTGTGAACAAAAGTCCTGTGGCTAATATACTATATTAGTTTCTCTTATTATATTGTATTTCAATTCTTGATTCTGATCAAGTATTTACCAAATTGACCCTCTGAGTGTTATTTTACCTAAGATGGTTCACACTCAAGTGAAAAGATAGCCAGCTGTGTGTGTGTGTGTGTGTGCGTCTCTTCTGAACAGCATTTAGACTTTAAGCAGAGAGCTCCTATGTGAACTAACTTAAATGGCTTACCTGCTCAGAAACACTAATTTTCTACACTGCCAAAATAAAGTTATAAATATGTCTATATATAGATCTATAAAGGTGAATAACTCAGGTGTCTCCACAAAATAAATAAGTAAATAACTTTACAGAAACTTCATGAAAGATAAACTTAGATAATTTCATAAACACTGGCCACCCCAAAATTTCTAATAAGTTGAGTCATTTCACCATCAATGTCAATTTTGGCTCATTGGCTTTGTGATCTAAAGCACTGCAAAAATATGAAGTGATTTCAGAGCCATCTATGGTAAATGTATATGCACATATGTTTATTCTGTCTCACTCTGAGGAACTAATGGCAGAATGGAAGGTAGAAAGACTTTGCCCAGCCCTCTAGCCCCCCATTTTTTTAAATGACAATCCAAGTCTATTAAAGATGAAGGGTTTTATGGGAAGGTGGAGAGTGGCTTGAGTAAGAGAAGGGTGCAAGGATGGGCTTTTCTGAAGAGGAGAAAATAATGCCCCCGTGCTGCAGGAGGAGATAGAGCACTAGATCCCTGGGCAGGTGAGGCGAGGTGTCCTGAGATAGCTCCTAAGCAGATTCTAGAAAAGAACAGGTATGAGGATGAGACCAACAGCACCAGGGACAGCCTCACCCCAAAGTCTCTCATCCCACAGAAGGAATTGATATGGAGAACCATAGACAATGAGGATGTCAGTGGCTGCAGCATCAGAAAAGGAGGAGTTATCCCTCCCTTTTCTGGACATTAGCTACACCCTGAGATGATAGAATAGTTCTACAGGGGGAAGAGGTCCCACAGTGACTGAAATTGAATTTCCAACTAATCCAGCTTAATGATACTTGGGGCTAAGTTTTGTTGCGTTTAATGAATGTAAGTAATATTTCTTGCATTTCTGAGCTAATGGGCTACCATGCATAACCATTATAAGTGCTGTGTGTAATTTCTGTAGTCCTAATCTTTGATAATTAGAAATCTGCTTGTGATAATCATGGCAACACTGGCATCATTACAGGCATTTGCTGAGAACCATTGGATATCCACAATATCCATGTCTCATCCCAGCCTAGGCAAGACATAATTATGACATTCCAAAATCAGAAATTAAATGTACATATTTCCATGTACCTTTCAAATAAAGGTCAAAAAATGTGAATGAAAGAGAAACTGATTTTCAAATTTAGATTACGTTTAGGCATGCATGATGGAACCCACATCCCATTCTCCTTGCTAATACTTGTTATTTTCAGACTTTTTAATATTTACCAACATGATGTCTGTCAGTTGGTTAAGGACTACCATGTCTGGAAAGACAAGGATGTCCTGGCCCTTACAGTCTGAGCCTAGGCAAACAGGTAAAGGCTGGGGGAGGGAGGAAGAGGGAAATACCTAGATAGAAGAATTGGGAGAATTATCTTCTCCTGAGAACTCAGATCCCCAGGGAGAAACAGGAACAAATGTCCATCAAATTCTGACTAAACATAGGCCCAGGACCTAGAATTGATTTATTTCTATTTGGTGAATATGATGGCTTTGACCCAAGATGGGAGGTGCCAGCTTCTCATGCTTGTCAGTCTTAACTGAAGACTAGGATTTGCCTATGAAGTACATCACACTCTGGCTTAATGCTTATTCAATAAGAAAACGCTTTCCTTTCTCTACTTACATTTGTGGAGAGGATTTCTGGGTTGGGAGAGTTTTGGGGTTTTAATTATACTTCTTCCAGCCTTTTTCCACATGCAATCAGTGATTACCACTTTGAAAAGTATATTCAAAGTAGGGAAATGCATGTCCTCAATCACATTTTTCTCTGTTGATATAAATTAAGTGGTTTTATCAATGTGCTCACCAGCATCTGTCTCCTAGTTTTCCCCTGTCCAGATTTTGAAGAGAGGTTTTCTGTTAGACATCCTTCAAATTCCATAGAAGGTGGCAGCACTCTTCAAAGTAGAGGATAACTAGAGAGAATAAAGGGCACAAACCATGAAAGCTTAAGAAACACATAAGCTTGCATGCTTCTCTGCTCACTCTTGATAAATGAAAGGCCATGGGAAGCTCTCTGGACAACGCTAGAAGGTAGAGAATGGCTTGAAAAAGAAAAGAGTGCAAGAATAGGCTTTTTGAAGGCAAGGAAGCAATGCCCCCATGCTATGTGGGGAGAGACAGCACTACATTTCTGGATGGGGAAGGGAAGGGAGTACTGAGACAGCTCCTAGGCAGCCTTTAGAGAAAAACAAACGTGAGGGTCACCAAGATGAGACCCCCTGCACCCAGGACCCAGCCTCACCCCAAGGTCCACATCCCACAGAATAAGTTCATGAGATTTGCTGGCCTCTTCTGAGCTGAAGTTCACATGGCTTTGTCTTACTAGGGTTTTCTAACAGCACCCTAGTCACTGTCAATTCCTTGGGAGAAGAGGGGTTGTCTTGTCTGCTTCCCAAGACCCAGTTACCCAACTTCTTGGATTCATTCATTTCCTACTTAATTAACTAAGTATTTGTTACTTGAAAGCCAAATAGAATTTAAATCCAGATCTAGTGACCTCAAGATGGGAACCCTGGGGGAAGGTATGTGTTGTGGTGAGCACTGTGTATTGTGTAAGACTGATGAATCACCGACCTGTACCCCTGAAACAAATAATACTTTATATGTTAATAATAAAAAAAATAAAATAAATTAAAAGGAAAAAAATGAGAACTCTGTGTCTTCACATATAAATTAATGATAATAATTCTTCAGATAATATTTGCAATAGGCACATTTTTGAAGCATTAAATGTGGTGTGACTAACACTGTTTCATATTGGTTGATTTATATCTTTATAGTTGTCCTTAACATCATTATTTTAATAGATGATACATCTTAAGCATTTAGGAACTTTATCTTCTTTTCTTCCTTATTCTCCAGTTACCAGTCAACAGATGTCTTGAGTGTCCTAGGACCAGAAGTCCCCATTTCCCTTAAATCTTCTAGAAAAGTAAAATGACCCACCATGAGCCAAAAAGATGAATGCAGTGGCCACTCTCTGCCACCTTGCACAGAATGAGTGAGGTCTCCCATTCCAGAGAGTTCCACAGTGTGCAGAGATTCCACAAAGGGGACCCATAACACTGGACTGTTCTCTGTTTTAGAAAGTCATTTTACTCTGGAAATTAAAACCATGATCCCAGCTCCCTGGCAAACATCTGCCGTGCATTGATAGCACCATCTGGTATTTCAGTTCCTCAATCTATTGTAGAAACTTCGTGTAGCTGCCTCCCCAACTTAATTATTCTATAACAACTTGTTTTCTGGAAGCACAGGCCAAGTAGGGTAGTTTTGCTGAAAGCTACTAATTCGATGGCTTGCCTGTGCTTGAGTGGGCATCCCTGTGCCTTCCCCTAGTCACGGTCTAAAGTGTTTCAAGTCATTATATTCAGGGGAAATGGGGAACCAGAGGGAGATGCATACTAATGCCCTGAGCTCGTGGCTTGGGAAACAAAATATGTTTATCTGCATTTCACAAGCTCATGAGCATGCATGCCCTAATCTAAATAATTTATTTAGAAGGATGGTTATGATAATATAGGCTGAGCTATGTCTGTCATAGGAACTTAAAGAGTGCTTCCTAGAGTGGTGATGGCTTTTAACATAGTTGTACCCTTCACCCCATTCAATTAGCAGCTTCCTCCATTATTGATCTCACCATCCAATCTGCAGCAGTGCCATGAAGTTCCAGTGCTGTGGGAGCTGCTGAATCTAGGTGATGAGATGAAGTGACCACTGTATGGAGTCACTAACTAGCCCAGTGATGTTCAGTAAGTCACTTAGTCACTCTGGATCTCAGTTTTCTCATTGGTAAATAAATTACCTGGCATCACATCCCAGGCTGTTGTAATACTCAAATGACATAAAAATAGTAAGATGCAGTATGATCAGTAATAAGCCATATGCACATTTTACAAACTTGATACTTTTATCTTTCCTTTACAGACCAGAATTTGATGAAGTCAGGGACTCATTGTTGCAACTCTGGAGCAATATGTCACCTCTAAGTATGTGTGGCTTAGGGGCAAATTGTCTTATCCCAGCTCACCTGCTCTAAATCTTTACAAACTGAACTCTCTCTCCAAAATATACTTTTTTTTCAACATTGGGCTGCACAATGGCAGCAGGATTTGGCACAGTGGTTCTTCACCTTGCTGACACATTAGAATCACCTGGGATTCTTTGAATATGCCAATACTCAGACCTCAAATGAACAGAATCTCTGATGGCATGGTCCAGGCATCTATATTTTTTTAAGTGTGTCAGGTGATTTACATACACAATGAAGAATGAGAACAGCTCATTTACAGGAAAGAGCACCAGCTCTGGAATCAGACACCCTTAGGTCTAGCATTCTGTTGACTGTGTGACCTTAGGCTAAGGTCTCAGCACCTCAGTTTATGGTATGTCGAATGGCAAAGGTGAATTGACAACTTTCAGAGTTGTGGTGAGGATACAACGTCAGTTATGTAAATGGCACAGCCCAGTAGTAGCACAGATGTTAATAATCATTTATGCACCAACTTTTATTGTGTACTCTCTTTTCCTGGGTGTGAAGTTGTGTGTATGTGTGTCCACAACTGGAGTATAAACTCTTTGAGGATAGAGACTGTGATTTACTCTTCCTCTAAATCCCCCACAACACCCAGCACAAATTGAGCATAAAGTAGGGAGTACATCACAACTCTAACAACTATTTTTAATCAATTTATTAACAGAAAGGAAATTCAAAATCATCTCCACTCTGCCAAGTGTATTTAAAACAAAATTGTGTTCTAGTAAACTCACCACAACTTTTAATGAAATCCAAAGACCATTTGATCATCTGAGTCCAAGCCACAGAAAACCTTTTCTATAATCAAACTGTGAGCCATTCAACTCTGCATGCAGAATAGAGTCATGTTTGCCTTAGGGCATTTCATTTCATACAGGGCTGTATCAATTGTGAAGGCAGGACCTGGCTTTCATTTTTTGAAAGAACTAATGTTGGTGTCATGTTATAGAAACTGGGAGGATTGGAACACAGTCAGTATAGCCCAGGTGCTTGGGTGCATGAACCTGGAAATTGGACAGACTTGTGAAGGAGTAATGGACACTGGGAACAATGTGGGGAATTAGAGGGTATTCATTACAGTATCAAAGTAGCAAGGAACTATTTACATCCTTTCTGGCTCAAGCCCAGATTGGTCTTAGAAGTGGAGCAGAGGAATCTGCAGGGCCAGCTGTCACAAGGGGAGAGAGACAAAGCAAAGGAGATCAGCCAGAGGGACTGTGTCCTCTCTCAACTTGACATGCTGCACCACCACATGAACACCCTTGCTACTCTTTGTTCTGGGCAGCAGGCAGAGTTAGAGCAGGCTGGCAGGCGGCAGACATGCTGTGTGTGGTTAGTGTATTTAGTTCACACCATATTTTAAAGCACCGTGCAGCTAAAGAGGTGTTACTCTAGATAGTAACAGAATTCAGCAACTTCACCACCTTCTGTGCCACCTGCCTGCCCTTGTATGATTTTGAGTTTGCAAACTTGAGTTAAAGCCTATTGATAACCACAGAAGACAGCTGTTGTCACTGTCACAAATTGCCAATAAAATGCTCTTCATTCTATTGCACATTCCCAGCTTCAGTCCAGCTTGATTGGACTGGACTTCAGTTCCCCATAAAGGTAACGGTAATTCAAACCAATGAGAAAGTAGAGATTTGGTTCTTATCCTGAGTCATCATCAATTACAAGGCACCCAGATAGCTTTGAAGTATGTGCCATAAGGTGTGCAAGGGGTTTGGAGATCCACGGTGTTGTACAGAAGCATATGGTTGTAAGAAGTCAGGCCAGAAACTGTAGGTCAAGGAATGCTAAGGCTCCAAAGTCACGGCTTAAAATAAACCAATTGAAAACTCAAGTCATCTGAGTATGGAGCCATTAAACCAGGATAGGAGGCAAGATCTCCATGTACCTACGAAAAGTTACCTGTGAAGTCTCATATGTACCATTCTTTTTACCAGTGTAAGGTTGACCCCATGCATCAAAGAGCAGACATGGGAGTTTTGATATGTGTTTTGCCTGAAAGAGAAGGGTTCTCACCAGCTCAAATTTCAAGTATATTTCTAGTTTTAAGAAGTTGCTACTCTTTCCATATTCCCCCAAGCCTCAGAAAAATCGCCTGTGTTGAAGTAACTAGTCAAAAGCTAGATCTTATATAGGAAAAAATATGGAGGGTCATTTTGAAAGAGATGATTCTCTGGGCTGATGTCTTTCTACTTATTGGATTTCCATTAATACCTTATTACCCTGTAACTATTTTCATAATGGGTTTTTAAATTTTGATTTTTACTCCTTTTATAACATAAAATCCATGACTGTAACACCGTAGTTTTGTCTTTTTTTGCATTCCTTTCCCATTTTTTCCCAAATGTACCATTATTATGTTTGTATTATAATACAGTTCTATGACTATTTGCCATATAATCTGTCATAAAATTTTTTTTAAAGATTTTATTTATTTATTTGAGAGAGAGAGAGAGCATGAGGGGGAGAGGGTCAGAGGGAGAAGCAGACTCCTCGCTGAGCAAGGAGCCCGATGCGGGACGCGATCCCGGGACTCCAGGATCATGACCTGAGCCGAAGGCAGTCGCTTAACCAACTGAGCCACCCAGGTGCCCCTGTCATAAAATTTATCTCTTAGAAAAATACCATTTTTATATTCATGAAGACAATATTTTTCTATAGCAAAGTTATCTTTTATTAACATTAAAATGACATTAGCATAATAGTCTTATACATTAGCATAATATTCATTGATACTAACATAACATTCGATTGCATTTACCTAAGATAAATTACTTAAAACAGATTAAGTACATTAATGCACATTTTGTTACCTACCAATTTTTAAAAGACTCCTTACTTCTTTATAATTATTTCCTAAGGATAAATCCCAAGAGTTAGATTAATAAATCAATGATTCTGAATATAAAACAGACCTGTTAAGTTTATAAGGAATGTCCTAATAAGTTGTAGATTTTAATGCTCAAAGTTTCTGGTAAAGCAGGCAAAACACCAATAATTTCACCGATTTTACAGGAAGAAAAACTGAGCCTAAGAGAAGTTAAAGTGGCTTGCCCAAGCCAGATGAACCACAGTGGCAGAATAAGAGTTAAAGGTCTTCTAGTTCCTGGCTTTTCCTTCTAAATAAGAGACATTAAGGAGACTTTCTGTTTGGCTTTGTTTTATTTTCTAATTGCCATATAATTTCCCAAACTTATAATTTTTCTTCTTTTGTTATAGTCTGGAGAAAGAGTAACATGGGAGGAAAGAGAACAAATTATGTTCAGTGAATTTCAATAATAATGAAATCCAAAACAAAATAATGATAAAATTTATAATAACTAACTATAATAATTGAGCCCTTCAGTATCCCAGGCACTGTGCAAAGTGATGTTCATCAGTGCTGTGTACTGGGGCTGGCAAGCTATTGTGTGCACACCTTCCCAACTTGAAATGGTCCAGGTGGGAGCACTCACACCATAGAAGTCGGCAAATGTTGACCTTGTCCCCACTCCACCCCAAAAGCTGATGGTTAAACATTTGCTGGCACACCCCATGAAGTGAATTATTTCACTTAATGGGTCCAAACAAGCCAATTTTACCATAATAATCCTCATTTGCCAGTGAAAAGACTGAGAGGTTAAATGATTTCCTGGTAGTAAACCCTATAAAATAGCAGATAGTGGAATCTAATCCAGACAGTCTGGTTCCAAAAATTAACATTTAATCACCAATTACTATTTCCTATTCTTTTAAAACCAATGCAGATAGCTAGCAAATATTCTGAGATGACTGGGAACAGATTCTACATTGCGGATTTTGATTTTGCCTTATTTTCCCAACCTCAAATGGATGATAACACTCAACTGAATATATCTTGCTGTCTTTCAACAAACCCACTGTGACCCTTTGAGGCAGATTGATGGTAAAAACAAACAAATGAAAGTCTCCACTTTTTATGAATGAATCCTATGTTCCAAGGGCATGAGTATCCTGACCAAGGTGACTAAATGAGTCAACAGGCCACACAGCCCACTTGGTCCATTAGGCCCCCCTGCTTCCTATAATGAATGAACTGAGAGCCTTGTGACTCAGATAAATATTGAATATGGATGCTCAGCCAGCTTCAGCAGTAAAACGTCATGTAACTCCACCTTGTATCTGGTAGTGAACAACCATGATTTCCCCTTATGTAAATCATTCCCCACCCCTTAAAGATAGTGGACTTGTTACTATTATTGTTCTTCATGCATGCCATCTATGACAGTGCCAATTATTCAGGGGAGTTTCTTTGCAGAATTCTACTCTGCTGTTATTCTAAGTGACTTACATAAAATTGGTTTATTACTCTTGCAGATGTAGAGAAACACCAGGATGTAGGCCAACAACGGATAGTAGTAACTAATAAAAGGAAGGTATTTCATTTGGTTATTTATAGTGTGAAAACAAATACTTTTGGTGTGTCAACAGCAGGCAAAAAAGAAAAACAGCCCGGCATTTCTGGGGGCTTAGAAACTACCTATCGGGCGCCTGGGTGGCTCAGTTGGTTGAGCGACTGCCTTCAGCTCAGGTCATGATCCTGGAGTCCCGGGATCGAGTCCCGCATCGGGCTCCCTGCTCGGCAGGGAGTCTGCTTCTCCCTCTGGCCCTCCTCCCTCTCATGCTCTCTGTCTCTCATTCTCTCTGTCTCAAATAAATAAATAAAATCTTAAAAAAAAAAAAAAAAATTTAAAAAAAAAAAAAAAAAAAGAAACTACCTATCAATCGTATGACATGGATCATGTTGTTTCTTGGAAGACTGGGACTTTGGAAATGAGTTTAGTAACTACAAATGAGCATTCCCTTTGAAATAACTTCCAGAAAATGTGTGTAAGTAAAATCACTTCATATTTGTGAAACATTTTATGCCTTCAAAAGGTTATGGTTATAATCTTTGGAATATAATTCTCAGAGAGATGACAATAATACTCAAAGTCACACAACTCTCCAGGGGCAAAAGAACTCAAGTTTTCTTACACAAATTCTAGTTCATTTTCAATTCTACCAATACCACATTGTGTCTCTGGATACAGGAGACACATTAAAGGTGCATGGGGGGAAAAAAGTCCATGAAATAGACATTGAAATGCCAATCAATGATTTTTAAGATAGTGGGCATGCTTATCATTAATTTTTTTTCTTATTTACCTCCATCCTTTGGTTTTAGGAAAGTAGGCAAGGTAGAACTTTTCACTGAAATATTCCCAGATGTATGATTTGAGAGGAAACTTAAAGACCATTAATCCAGCTCCTATCCAATATCTGCTAAATTTTTCTGATGAGTTCTCACCAGTCTCTTAATATTTCTTGAGGTAAATTGTTTTATTATATATTTGGAAAATTATTAGCCATTCTTTTCTTAATGTGAGTCAAAATTGGTCTTCTACCTTGATTTAGGACTTCCATCTGTAGTTACACAAAAGATCTACTTGTATATAGCAGAAAGTTATTTCCAACATCCACTCCAGTTCAAAAATTCTACCTGAAAACTCTTCAGATATTAGAATTCTCTCATCTAAACCTGCTATAGATTCTCCCCACCCCCAATACACCTAAATGCTTTTTTTCTACAGACTCCAAAGAATAATTGTATGATAAGGGGTCCAGTTTCCTCACTAAGATGGACACATTTAGTCTGTCACTTAATTGGCCAAAGATGAAAAACCTTAAAATTCTTTATGATGTGCCAAACCACAACTCCATCTAGGACATCTGCTCTCAGTGGGGAAAGCAATAGTGTGAATTATGATGGTGAGAGGGCAGACTTAAGTAGCCCTTTGGGAGAGCCGCTGAGAGCATCATGACCTTGTTTAATGGTCATGGAGACTGATTTAGTGGAAAGAGAATGAAAAATTGGTCAAACGTGGAATAAGTGTGATGAGAGTGACTGAGAACTCTACTCTTTGGCAAACAAAATTGGGCAGTATCAGTAAATAAAGGAGTAAAAGTTTTCAAAGTTAGTAGAAACAAAGTAAATTAATTTAGTAAGTATAGACGAAATGTGGGGGCACCCGGGTGACTTAGTCAGTTGGACATCTGACTCTTGATCTTGATTTCAGCTCAGGTCACGATCTCAAGGTTGTGAGATCAAGCCCTGTGTGCGGCTCTGCACTGGGCTTGGAGCAAGCTTGGGATTCTCTCTCTCCCTCTGCCCCTCCCTCCCACCCCCAAACCCCAACCCCTGGCTTGCACCTGAGAGGTCTCTCTCTCTCTCTAAAAAAGAAAGGAAGGAAGGAAGGAAGGAAGGAAGGAAGGAAGGAAGGAAGGAAGGAAAGAAAGTGCAGGTTGTCAAGTTACCATGGAAAAACATAAGATACAGTATGAAAGGAGATTTCTAAGTGGAAAATCAAGCCTCACTAAAAGAGTCTCTTTTAAAAATAGAGTGGGGAGGCCAGCCAGGAGGTGGAATTTATGCATATCCTCAGTGGAGGAACTATGATCTTTTTGCCAGCTACAAGCCCTCAGGCTGGACTAAACTCCCTCCTCATGAGGACACCTGAGTCCTTCACATTCTTCACTTGGAAAGGAGCAAATGAGAATTGACAAGTTAAATCGCCCATTTGCATATTAACCCAACCAATCTCAGTTAACCCAGTTTCAATCCCAGATTTGCATGGAGGTCCTAAACGACAACTGCACTCACGACCTTTTGCCTTTATAACTCTGCCCCCTTTTGTCTTCTTCAAAACACGAATCAGGTTTCTACCTGACTAATCACAATCTGTGTCTTCCGAATTGCAATTCCAATTGCCCAAATAAATGCCTGTTAGCTTAAATTTTCAGTGAATTCTTTCTTGGTTGGCAATAGGAAGAAACCACTGCAGAATTCCTGCCTTTGGGGCAACAAAAGGGTGGTCCAAACCAAGTAGTCTTAGATTCTAATTTATATCAGCTGAACTGCTTCTTTCTCAGTAACTGTCAGAGACCCCCCACCTCTGAAAATGACAGTATAATGCTAAAAGCCATGTAGTTATATAGCAACAGTCAATATGATTAGATAGCGTCCATATCGCACTTTGATCTCTTGGAGAAATGTGTGGGGTGAGTTTGAGAAGGATTCCTGCAGTAACAAGGAGGTAGATTTGGGTTTGTGACAAAGAGTTGCACTGAGCAGTGTTAGGGGAACTTCTTGGATATTGCCGACCTACTGGGGCTCTTGCAGATTGTCCTGATGGTCAGTATAGATATGCTCCACATATCTTGTACTCCACACTGTCTCTCCTGTCATTGACACCACCACTGCATGAAGAAACACCCAGATGGAGCAGCCTTTTAAATCTGAAGGTTCATAAAGGGGATAACTAAGGAAATTTCTTTTATCACTACTAATGTTAGGAGCACTTGGGCTTGAAATTGCTTATTGAGAAGAAGTACTGCACAGTGACTATGTTAGGATAATCCAGGGGAGATAGTTTTTAAAATACTGAAAAGGAAAAATAAAGCATAAAAAAATATCTTAGTTCTTCCTCAGCTCAAAGACAAAAACTGATAACATTTTCTTGTAAACCCTTCCAGTTTTTTCATATCTGCGTGTGTTTTATTGAGCTATATTTTGCAAAATTGGGGGTATACTGCATCTACTATTTTTTAATCTACTTTCTCACTTAAAACATGATGAACATTTTTCATGCCATTAAGTATTCTTTTAAAATTTGATTTTGCATGGCTGCATTATTTCTGTAATTTGTTTAGTCAATGTCCTGTTAATTGGATCTTATGTTGCTTCCTGTTGTTCACATTATACTTGTTCATAAATACTTGTGTGCCTATGACTATTTTTTTCAGGATAAATCCTTAGATGAAGAAATACTGGATACAAGAGGATGAACGTTTTTAGCTTTCAATACGTACTGCCAAATGGCTATTTCCGTGGTCATTTGCCAAGAGTGGTTAAAGCATTTTTAAAAATGGAAATTTGATGGGTTGAACACAACATTTCATATAGTTTTTGTCTGATTAAGAGTGAGGATGATTATATAATTTGTCCATTTGGACATTTTCTAAGCTGCCCATTCATGCGCAATGGAAGGTAATAATTTGTCACTGGATTAGAGCACCCAGAGATCCTAACTTCATTATTCCTCTTTAGTCAGTAGTGATGCTGGAGGCTAAAGCTTGAGCCAGGGACAGGAAGGCAGCCACTGTTCTAAGAGTGGCTCGCTATGGCCGTTTGGTTAAGTTAATTTTTCCCTGTACTCTGTTTTCCCCATCTGAATAAGAATAATCTAAAGCCTATATGCTATGTCATATTCTATTATAGGACAGGATAACACTATCCTAATCTAAATCCTCTGCTCTCCATCTACAAGATGAATTTAGAGTAAATGAGTATATGATCAAGATCCCCTTAAGCCTGAGCTGCTTTCACCTCCTCCTCATGTTATTTAACAGTGGCATCTGGGCGTTTTTATTTGTCCTCTCCTGGTCCTGAGAGCTTCCAAAGCAGGAAGAAGTTTACAATTCTAGGAAATATAAGTAAATGCTAAAAAGTTACTGAGCATTTTCTACATGCCAAATACTGCATGAAAGACTTCAAATAACACACACAAGGTCCTATAGCCTTTGAAGAGTATTATTTTTTAGATAAAGAATGTGAGGCTAAAAGAGTTTTTTGTAATCTTCCCCAATTTTTTTTAAAGATTTTACTTATTTATTTGAGAGAGAGAGAGAGCAAGCGAGCACATGAGAGCGAGTGAGCACATGAGAGAGAGCATGAGCTGGGGGAGGGGCAGAGGGAGAAGGAGAAGCAGACTCCTTGCTGAGCAGGGATCCCAACCATAACCACGTGGGGCTCGATCCCAGAACCCTGATCCAAGTGGAAGGTAGACGCTTAACCAACTGAGCCACCCAGGCACCCCATAACCTGCCCAAATTAATGTGGTTAGTAAATAATAGAATTAGGCCTCAAACCTTGGCTTTCTGACACCAGCCCATACTTGCTATGACCATCTTGGAATCAAAGCCTGATTTGAAAGCAACACACCATAACTTCTCAAACACAGTAAGTATCTAATGCCAGGTTAAATTCCTTCTTGCACCTAGAATCTCCCTAGGCCATCTTTTCTCACTATCAAGTTGATATGAACTCAAGAAATACAAATAACATTTGATATGTTATAAATTAATATAGTTAGTGATGTGGAGAACAAAGGTAAAAGAAATACAGAAAAAAGTTAAACTTCCTTATAACTTACAGCCCACTGACAAGTACTTGGACAGGTAGTTACCTTCCTCTAGGAACTCAACTGCTTGAATGTTCCACTTAGACATTATAATAACATAAAATGAAAAATAACCCAAATTTCAATCAATAGGACATTTGATAAACAAGAGTACATAAAAGCCACGATTCCCACCCAACCATTCAAAATGACAATGTAGAGTATTGTTTATTGTCCTACATAGATGAGCATGATGCATTTTTGTTTGGAGAAAAAAAGCATATTTCAAAATAGCATGTGTAGCATGGCCCATTACATATGAAATTGCACAGTTACATCTATAGATGATGTTGCTAAATGATGGGATTGTGATGGTATTTGTTACCTCATCTATGTCCTTGATTTAATATTATTTCAACTGCTTATAAGTATGTTATATGAAACAAAATTCTTTAAAATAAGAAAGCAGTTCTTATTCTGTGTGCCTTTTAAAACTAAGCCAGTGCTTCTCAAACCTGAACCATCTGGAGAATCTTGTTACAATGCAGGTTCTGATTCTACTAAAGGTCTATGGTCTGGGGTGGGGCCAGAGACACTGCATTTTAAACAAGCACCCAAGAAGACATGAACAGACATTTTCCCAAAGAAGACATCCAAATGGCCAACAGAAACATGAAAAAGTGCTCAACATCGCTCAGCATCAGGGAAATCCAAATCAAAACCTCAATGAGATATCAC
>NC_138374.1:18526580-18555549 GCF_054177405.1 Leptonychotes weddellii | reverse complement strand
TGATGAATCACAGACCTGTACCTCTGAAACAAATAATACATTATATGTTAAAAAATAAAGAAGAAGAAGATAGTAGGAAGGGGAAAATGAAGGGGGGAAATCGGAGGGGGAGATGAACCATGAGAGACGATGGACTCTGAGAAACAAATTGAGAGTTCTAGAGGGGAGGGGGGTGGAGGGATGGGTTAGCCTGGTGATGGGTATTAAAGAGGGCAGGTATTGAATGCAGCACTAGGTGTTATATGCAAACAATGAATAATGGAACACTACATCAAAAACTAATGATGTAATGTATGGTGATTAACATAACATAATTAATTAATTAATTAATTAAAATAAAAATAAACAAGCACCCAAGTGAGGTCAGTGCTGCTGAGTGGAGAACATTTTGCATCGTAAGGATCTAACTGTTCTTGTTAATTACTCCAGCAGGTCTTTTCATCACTCATTCTGTCCACAGTTTCTGGAAATCCTGGCCTGGGTTTGTTTTCCCTCATTTATTAGTGTTATAGTGATTTCTAGGTAAATAGAACCCTGGAGTTTTCTTATTTTTCTTGCAGTTTAATAAACATAAACATTGGGGGACACTATTTTAAATTGCCACACACCCATTAGGCAACTGGAAATAATACTTTACATTGTTTCTCCCATCAGGTAATTTTTAACTTGATATCCTCGACTGAGGATGTTCTCTGATTTAATGCATTGATTGTTTAAATATATAAATAGTTGGGGAGTCATTATGGTTAAAAAAATAAAAACAGTAATTGACAGGCTGCACAGAAGTGAAATGAGGTCATTATATGAATGCTAATTTTCAACACATTTCTTAATGTATTTCCATGAAGAAAATTAAAATAAAGCATTTTAAGAATGACTGGGTATGTGAATGGCCTAAGATTTCTTTTATGAAAGCCAAATGTTAAAACCCTGAACCTGGGAAGCAGTTGAGTGAACCTAAATCCCTTAGAACTTATAATATAACCGGCTGTTCAGTAAAATCTGGCAATTACTGTTGTAAATGTTCAGCTTTCATTGAGTGTCGATTAGGTACCAGGCTCATCAAGTTGATTTATGTGCATTATTTTGTTTACTATCTTACTTAAGGTTGATACAAGTTCATTAACTCACCCAAAGTAACACATCTCATAGGGGGTAGACCGTATTTCAGTTCACATCTATTTTACTCTAAACTCAAGATCTTAACCAAAATGTGTACTCTGAGACTCATTCAAAGAATTGAGTGCCTGTGTAATGTGTACCAGGCACTGTTCTAGGTAATGAAGAAAATTTAGTGCATGAATGAAAAGAACCACGTCTTCATGGAGCTTACCTTCCAAAGAAGATAAAGGAGAAATGTTCTTATAGATTTATATGAGATATTAATCTCTTAGCTGCACAATCCTAAGTAAGAAATAGAAGGAGTTACTTGCCTTTGGGAGCCTCCATTTCAACTATAGAATGAGGACTTTACACTCTAATTTTGCTTTAAGCTCCCAAACCTCTATGTCCATGAAATTTCAAACCATTTTAGGTAACATTACATTTCCTGTTTCCAATTCAAACTACCAATAGGCCACCTCACCCAGGCCTCTTGATTTCATACCTTTAATTGGGTTTCCTTTTCCAATAATTATTGTTTTTTTTAATATTATCATTACCATTACTAATGGCCACGAATCCCAGGTCATTGTGCTATAAAATGATTTGGCGGCTTTCCACTACAGTGTTTATATCAACTGCACTCCCCCAAGCCAACTCCTCCTACTGAGCAGACTGTTGATGGCCTGTCATCTTGCCTGCAGGATCTCTGCCATGGTCGCAGATAGGATCAATACACTGGACTCAGGACCTCATGTATGAGAATCCAGTGCCATCACTGGAAGTTATCGTGCAGAGCTCTTCAACAGTTGCCATGAAATAAAGCAGTGTATCCATCTGGGTTCCAGAAGACTTTGACTGAGTCTTTACCCAATGTTCTCTCCTTTCACACCTAAAGATTTCCTACCCCTTATAGAAAAAAAAAAAAACTGGGCAATATTAGAACTGCCATGAAAGGAATCTGGGTACGGATTTGGCTCTCTAACACTTCTGCAGAATATGGGTTTCGTAGGCAATTCAGTCCTATCTTGATTTGCTAATGCTTCTCTCAATCATTAATTCACTTACTATGATAATAATACATATGATGGCCCATGATGTGTGAGGCACTACACTGAACCCTGGGAATATAGACATTATGACGAAAATAAGGCTTTTCCTTCAGAGAGCTCATATAACTTTTCAGACACAAAGAATCATAGGACTAGAGCGGTATTGAACATTTTAGATAATTTTTGGTATGAAAAAGTAATGCCAAGAAATCTGGATGTTTCAGGCACTATGTGTATAAAAGAATGGAGATGCAGTCATGAAATATTTGTATTTGGTAGCCAACAAATTTTGAAACATATAAAAGTGGCTTTCAGGGAAAGGACATAATGAACACCTCCACAGGTGAAGTGATGATGGGGAAGGAGAGGGTATTACTGCCTTTGGGTTTAGAAAACTTATCAGACCCTGAAATTTCAGAGCAAGCAGTAAGTGAAGAAGAGAATGTTACATATGTTGTCACCTGTGTAGAGTAAGAATAACTTGAGTCATCTTCTATGGAACTATATACCTATTCAAATAAAGACACAGTCTACCCATGTCAAGTTTGCTCCAATTATGGACATACTATCATCCCTTTTGAGCAAATAGTCTCCCTCAGTTTCAAAAATGTAACTAACAGAGGCAAGATAAGTGCTTGTCTTACCAAGAAGACTCCAAGAATTTACAGATTGGTCCCAAACCCTTCACACTTTCTTGGGAGTGGAATAAAAAGCAATAAAGTGACCAAAGTCCCAGTTCACTCAGAAGATGCCCTGTTGACATTTGTTGTCTGGCATCCCCACCAATTTGCAACCCCCTTCTCTTGTGAAAGAGAAAACTCATTTGAATAATAAATTATGTGATCACCCTACGTTTAACCAAGAAATCCTCTCTGCAGGCACCCACACAGTTCCAAGGATCCCAAAGCAATGTGCTCCAACCATCTGTTATACAAAACGGAATTTGTCTGGTCTTTGTCCCAGTTCCTTGCATGGAGATTCTAAAACCCCTGCACTTCCCCAAGTAAGGGGAGTGTCTTTATTATTCTTCAACCCCTTAGATCACACCTGATTTTATATTAATGAGATTAGATGACTGAAATGGGGGCTCTTCACTGGAAAAACCAACCTGTGATTAGAAGGTTGAAGCTTTAAGCCAGCCCAGCTTTTGAGAAGGGGAGTGGGGGAGGTTGCGTTCAATTATGTAGGCGATGTTCAATCAATCATTCTATGCAATGAAACCACAATAAATCCTCTGGACATGAAACTCAGTGGATCTTCTTGGTTGGTGAATATATCAGTGTCACTGCCTCGAGGAAGACAGGCCATGATTCAATGAGGACAGGGCACTGTAGCTCTGCTTTTGGGACTCTCTTAAACCTTGTTCCATGTGTCTCTTCATTTGACTAGTCCTGATCTCTATCCTTTATAATAAAACTGTAATCAGAAGTAAAGCACTTTCCTGAGTTCTGTGAGTCATTCTAGCAAACTATCAAACGTGAGGGGTTTGGGGGACTCCTGAATTTATTGCCAGTCCATCAGAAGTGTGGGTGGTCCGTGGACACCTGGGGTGCAGGTGCAGCTACCTTCTGATGTGAGAACAGTCTTGTGGAGGACTGAGCCCTTAACTTATGGGGTCTGCACTAACTCCAGGTGATTAATACCAGAACAGAACTGCAATATACCAGTTGGTGTCAGAATACCATCCCAGGAAGAGATCTGACCAACCAGATAGACAGTGCTTTCATGTCTGCTCATTGCCAATATGGACATTATCATATATCCTGAAGCTTACTACTATAATTTTTGCTTTTTAAATTTTTAGCTTTAAAATGAGGGATAGAGATGTTGGCACACAAAAAATTAAATAAAGTTCAATTGCATGCTTAAGTGGATTTCCATTTCTGCCACAGAAAGACACAATATGTTTTTAACAGGTCACAGATAACAGCCATGTGGCCCCAAATAGGAAAATGGCAGAAAACAACAGACTAGATCAAGTGTAGTGGCCCTCCCTGGAAAAGGAGTTCTTCTCCCTCTGAGCTTGATGCCAATTCACAGGGAACAATGATAACAGAGCATGTCTTCTTAAGAGGGGAGAAGAGCAGTTAAGAGCATGGACTATGGGATTCTGCAGAACCACGTTGCACCTCTGACTATCAAAACAATTAGGTGTGTGACCATGACCCTGTTACTTAGTAGCATGAGCCTCAATTTTGTCATCTGTAAAATGTGGATAATAATCCCTCTCTTCTTAGATGATGGTGTGGATTAAGTGAAATGATGAATAAAAGGTGAAAAACTTCCTGAAATTTACAAAGAGCTTAATGGATGGTATATTTATGACTACTCTGCACCTGGAGGTCACAGCTCTTTGTTATCTGTCATGTCTTCTTTTCATCCTTGTGTCCTTGCCCAAACTGCCTTCCCATGACAGAGTTTAATATTTTGCTGCTGTTGGTAACTTCAAAGCATTTATAGAACATTGAAAAAAAGCACACATTTGTATTGGACTCCAAGACAACCTTGCTACTTTCTTATTCCTCTGATGCCTTTTTTTGACAGCTAGGTTGAGTTGAATTCATTTTACATGGGCAGTGTTTTCAACGTGTGTGTGTGTGTGTGTGTGTTTCCCCCCAAACAATTGATATTAAAACACTCTTTTTGCAGACAAGCAGGATAGTATTTCTACATTCTGTGATTTCTCTGGTTTGTTTGCTCTTTTGTTCCTTATCCTAAAAAATGCTTTGGGCCCTCTCTTTAATCCCTTTTGTTTGGATTTCATGCATGCCAACATCTGTGATCCTCCCTAAAACCACCGTTGCCCCAAACTTTTCTCAGAAGGCTTTCCTTCCTGACTTCAGGGTGCCTATGTGCTAAATTCAACAGCCAGAGCTCCCTCTGGAAATAGAGGTGGCCACAAGGCTCTTAGAATACAGCCTACCTTTCGAGCATGCCTGGAGCTGGAAGATGTCCATAAATGAGGAGGGGACAACCTGAGAACTGAGAGAGATAAAGACGAGGAACTAGGACAGAGGTCCACTTCCTCTGTGAAGAGGCTAAATATTGATGATGTGGGATAAGGAAGAAGGAAAGGAAAGAGGAAGGAAAAAGAAAGAACTCCCAGGGTCAGAAATGAAGTCTAGGCACAAAAGGAATTGCTCAGGGAGAATAAGCCACACAATGTGGAAAATTATGGATGGTGGGCAGATAAATAATACACTAGTATCCTTCAAGAACCCAGTCAGCTTTGGAGCAGATTCAGGCCAGTGAGATGCTTCTAAAATCTGCCAAAGAAACTAATGGGGAAGGGAAACCCAGAGTCTTGAGGCACCCAACAGAATTGTGGTCATGTGTCCCGCTCTGCAGTCCAAGAGACCTTTTAAACCTGTTCTGTTGCTTTCTTTTTGCTGTGTGCTCTTTAGGCAAGTTACTTAACCCCATCAGTCTGGGTCTCCTCAGCAATAAAATCAGGTTAATTACAGTGCTGGGCTCACAGGGTTATTCTGAAGAAGATAGGAGATACTGAATGTGAAGAAATTTTACTTGGAATGTCATAATTGCTTAATAACATTACCTAATATCATCAATATTTTTGAGGGGCTCCTCTGTCCCAGATAGTACACCACCATTTTCCATGCAATACCTTATTTAATCCTCCTGATACTTCCTAATAATGGTATTATTATCCCCACTATATAGATGAGGAAATTGAAGATTCATTCAGAAAAGTTTAATAACTTGCACAAATAGCAAAAAGCAGAAGAAAATAGCAGAATTTGGATTAAATCCCATGTCCATCCTTTTCCAAAATATGGACCCTTCTGCTACATGTCAAACGGAACCCAAATTAAAATAAATAAGTCTACTTTATACTTAAAATAACATCAATTCTGCCTGTTTTCTTTAAAAACATCAAAATAGGTTGGAAATATGAATTAAGTAAAAAAGAACAAGGCAGAAATATTACGCATATATAATATATAATTCACATATGCTATATAATTATATAATACATATATAATATTATATATAATACATACATGCATAGTATATTATATAGCATACTCTAAGTACACAAAGACAAAAGATTTGATTGTGAAGGATCCAATATTCAGGGTTTTGTTCCAATTTCCCTTCCTCTTAAGTCATCAATCACAGAAATGAAAGGAAATCTGAGACTTCTCAGTTTCAGCGTTTCCCTTTAAATATAAGCTCATCTACCATTTAGAATAGTTTTCCTACCTTTTTTTTCCATCAGTGGCTGCATCCATTTAGAATCTGGACCATTCCTCTCCAGAGTGTAACAGAAACCATAAGCTCTTAAGAAAAGAGATTGTGCTTTCACATCTTTAAATCTTCAAATCTTGACCCAGTGTATAGAAGATATTCACTAAATATTGGCTGAATGTGTGCTGAATATGCGCCTGGACATTTCTGCTGTCCCAGGAGTCTTCTATGCCCCGCATGATCATTTTACCTCTCTTCTTTTCCCTTTTATTTCTTTCTTCCCCCCCTTTTATTTCCAAAAGGCCCACAGACACTTGACTGATATAAAAAGTGGCCCCACTCTCTCTGGCTTCATCCTACTATTTTGTTCTTTTAACTGGTGTCTGTGGTCTGGGAACATTATTTCAGAATTTCTGTTCTTTCCTCTTTGGTATCTTAAGACCAAAGTCTACTGCACACACTCTCCTCCCAATGCTTCTGTCAACTGGGTCTGAGTCATTGCAGAAACAGGATTAAAGGTGAGGGAGTAAATCCCCAAACTTTGCCTCTGGAGTATTAGTTGAGAAAAGACTCAGATCAGGCAGTATTCCTAGGATCTCTCAAACCTTAGTGGACTACTTTGCCTGCACATACAATCTATGTTCTACTAGGTAACTTTGCCTCTGGAGGATTAGTTGAGAAAAGACTCAGATCAGGCAGTATTCCTAGGATCTCTCAAACCTTAGTGGACTACTTTGCCTGCACATACAATCTATGTTCTACTAGGTAAATAAAGTATGCTTTTGTGCCACATCCTGGAGAAGTTCGAAATTTATGAGAAAGTTTTCAAGAATAAGAAGAATCAAAGTTGCTTTGGAAATCTACTCCCCCTTGATTGTACCTTATAAGCTTTCTGTAAGCTGTGTTACAATTAGATGTTCATTATACACCCCTATCTCTGCAGTCACACGACCCCATTGTGACTTCTAATCAAAACTTCCTCCGTGTGGACATTTGCTGACTCTGCTCTGCAGTTGCCAAGGCGTGGGTGATAATGAGACTGGGCATAATGTACACTGATATGGAAATGACTTTAAGAACACATTTTGTCACATAAGGCTTCAGCACATTTCACCTTAATTCTCTAGATTTACTAGAGATTGTGCAAGTATCTGCTGTGATTTTTATGAGTAAAATAAATTAATCATACAATAAACAATGAAATGATATATACATAACGATCCTAAAAGGCCACGAAGGTGAACAGACATTGAATAAAAGGATTAAGTCATTTTATGTTAATATCCTGGGACCAAGGACAAAGATGTGCACATTGTCCATGTATAAAGCTAACTATTTTCTTCAGAGATAGTGGTTTTGGGGTCAACTATTTAAAAACGCAGGTCACAAAAGCACAGGTGGAAACTTGCAGGGCAACGTAGATGGAGCAAGTCATCTTTAATTGCAAGTGAAAGTTCTGGGACAATAGGAAAAGCAGCCACCTGAGAACTGTGAGGTTACTAATAGCAGGCAGACTGGAGAGAGGAGGCAAAACTTGAAGAACAACTGATGTGGAGTCTCTTTCTCAAGTTTTGCCTCTTCTATCCCCCAGGCTGTCCCAGGGGCAACCTCCCTACTCAACTTTGTGGTGAGCAGGCAAAGCAAAAGTCTCTGAGAGAAATCCTGTCTTTCTGGCAAGAGGACCAGGAAAAGGATCCCCAGGGAGCCTGAGAATGTGGGGGGAAGTGTTGCTTTTCTTTTATTTTTCTAAGTTTTTTTTTTTCCTCCCATCCCTGGTCCTAGCCACAGTGACAGTGGTAAGCAGAATCCTGGAAAAGAGGATTCTTTAATTCTGTTATGAAGCAACACAGTCCCTGATTCAATCTTTAAACAGCTGTTGTAATCAGCTCCAGGAATAAAGAGATAAAAACCCTTGAAATTAATGGAAAGATAAATGAGTTCTGTGCAGAGAAATAGAAACTATAAAAAAGAACCAAATTGGAATTTCAGAACTGAAAACTATGTCTGACTTTAAAAAGTCACTGAATGGGCTCAATTAAATAATGAAGATGACAGAGGAATGAGTTATTGAACTTAAAGATAGAACAATAGAAATTATCCAATCTGAAAAATGGAGAGAAAAGATCAAAAGAAATAAACAGAACCTTGAGAAGTTGTGAAACAATATCAACAAGATCTAATATTCTTGTCATTTGAAAAGATGAGGAAGGAAAGAAGAAAACTCAGGTATAGAAAAAATTGAAGAAATAAGGGGCAAAAACCAAAATTGATAAGAGTGGAAAGAGACCATTTTTGCAACTCTTATGTAGCAAAGACACAGAGAATGTGCTTTTCATTGACTGACCTAAACTGATAGTTTTCTTGATAAATTCACAACTGTGGGTGTACTTTTTCTGGATTCACTTAACATTAGGCCATCTTTTGAAGACTAAGAATGGTTAATCTCTTAAACGCACTTTCCTGGACTTGAGACCGTCTTTTCAAGAACTAAAAAGAGCTTAGTGGAATATCTTTTTTTTGTCCTCACACCGGATTCCATTTATCATTCCCATTCCTCATATTCCCCCTTCCTACTGTGTTTAATGAATAAAAATCTTTGCTAACTGCCAGAAGTTTAGAGCAATCAGCTTTTTGGATGGTCTCTCTTACTATAGCAAGAATAAAGCTTTCTCTTCTCACATCTATTTGTAGGGATCTTAATCTAGGATCCCAAACACAGTATGTGTTCTTATTTATAAGAAGGTACTAAAAACACATATCAGATTTTCTTCTGGTTCTCACTACATTCAAAGAATTCAGAGAATTTTCCATATAAAACTGCCTCTTACAGACTGGGACCTCACCACCTTTTACCCAAACAGCTACTTTTTCATTGTTTCCAATCCTATCTCCTTAAAATTTACCTATTACAACTACCAAACTGATACATTAAAATGAAAATATGACCATGTCATTCTACAGTTAAAATCTTTCTGTATATTTTCTTGATACAAATTCTTTGTCAGATATGTTTGGCAAATAGTCTCAACCAGAATGCAGCTTGTCTTTTCAAATCTTTTGATAACCAGAAATTTTTAATTTTGATATTTCGACTTTTAAATCTGAATGAAAATTTTAATTTCTAATTTATTATTTTTTTCTTTTGTTGTTAATGTCTTTTATGTTCTAAGAAATCTTTTTCTATTCTAAAGTCATGAAAATATTCTACTAGGATGCTAGAAGTCTTATGGTTCTTGCACTGATGTTTAAGTGACCCAACTCAAACTAAATTTTCAAGTAAGGCAGGAGATAAGGTTCATTTTTTGCATACAGATATCTATATATTCCAGAACTATTTGTCAAAAAGACTTTTGTTTCCTCATTAAATTTATTTGTGATTATTTCTGGGCCCTTCTGTTCCATTAATCTATTTATCTATCATTATGGCATTGTGATGTGATTTATGGCCATGAACCTCAGCACTAATTTGTTTGACATAGGGAAGTTGTAATGGATAATATAAAAAATACAATTTCATTTCCTACTCAAAGATCAGTGTCTTCTCCACAAGTACAATTCAAAGAGAGATACACACCTCTGCAACTCCAGAATAACTTCATCACCCACAAACCTGTCCATAAAACTCACTGTCCAGGTTTCTCAGGGCCCAATTTATTTTCCCAGTCTGCCTTTTAGAATAATGCTTATTGCACCACACATCATTGGACAGAGGCTCCAATGCATTTATGCAAGCTCAGTTACCATCTTGCCATCACTTAGAACCAGTGAGCCAACTCTCCTCTATGGATGGTAGACCCAAAATATTGCTTTCTTTTTCATTTTAATTGAAGATTTATCAGCTGGAAGACTAGTCATTACTACCATTATGAAATAGGATTTCAAGTAAAAACTAAGATGGGCAGAGATCTGTACGTTTTCCTAAGTACTCTTTTCAGACTGGTATGAACAAAGTACTATACTATAGACATTATTCTAAGGAACAAGTCTACATTGTCTCTAGGACTGGATTGAGTGAATTGTCTGTAAATGGGGCCTATTATTTGTCTGCATTCACTTCTAAAATCTTATTATAATAGAAAAAGCCTGGCCAAATCAGCTTTGATTGTCTCAAGACATCAAAAGTAATATAATAACTGCTTTTAATCTAGCTATTTAAAAGTATAGCCTCCAGATAACTTTCTCCATCTATCTTCCTTATAAAAATAGTTACTATTAATAAGAAATAGCTTATTATGCCCATATGTCCCTTACCACATGGTATGAAAGCATGCGTCTCTTAAGTGTAAAAAATATAGGGTGCATATTCCATAATTATGAATATACTCCTCTCTTTTCTTCCTGCTGAGAAAAATCTTTCTGGAAAGCTCTTATTGATGGCTTACAATCATTGATTGCTAATGATATGCATAGAACATTACAATAGCTCTACTAGAGTGGCAATATATTTCTTTTTTAATATAAATGATGAAAAACTACAATAACTACTTCCCTTAATGTGTTCACCATAAAACATCCACTAATGTTATTCTAAAATTTAGTGTTACCTGTAAATTTCATAACAAAGTATGAAAAAAATTTCATAGCTCAGTCCTCTGAGCTTGCAAATACAGTGGACAGTACTGTCAGGCATCAGGGGAATGATCCCCAGCTCGTGTTAAATATTTTCTTCTCTCTCATCTTGGCAGTAATCCTAGCTCTATTCTCTCTGCTCTGTATAACATTAGTTACTTCTACAAATTTGTGAAAAGAATTAAGAATTTTGGAGCCTTACAGTTCATAGCAGATCCATAAAGTCTTCAGCCTTCAGTTTCTCTGTTTCAACTCATTCTCATCTATTTCTTCTCCCAACTCCTAGTTCACCTGCAGAGAGTTCTGGACTTCAATGTGCCTGGTCTCATCTTGTTCTTTTAACAGCTAGTCTTCACCCCTTCACAGAGGGTTTCACTTCCTGAAAGTGGGAACCCTGTCTTTTGTTCCTTTGACAATCACCAATGAGCCTACCCCGGTGTTAGACATGAAGTAGATGGCTAATAGCCATTTATATATTAATTATAAAAACAACTTTAGCTAACATATATAGAGCACTGATATGTTTCAGGCTTACTTAATCTGTATGACAACTGAATTACATTATCCTATTTCTATGGTGAAGAAACTAATTTTTTAAAGATATAAGTGCTTTTATTTATTTTTAAATTTTTATTTTAATTCCAGTTATGTTAGCTTTAGGTGTACAATATAGGATTCAACAATTCCATACATCACCTGGTGCTCATTACAAGTGCACTCCTTAATCCCCATAATGTATTTCACCCATCTCCCCACTCCCTCCTCTCTGGTTACCATCAGTTTGTTCTCTATAATTAAGAGTCTGTTCTTGATTTCTGTCTCTCTCTTTGGTCATTTATTTTGTTTCTTAAATGCCACATATGAGTGAAATCATATAGTATTTGTCTTTCTCTGACTGACTTATTTCACTTAATGTTAATACCCTCTAGATCCATCCATGTTGTTACAAATGGCAAGATTTCATTCTTTCTTAAGGCTGGATATAATTCCAGTATATATATATATATATATCTCACATCTTCTTTACCATTCAATCAATGGACACTTGGGCTGCTTCCATATCTTAGCTATTGTAAATGATGCTGCTATAAACATATAAACATAGGACTGCATATATCCCTTTGAATTAGTGTTTTTGTATTTGGGGGGTAAATACCCAGTAATGTGATTCCTGGATCATAGGGTAGTTCTATTTTTAACTTCTTAAGGAATTTCCACACTATTTTCCAGTTTGCATTGCCACCAACAGTGCATGAGTGTTCCTTTTTCTCCGTATACTTGCTAACACCTCTTGTTTCTTATAGAGGAAACTGATGTTTAATGAGCATAAATGCCTTGCCTCAAATCACATAGCTTGTAATCATAGTGAAAGAGCTATACTATATTTTAAGGCAATAGACACAGAGATTACTGTCAATCACCAGTAAACACTGATAATAAATTTTTGAATCAGAATTTTTCCTTTTTCTAGCATAGACTAGTAATTTGTTGAATTTTAACAGGACAATCCAGACACATTGTCATCAAGTGCTCTCTCAAATTATCATAAAGCAAAAAGACTTCAGCTTAAACAAACACATAATGAGGATTAGCAATGAAAGTATAATAGAACCTAGATATAGAACACTCCCAGCACCACCTCCCATTAGCTTTACCCTAACCTCTCTAGTCCTTAAAGATATTTATAAATCATTCCAGTACCTTCTTTCAGGAATTTATATCATACTATCAAAACAGGATTAAGTTTGCCTGGTGTCATCCTCTGTTCATTCTAGTGGGACTTAGCCAGGTGTAATAGAAGCAGAGATCTTGAAATATCATGAACTGGTCTATTTAGCTGAACCAGGTTGTGTAAATACACCATTTGTGGAGTTGTACTCTTAAACAAAACAAATTGTTCCCTTTGAGCAGTGCCTCTGGTGGAAAGCAGAGGTTTCTTTTGTTGTAAAAGCAAGAGAAATGAGAATGAAAATAGAGCTGATAATTAAAATGTTTGAATTAAAGCTAACCATTGTTTCTAAATACAAATATAATTACAATATTTGATTTAAAGCTAACCATTGTTTCTAAATACAAATATAATTACAATGTTTGAAATAAAACTAAACATTGTTTCTAAATACAAATGGATATTAATATCCATTGTGAGCCCCCTGGAAAAAATTTTAAGTCAAATGAGAAAAGAATTCAGAAATAAAAATGAAGACCCTGCACCTTAGTTAAAGAATAAGAAGAACTCTTACTTTCTCAGAGTATGGTATTTTCTCCCCCTCTATCAAAAGAAAAGCCAGACTTGAGACTTGCTGATATAGACATAATTGTGTAATGGGGACATTTGCTGGAATGTCTAAATGAAGAGAGGGAAGTCACCAGGTGGTAAAGAAAGGGATATGCTTTGGGCTGATGCTGAGCAGTGTGCATTGTGTATAGGGGGTGGGGGAAAGGGGTAGCATATGGGAGGAGCTCCTTCCTTCCACAAGAAATACAGTCACAGAGAAAAAACAGAGATGTCTTAGGCACTCATTATCATATACACACCTAAAGAAAGAGCAAAGTTGGCTTAACATCTGAAAATCAATTAATCTAATACATTGTATTAATAGAATAAAATGTCTAAACACTGATGAATGGGTAAACAAAATGTGGTATATTCATACAATGGATGTTATTTGGCAATAAAAAAGAATGAAGTACTGATACCTACTGATACATAATACAACATGGATGAATCTTGAAAACATTATGCTAAGTGAAAGAAGCCATCACAAAAGAGTACATATTGTATCACACCATTAAATGAAATGTCCAAAACAGGCTAAATCTACATAGACAGAAATTAGTGATTCCTAGAGCTGAGGGGGGATAGGGGTTGAGGTGGATGGGAAGTATTGCTCATGGCTACAGGATTCTTTTTGGGAGGACAAAAATATTCTAAATTTAGATGGTGGTGGTTGCACAGCCCTGTGAATATATCAAAATAACTGAATTGCATATTTTAAATGGGTGAATTTTATGATACAGGAGTTATATCTTAATAATGTTTTGGAGATTTTTTGTTTTGCTTTACTTTAATCTTTTCAGAAATATGGCTAAATTCATGACTGGAGCAGGAAAGGTAATATAAGCATTGAATATTTTACTGGACCAGAAAGCAAGAAGTGCTCAAATATTAATATGTTTATGTCAAATGAATACAGAATTGGCTTGAAGGGGTGTCCACTGGCCAAATTCAAAATAATTTGAGCAAAGAAACAAAATCATACCATATAGGAAAAACTATAAATAATTTGTGAGTCCATAGTGATATTAAAAGTGAATACTACATAAATATATGTAATGCATTGAAAGAAAAGATAAATCAAAGAAAAATTCTGCTGTGTAAAAGAATGTCAGATAGTAAAAGTAGAAGGAAGGATGGAATTAGAAAATCAACATTCTGTAAGCCTTATTATAATAATGATTCAAGCAAGAATGACCAATAAATATAAAAACCACTGGATGAAAGGCATTAAAAAACATATTTGCATGGTCTCAAAGTATCACCCAACAGATTACTGACTAATTAAAAAGGTGAAATTGTAAAATGGAGCAATCTGACAGTCACCACATTAACCAAGAGGTCAGGCTTGCCATCACCAATAATAGAAGGTCCTGATATTCTGTGTCTACTGATATGAGTGGTATGAGATACACATCACCTTTGTGGGATTATTGCCAGAAATGTGTGATCTAAATTTAACCAAGATCTAACAGTTAGACAAATCCAGAAGATGGGATGTTCTTCAGGACATGTGGCTGGGAATTGTCAAAGGATACAATATCATCAAGAATAAAGAGAGGTGAGAGGAAAGTTCTAGGTTATAGGAGACTAAAACACTCAATAGCAAATGCTATGTATATATCTTAGATCCTTATTTTAAAAATAAATAGAACAATAAAGGACATTTTGGAGATAATATTGAAATTTGTGGATGAACTGCTTGTTGAATGGCATTGTTGAGTTAATGTCCATTTTCATAAGTGTGGCAATGGCATTGTGTCTGTATAGAAAATAAAAAGTATTCTTGTTATTGGTTATGCATACTTAAATATTTAGTAGAGAAATGTCAAGATGTCTTCATGCTACTTTCAGAAGGTTTAGGAAAAGGGATGTATGATCTTACATATAGGCACATAGGTACATGTATGTATGTATACATACACACAGAGAGACAGAGAGAAATAGACCTATTATGGCAAGGTTTTAAGAGTAGTAAATCTATGTAAGGAATGTACAGTCATCCACTGTATTCCTCTTCCAAATTCCTTTAGGTTTGATATTTCCAATACTAGCTTACTGCCCGTATTACTAATCCTGGCATTTAATTTGAACATCTGCTTTTTTGTGTCCTTTGTGTTTTATTTTATTCTTTGAAGCACTAATAACATTTCCCATGCCATAACATTTGAAGTGTAAAAATATGTAATTGCAAGAAAGGCAATACAGTGGTTTGATAGGAGCTGCCTTTATATTCTGTTCAATTGTGGAAGTAAAATATTCCAGAGACCTGAAATTCATAAATGGAGAAAACCTATGTTGTGTTTGCACCATAAAAACTCTAGCATGGAGAGTGAATGGGTTTTCCTATGATCTCAGTATGCTAACATTCCCTGTCCTACTTCCTCAGTGCAAGAAAGATTTTCTGTAATGAAAACTGGTCCCAGGATGGGATTAATATAAATGAGATTGCCCAAATACAATATTAATCATAATCTCTGGAGTTTAACAATCCTGAAGGATTTACAAAGAAAAAAATTAAACTTTTCCCCCAAGATAAATGTATTAATATTTAATAAAAACAAAGCCAAATTATAGGGTGAGTAAAAAATAAGAAATTTACATACAGCTCTTTTATATTTTAACAAATACACTAAATTGAGTAGCATAAATTCCCAGATATGAAAAGGGTGTGAATAAGAGGAAAAGTTGTCGGCTGATAAAATATTTGATTACTCGGAGTGCCTGGGTGTCTCAATTGGTTAAGCATCCAACTCTTGGTTTCAGCTCAGGTCATGATCTCAGGGTCGTGTGATGGAGCCCCGCATTAGGTTCTGCACTCAGTAGGGAGTCTGCTTAAGGATTCTCTCCCTCTCTTTTTCCCTCTGTCCCTCTCCCTGTTTTCTCTCTCTCTCAAATAAATAAATAATAATCTTTAAAAATTTTTTTGATTACTGAACTAAAAATTTCCCAATTAAACTTTGGCAAAGTGACCAAATCTCCATTTTAAGAATGATTATTCTTGTGGCTCTTGGTGGACATGTGAGCATGTATTTTACCAATGGTTCAAGAAATTGGCCATGATATATAGTAATTTATTTCCCAAAAGATCAGAAATGGCCATGGAAAAAATACAGCACAACTTTTGTTTTTTTCTCATTTCAGATCATACAAGGAATGCTTCCTTCTCACATTTGATTAGCTTTGCTGGAACTATTCTATAGATGGGCACAAGAGCCAGGTGAGCAGACCAAGAATGGAAATTGGAAAATTAGGGAAGTGGTGTTTGTGTTAATCTGGATAGGCTAGGTCATACTGTAAAAACAAATAAAACCTGGAAAAATAAATAAATAAATAAAAACAAATAAAACCTGACATATCAGCAAATTAAGAGAATAGCTTTATTTCTTCTTCACACAATGCTTAATTCAAGTTGAGCCACTCTCCACTATACTGTAACTTCTCCATCTGAAACATGAGATCCTTGACCTGAGGCATCATGACAAAGGAAAGAAAATGTGGAGCTGTTTACAAAATCAAGGTCTTGAAGTATGTTGTAAATCCCTCCTACTCATCTTTTCTTGGAGAGAATCGAACCATTTGACCTCAAACCAACTACAAAAGAGGATTCTCAGGAAGAGGAAATGATGTGGCCCTTGCCCACCACTGCTTCTCCCATGGGGATCTCTCTACTGGAAAACTACTCTCATTAAGATGAACCCCGGGGGTACCTGCTCATCAGTTTTTTACAGATGTGGCAAGCACCTGGCTAAGAGTGAAGCCATCACAGAAGAAAACAAAGCAAAGACAGAGGACTTTTGTTCATCATATTGTTGTAGTCTGTGGACCCTGGCATGACTCTGAGCCAATAGAAAATGTTCACTTCCTCTGTGTCCCTCAATTCAGCTTGAGTTGGATGTATACCTCTTATAACCAAGACTCATCACTAACTCAGAGCCACATGCTTATTGAAGGTAGCTTCATTAACTAATAATTCAATCAATACATAACTTGGCAAGAATCATGGGTGTATACTATACTGTGCCTGGTAAACTTCCACTCTTCTGTCAAACTTTGTCTCAGTATCACCTCTTTTATGAAATCTTCCCATTGCCCTCTGTGCCTTGTTCTGTCAATTCTTAGAGTTCTGATAGGCAGTATAGTGTAGTGATTAAATGCATAATCACTTGAGTTAGTTTGCCTAGGATTAAATCTAGCTGCTACTTACAGTTGTGTGACCTTCAGCATGTAATTTAACTTCTCTGTGTCTCAGTTTCTTTGACCATAAAATGGAGATAATATAATGTTGTGAATATTTTAAAAGTTAATACATATAGAGTACTTAACATAATGCCTGGCAGTAGGTAATTATTAAATAAATATTAGTAATTATTATCATGAACAGACTGCAAGTCTTCCAAGGACAAAAATGTGACAATTTACTGATTTCATTTCTCTCATATCACCTATATCATCTAGATCACCACCTGACCCATAAATGACAATCAATATGAGTTGAATAAATCATCATAATAATAGAAATAATTGTGATGTAGTAAAATGATTGCAAAAAAAATGGCTCCAAAAGGAGAACCCTCTTACACTGTTGGTGGGAACGTAAGCTGGGACAGCCATTCTGGAAAACAGTATGGAGGTTCCTCAAGAAGTTAAAAATAGAGCTACTCTATGACCCAGCAATTGCACTACTAGGTATTTACCCAAAGGATACAAACATTGTGATCCGAAGGGGTACCTGCACCCCAATGTCTATAGCAGCAATGTCCACAATAGCCAAACTATGGAAAGAGCCCAGATGTCCACCAACAGATGAATGGGTAAAGATGTGGTGTATATATACAATGGAATATTACTAAGCCATCAAAAAGGATGAAATCATACCATTTACATTGACATGGGTGGATCTGGAGGGTATTATGTTAAGTGAAATAGGTGATCAGAGAAAGAAAATTATATGGTTTCACACATATGTGGAATTTAAGAAACAAAACAGAGGATTACAGGATGGGAGGGAAAAATAAAATAAGATGAAATCAGAGAGGGAGACAAACCATAAAAGACTCTTAACTATAGGAAACAAACTGAGGGTTGCTGGAGGGGAGGTAAGTGGGGGGATAGGTTAACTGGGTGATAGGCATTAAGGAGGGCATGTGATGTAATGGGCATTGGGTGTTATATGCAATTGATGAATTATTGAACTCCACATCTAAAACTAATGATACACTATATGTTAATTAATTGAATTTAAATAAGTTCAAATAAAAAAAAATTTAAAGAAAAAAAATGGCTCCAGTAGTCTACCCTTCCTTTATGCCTTTGCAATGTGATTTTCAGCATCTCCCTTCAAGAAATTGGGTCTGTTTCTATTCCTTTTAAATCTAGGATGGCCTTATAACTGCTTTGGCCAATAGAATGTGGCAGAAATAACACAGCCAGTTTTAAGTCCAAGCCTAAAGAAGCCATTCCCATGGTAGAAATGAGATGTCTTTGGCACACATAAATCCTGCCCTCAAAACACTTAGAATCCATTTGGATGAGGTAAGATTAACAAAGTCTGTTGTAATTTGAGAAGGCTTAATGAAGGCAATAGAACTTTTGGTGAGCCCAGAAAGGTACAGTAGAAGAAAAAACAATCCAGATATGCTGACTCACATAAAAGAAGTGTGGGGATGGCTCAGTCAGTTAAGCATCTGCCTTTGGCTCAGTCGTGATCCCAGGGGCCTGGGATTGAGTCCTGCGTCAGGCTTCTTGCTCAATGGGAAGCCTGCTTCCCCTCTTCCTACAGCTCCCCTGGCATGTGCTCGTGTTCTCTCTCTTTCTGACAAATAAAAAAAAAAAAATACTCTTCATTGAGAGAGAAAAAAAAAGTGTGAAGGAATGCTGAACTGGATGCTGGCCTCCAGAAAGCTGAGGGAGGTATGAAGAACTGAGTCCTCAAACTGCTCGGGTTCAGACACCTCATCACCGGCCACCCAGATCTGGGCTTCATTATATTTATCCAAGCTTCTTATCTGCTTTGCTCCTTTGGTTAAGAGACCTGCTTTATTCCTTCTTTCTCAGAATTTAAATCTCTTTTTATTCCTGATTTTGGCTTTAGTTTTCCTTCCTGCTGTAAAAGTTTCTCATGTGGGTAAAAGCCACTTGGGACATGATTGTAGTACCCACTGGACCAGGATTCTGCCCTCAGGAATTCTATTGTGACCCAGCGCATCATGATTCTCCTTGTCATTGTGTAGGGTCCAGGTTAACAAGCAGAAAATGAGGCTGGAAAGTAGATTGTGGGGGGGAAAGATCACACAGGACATTTTGCAAGACTTCAGGTATTTGAATTTGATTCTAAGCTCATTTTATCAGGAAAAGGAGCCAAGCCAGCTCACAGGAACTAGCAGTAATAAAATCACTCACTGACAACAACTTTAAACTATTGTCTAAGCCTATTGGCTATTCAGAGGATCAAGGCTCTTCCCCAAGCTTGTGCCCTCCAGGTGGGTATAGAGACCTCTCACTTTCTGTATCTGGCTAGAAAAAGTCAGATCTAGTTATCTGATTCATGGTCCCTCCCTCGACCATGTGAATGGACTCAGTTTGCTCCTCACAATGAAATTAATAGCTGAGTCCCCTCCTCTAGGGTGAGTAGAAGAGGATGGAGACTTGGAGCCACTCATGTTAGTGCCTGTCTGATAGTCCATTGGCCACTTCCCCATCCCGAGGAGAAATCTCTCATCTATATAGCCCATCTTCAGCAGAATCTGCAGGCCCCACCTCGAGATCCAGGGATGCTTCTCTGTGGAGTAATGTGATTGGTGCCATCTCCTCTACGCACTGCGGAAGTCAGTTTGCAAGTTGCAAGATAGGGGTGAGTGGTGGGAGGTCTAATGACCTTTCTCACAGGTCAGTTCTCATCTATTGATAATTGATGACCATGTTGTGTCCATTGACAACACCCTTATTAGATATTTCTGGTACCTGCCTTTATGTCTCCAAACAAGCCAATTACACCAGATTTTTTCAGACACAAGAATGTATGTGATGATGCATTGACACTCAGATCTGCAGGTCACCCACAACATCTTAAGAAAAATCACTTTGCCCTCCTGAACCATACAATGGGGATAATAATAGGCACCTCTCATATCTGTTCTGGGGAATAAATGAGCCAATGTAGCTAAACACTTAAAACAGTGCCTGGTATTTAGTAAATTACCCGGTAAATGAAAGCAATTGATACTATTCTGCTGTGACAACAACTTCCTATGACCATGCTGACTCTAGCAGGATGCTCTAAAATCATGGACAAAACATGACACCCTGCCACCAGATAGGCCACAGGATAGCACTGGGGTAGGGAGGGAAGGTGGCACACAGACCACTGCAGGGGACAGAGTCTAGTCTATCCCTCAGGCCACCAGACAACATCACATGATCCTCCTCTTGCTGCACATTTCTGTAACTATGCACCAGAGTCCAAATGTAAGGCATACTCTCAATATTGCTCTGTATTTTCAAGAGTATTCTGTTTTCCACCCACAAAAATCCATTTATTCTGCTCAATGTATTTCCCACAATACCACAGTTATCTTCTCCTGGGAATGTTGTGGGTATGAATAACCATCCAAGGGAGCGCTTTGAGTAAACAAGGTAAAACTTCAGCAAGAATTCATCTTTTCTGAAGAGGAAGTAGGGAAGGAGTCACAAATGTATAAATAATTGTAGTGTGATTAGCACAACAATAAAAATCCGTACAATGTGTGGTGAAAGCACAGATTAGGGAGAAGCTAATTCTGCCTGGGAGAATCAGAAAAGCTACAAGAGGATATAATATTTGCATTGACTCTTTAAGAAGGGGAAAGAGTATCTCAGGCTAAGGGAAAAGCCTGTAGTGTGCAGGTGGGGGAAGGGGGGAAGTGCTGCTTTTTGTTGGGACACTGTGTTACCCATGAGGCTGATCCTAGTATACAGTGGAGTGGGAAGTCCTTTTATTTCTCTTAGCATATAGGGAAAACTGAATCTGTGGACAAGCAGTTCCATCCATATTATTGGCAAAATCAACACACTTTTTCATCAAAGCAAGAAGGCACCCATGTCCATCTGTCACTATTGTGTCTTTACGGCTTTGCCTACATGAAGATTTCCAAGCCCTGGGAGAAAGGAAATTCTTCCTCTTCTCAACCACAAAATACACAGAATTATTGACTATATGGTTCATGAGGACATCACCATCTGACATATCACAGCCACCTGCATAGATTAGCACAGTGTACCTAAGAAACATTTTTTGGGTGGCAATGAGGTGCTGGCTCTGTGCCAGGCTATGTGCTCTTTGCTTTATACCAGCTCTCTTATTTACTCCTTACATACCCTGCAAGGATTATCATCAACCTTGTTTTACACATCAGGAAACTAAGATTTAGGAGAGTACTTGCCTAAGGCATGATTTGTCCTAAAACACATGGTTTGTGAATGACAAAGCTAAAATTAAAACTCAGTTTGTCTAACTTGAAAGTCCAATGACTTAATCGCTACACCATACTAATGGATGAATCCATCTGTCATCTGTCATCTCTGGAAACTTGGCTTAGAGGACTGATAACATTCTCACTTGAGTACTCACTGTGTGCAAATTTATAGCAGTTATTACTGAAGGATTAAAAATAGATTGTGGCTCCTGATTTATAGCAACTTTTGCTTTTCTGTAGTTTCTGCTGCGGAGTTGGTATAGCAGAGATAGGGTAGCGCATTAGGATTTCCTGGGGTATAGGTATGTGGCATTGAAAAAAAGTCCCCAGGTGAAGATGATAGGCCCCTGCCTTCTGCCTTAGGTGGTGCTTTAATCCAAGGGTCTTAGATGTGGAAGGTGTGAAAGGCAGAATAATGGCCCCAAAGATATTCACACCCTAACTCCCAGAACCTACGAATGTTACCTTACATGGCAAAAGAAACTTTACAGAGAAATTAGCGTCTGATCTTGAGATGGAGAGCTCATCCAGATTATCCAAGTGGGCCCAATCTAATCACAGGAGTCATCAAAAGTGGAGAACCTTTCCCTAATGCAGTCAGAGATACTAAGATGGAAGGTAGAAGAGTAGATCTGAAGCCAGCAGTGAAAGATTCCACGTCCCTTTGCTGATTCTGAGACTAGAGAGCTATGTGCAAGGACCAGAGAAAAGTCTCTAGGAACTAAAGGTAGCCCCCAAATGACAACCAGCAAGGAAACAGAGACCTCAGTCCTACAACTGCATAGAACTGAATTCTGCCAACACCTGAATGAGCAAGGAAGTAGATTTTCCCATAGAGCCTGCAGAGAGGAATGCATTCCTGCCAACATCTTGATCTTACCCGGGTGAGCACTGTATCAGACTTCTGGATTCCAGAACTATGAGATGGTAAGTTTGATTGTTTTAAGCCCCTAAAGTTTGTGGTTACTTATTAGGGCAGCATAGAAAATTAATACAGTTGGCATTTTAAAGATACAATTTATTCTACATATTCATTTTCTTTTCACCATCATAAATGTACTCTTTAACCTTCACCCTCTATTTCCCCCATCCCCCCACCTACCTCTCCTCTGGTAAACATCAGTTTGTTCTCCATAAAACAGAGGCAACAGATCCTTTCCACATGGGCCTTGCCATAGGGTTACTCACAACATGGCAGCTTTCTACCTCAGTGCTAAGATAGAGAGAGAGAGAAATGGGGGAAGGAGGCAGGGAGATGTCAGGCAAAACAGAAGTCATAGTCTTTTTGTAACTAAATCTTAGAAGGGATATCCCATCACTTTTGGTACATTTTATTATTTGGAACTGAGTCAATTAATTACAGTTCACAATCCAGGGTAGGGAATCCATACAACACTCTTGGACATAGTCTTATTTTAGATCAAATTCAGATACTTTAGTTAAACACCCAGTTCTGTGTGACATCAAAGCCCACCCTTTTAGGCCACAGTACTACAAGTTTCCATGATTTCAACTCTTCAATTCCTCTAGAACCAAATAAAAAAAATTTCTGTATAATATACTCCATCTTACTCAGCCACCATCTGGATACTTTAGAATCTCTTGACCTTGGAAGGTGAGACCCATCTGTTCTACCTCATCAGAGAGGCAACTTGTCCCTTAACTCCCATATTTCAAGAACCATCTCTTTATGTACTTTCCCTTAGATCACCTTTACCCTGAAGAATTCTCTTTTTACTCATTGTCATACAAATTGAGATGATCTTAATCATTATTTCATATTTTCATATTATACATTTTTACTATATTTTAGGTAGGTAATACACATATATAACACAAAATTTTAAAGAACACATGAAAAAAATATTATTCTTTTGTGCGGTATTTATCCTCCTTACCTGCACTCTGAATCCCATTACCTCTTGCCTTATTAAAACCTTAAGCTGTTAAGTATCCCCTCTCCTATATCTTTAACCTCTCCTTCTCTGCCCAACATTTCACAGTAACTTTCAAACATGTTAAAATCACTTCTACCTTTAAAACAAATGCAATTTAAAATAACTTATTTGAATCATATGTTCTCCTCTAGCTACTGCTCAGTTTTCTTTACTTCAAACCAATTATCTCAAAAGAGGACTCACCTCTACCTCTTCCCTATCTTGAGTAGTGGTATTGCCAGTTGACGAATTAGACATCCCAGCATCTTCACTTCTTCATCTACCATTCATTACAAAGTTTACTCCTAGTATGGTTTGGACACGTACTGCTTCACCAAAACAGCTCTTACTAAGATCAGCAATCACTTTCTCCTTACATCAAGTGAGCACTTCTAGGTCCACATTCTGGTTGACTTCTGAGCCACATTTGACACTACTGAGAATTCCCTCCTTGCCTCATCTCCTTTGGCTTCTGTTTTCCCACTGCCTCTTGGTTTTTCTTCTACCTTCTAGCTGCTTCTTCTAAGTCTTTTCCTGCTTTCCCTTTCCTAACTATATCTTAAAGATTGGGGTTTTCCAGGGCTCCGCCTAGGCCCTCTTTTCAATCTATACTTTCTGCAGGTAATTTTATCTTCATGAGATTCTTAGATTCATATCCCCAGACCAAAACCTTCTTCCAAGTTCCAGATTGCCATATCCCCTCGGCAAGCATTTCTACTTAAATGTTTAAAATGTTTATTAAATCCATTAAGTCTGAGAAATAAAGCCATGGTCATTTACCCCAAACAGGTCCTCTTCCATACCTTGAGGAATTGTACCGCAATCCAGTTGGCAAACTAGGAATCTAGATGTCAATCTTGACCCCCTATCTCTCCCTTAAACCCCTTATCCCCCATATATCTAGTCCAGCATGGGATTTACATTTAACCACTTAAATATAACTTGTTTATGGTTATCAGATACATTAATCAGTATAATTTTCAGGTACAATATTTCCTACTTTCCAAAACCCCACCAAAGTCCGTTAACCTGTGCAGATGCCTTTATACTCCAAGCTGACTCTGGCCCCCTTGGGAATGAGTTTATGATGTGAGAATTTTTTTGTGTGTTTTATAGTTTAATGAGATCAGTTAACTCTAAAGATTTCTTTTCAGTTCTTCATTAGAGAGTTAATTTGCACAATTGTAGGTTTAAGCAAAATTCTTGTGTTTTTATTGCCTTTCCTGTTTTTTAGTTCAACTTTTTGAATCACACACTATTAACTTAAAATAAACCCATTTATTTCCCTTAACCTCTTCTTGGAAGGGAAATATACTCCCCTCCATCCCTCCTCTCAGCCTACAGTAGAAAATCTAAAAAATTGTGAAATAGGACTAGTACCTTGCTGTTCTAGAGCTATTCCACATTAACTTGATAAATCATACAGGCAGAAGTCATTTTTCAAAGAAATACATTTACTTGAATCATATTCAGTTTAGGTGCATGGTGTGCTAGATTGGTTATGCAGCTCTTACTACATAATTTATCAAACTCTGACTTGTTTGAAAAATAATAAGTAAAACCTCATAATAAAATGCTAAAATGATCTTGTGTCTTGGACTGTACATTGAAGAAACATAATTATAGCTCTTCACCCTATCATGTACACCCATTATGCTGAATTTAGGAGTGAAGTGGTTAACAGTGTATTTCAAAATAAATACAAGCAGTATGAAAGATAGATAGATGGTAAACCAACTGCTGTGGATTTAAAAGTGGTTGATATTCTTTATCCCCATCACCCACCCTCTGCTACCATAAGGTGAAGAAAAAATAACCTTATGTGATGGATACCATTGTTGATATTATTTACTTTTTCTTGAGGTCCTAACTGAGCTCCAGTACCTCAGGAATCAGCATTTTATCCACTCCTCCAATGTTCAAAGGAAAATATTATATCTGATGTTTATAAAAGCATAGGAACTCACTCAGAACTCAGGAAAAAAAAATTCTCTGTTTATAGAAATTTACTCAAAATGGATCAATGACCCAAATTTAGTAGCTGAAGCTATAAAACCCTTAGAAGAAAACAAAGGGTAAATCATCATAACCTTTGATTTGGCAGAGAATTCTTAGGTATGACATTAAAATCATGAGCAACAAAAGAAAAATAAATAAATTAGACTTTATCAAAATTAAAAACTTTTGTGCTACAAAAGACATCATCAAGAAAGTGCAAAAACGCGTATTGAATGGAGCACTGGGTGTTATACGCAAACAATGAATCACGGAACACTACATCAAAACCTAATGATGTAATGTATGGTGACTAATATAACATAATAAAATAAAATTAAAAAAAAAGAAAGTGCAAAAACGGTCCACAGAATTGGAGAAAATATTTGCGTCGTATATCCGATAAGGAATTTGTAGCTAGACTATACCTACAATTCAATGGTTTAAAAAAAAAAAAGAAGAGGTAGAAAGAAAGAAAGCTCAATTTAACATAATTAAAAAAAAAACTCAATTTAAAAAAGGGAAAAGAATCTGAATAGACATTTCTCCAAATGGCCAATAAACACATGAAAAGATGCTCGACATCAGTAAATGGAAATCAAAATCACAATGAAGTAACACTCCACACCCGCTAGGATGGCTAGGATCAAAAAGAAAAATAATAACAAGTGTTAGCAAAAGATGTGGAGAAATCCTCAAACAGTGCTGGAGGGTAAGTAAAACGGTGCTAGTGTGTAGAAAACAGTCTGACAGTTTCTCAAAGGATTAAACATAGAGTTACCAGCAATTCCACTGGTAAGGAATGTAGGATTATGGGCTTGGTCTGCCATCTTGAGATCTCTTGAGACTATTAAAGATCTCAGTAAGAGGGGAGCATTATCAGGTGAGAACTGAAGAAATAAATTCACCAAGCTCACCAGAACTCAATGGGCCAACCTCTGGTAGTATAAGCTGCAAATCAGAAAGATCATGGCTAGTGGTAATATTCGTCAAGTAATGCAGGGTCTCTGCCTGGAAATAGATTTTATAACCTGAATCTGTCTCTTATTGTTGGTCATTTTAGGGCAGTTTATGCATGGGTCAGCCATTTGTAAAGAACCAGAGACATGGCAGGCAATAGCTACCTAGTCCTAATAATCCAGAAAACTTTATTTCTTCATTGACCACCCTCCTCCCATGGATTAGGAGCTCTCTGATCAGACAGCTCCCTATTACGATGTCAAGCATAAACTTCTAGGAGGCAGCAGGCAGACGTATTGAGACTGGGTCCCCTTTGAGGCAAACTGGTGCTTTTTTACTTTTTTCTGTCTGCGGAGGCAGTGCTTTGGGTCAGTTTTTTCTGGCAATTGACTGGGGGTAGCCTCCCTGGAAGGATTTGTCGGTGTTTTTGATGAAGACATTTTAGAAGAGAAGATTTGAGATCTGAGAGCTTCAGTTCCAGTTAAAATAAAGATTTTATTCTAGTGACCAGCTTAATCTCTTAGGGCAGCAGGGATGATGTAAAAAATATTCTATGTAAATCCTGGTGCACAGCACTTGGCATATATTAAATACTTAATATGTATTAGCTGTAATTATTTCTACTATTATGTGCTCTGTTACTGGCTTTAAATATTGCAGTGGATCACTGTCAGTCACCCCCTAAATGCCTCAAATGTTCTGAGGTACAGATTTAAATCCAAACTGTCTCCAACTGTAGAGTCTCTTTAGAGTCTGTAGTGAAGTGACTGTGATTATATGGGACAAAATAGCCATAGCTACCCTGAAAATGTTAGGATGGGTATAAAATTAGTCTTTTTAAATGGTTCTCTGCTTCAAATTCAGTCTGGAGGATTTATAATAGAGAGACTCTGAAGCCAAACTCATGAACACAATTTCAGGCCCATATGGAGTCTAGGGCTTCCATACCTGGGAGAAAGCAATTCCTTCCTGGTAAGGGAAGTTAATGGGTTTGAAACATGTCCCAGCAGGAGAGCAGGCAGAGACCATCCTGACAGCTTTTAGAGAGATCTGAATTTTGTCAATTTGCTGACACAATTAAGACTGATGATGTCTTATTTGTGTCTTTCAGGCTTTGCCACAAAACATTTACTTTCACTTTTTTTTCTTCTCTACACCCCTCCATTTCTGTTCACTCCATGTTAACAAAGATCAAGGCTGTAATTCGAGTCAAAACATGATCTCTTTTGAAATCAAAACAACTTATGAAAATGCATGGATGGGAATGTGTCTAAACACACTGACACACTTTCTGATTAGTTGCTTTGCTGGCTCCCAATGCATAATTGAAGTTCATTCAGGCAAATTCCAAAGAGGAGCATCCTTCTTTTTTTTTATTAAGGTATTCTTAAAATTTTGTGTTAACTGTCAATGTTGTAGTTATTCTTTTTCAGAAATGTGCTATGGATTTTTAAATAGTGAGGGGCTGAGGATGGGGTGGGAGTGGTTTTTGGAGGCCACGTAATTAGCCCTAGTGGGTGATGCAGAATTTTTTTCTTATTTTCTTCAAGCTTCCTGCTGATCTTCTCTGCTTACCTGGGCCCTGCTAATTTGCACATGTTCACATCAAACCCTCCAAGATAGCAAAACCCAGGCTAAGGTATAAAGGAACCTTCCCTAAGAGAAAGGAAAAACTTGAAGGGCATTTCTCCAAATCCACACCAAAACAAAAAGCAGGATTGCTACTTTCTCAACTTCTCCAAGACCTCAAATACAAGACCTTAATCTCACCAATCACTATATTCATTCGTGACAGAAACAAAAATCTGGCTCACCTGATGATTAGAGCAAACAGTGACCATCTCTGGCTGAGGCTGGAACTGGGAAATCCAGGCCAAGAATGAGATGTGAGTTCCCTGGGGATGCTTTCTGGGAAGGCATTTCCTCCCAGCTGGTTTCGGGCCTCTAAGCTGCAGTGACGTTTCTAGAAGTGAACTCTGCAAGCTCTCAAGAGTGAACACTTTTCTCTTTCTCCTGGGCTGGCTAAGAATATCAAATCCTCCCTTTGCTCTTACATTCTGACTCACTCATCTGAGACATCACTGTAGGTCCCACTTAGAGAAGCACTTTTCTAAAAGAGGGATGAAAACAAAAGATTTATTTAATTATAATTGTATGTATTTCTTCAGATAGGTATTTCAACCACATAGTTCAAGTTTCAAAAGGTAAACAAGTATATACAGTTCCTTAAAAACATTCGTCTGAGGGGGCGGAGCAAGATGGTGGAGGAGTAGGAGACCTGGATTTCGTCTCCTCTCAGGAATTCAGCTGGTTGGGATCAAACCATTCTGAACACCTACAAACTCAACAGGAGATTGAAGAAAAGAAGAGCAACAACTCTGAACAGAAAAGCGACCACTTTCTGGAAGGTAGGAC
>NC_138374.1:18483552-18526080 GCF_054177405.1 Leptonychotes weddellii | reverse complement strand
ATACACAGTGACAAGAGGCTGCGGTGAAGGGGACAGCAAGAACCCTGACATCCACGGATCAGAAACCACTATTTACAGAACATGTCGTATGTGCCAAGCCCTGCTAAGCCCTAGAAGCCTAATGACATTTACTCTTCACCACAACCCTCGGAGGTGATACTGTTGTGATAGACAAAGAAACTGAAGCTTAGAGAAGTTAGTGCCCCAAATTTCCCATCGATTGAATGGTTTCTACATGACTAGAAATCTCATAATCCTTAAGCTGTGCATCTAAGAGTATATTTTTTAAGCTAAATTCTTAAGGAGTTGGAGCCGAAGCAGTGCCTCTTATGAATCTAGGGTGCAGGCTTTCTGCATTAAGCAGGGAGCATGTTTCCAACTCTGCTTTGTCCAAGCTTGGAGAGCCTCTGCTTACTGTAGGCTATAGGTGCCCATCCAGCCAACCAAGCATTCTCCAGTGGACCCTGGCTTTGAAACTTGGAGATGTATGTTGTAAATCAATTATAAGAGAACTACAGATTAAAAAAAAAAAAAAAGTCAGGAGTTTTGAAGCAGAAAGGAAAAGAAAACTCTATTAAAGTCATCAACTTTCTCTTGCTTAAGGTCAAAAACTTACAACATACTGAAATACTATTTATTATATTACAAATGAGTGCCAGTAGTCATCTATTTCCTTGCCCTTGTCATGTTTCTGCCTGGGGTATTTATATTTGATCATTGTTCTCTTAATGGATTGAACTAATAAACAAGCATGTGAAAGCTACTGTACCTGCAGATCTGAAGTAATAGGAAGATATAAAATGTATTGTCTGAGGATTTGTTATTTCCTTTCCCAAAGTCTCATCAGGGAAGTCAGTTTGGCAAGGACACCATTGATTTATGGTTGAAGACAAGGGAATCTATTGGGAAACTAAGTACCACCCAATTAATCCATTTTGGAAAAAGGAAGTCACAAAATAGAAGAGGTTAGTATAGAAAAACCCCTCTCCAGTGTGGACTTGGCTATCATTTTTTTTTAAAGATTTTATTTATTTATTTGAGAGAGAGAGAGAGAGACAGAGAGAGAGGGAATACAAGCAGGAGGAGTGGGAGTGGGAGAAGCAGGCTTCCCGCCGAGCAGGGAGTCCGATGCGGGGCTTGATCCCAGAGCCCTGGGATCACGACCTGAGCCGAAGGCAGACGCTTAACGACTGAGCCACCCAGGTGCCCCTGGACTTGGCTATCATTTTGACACCAAAGTTCTATTCTCAGAAAATTATACTTCAGGAGGGATTAGCCTCTGTCGTTTTCATAATACATCAAGGTCAGAAAAGAATGTCTCTTAATCAGTTTATGGAATTACACATGGTAGATCTTTGATGGCTAGACTTTGATTGTCATCAAAGACAGAACCTACAGGGCCCAGGTGGGGGGTGCATAATCAAGGCAAGGATGTAGATTGATGAGATTAATTTTTAATCATCAACAGAGCCAGAACACGCAGAGCAAGCATTTAATAATTATTCAAGTACAAGAAAGAATGGAAAGAAAAGGAAGGAGGGGTGAAAATGGTGGTCTCCATGGTCAGAACTCATACCCATGACCTACAAGTCTAGTCTAGAGCGATCATTTTATATTAATATTTTAATATATATTTTATACTTACATATTATATCATGTTATATTTTAATATATATTTGGGGGATCATACTCTGATTCACCACATATCTTAACTAACAGAATTTAGTTGTAATGTGAGAATTCTAGGAATCATCCCCTTCAGTCAGCATTTACAGAGTCAAAAATTGAGGCTCTTAGAGTGTTGATGATTATCTAAGGTCATGATCCTAATTAACAGCAGAACCAGGATTGGAACTGGAGTTTCCTGACATTCCCTTCTGCATGTAATCTGATTTTCTATTAATATGAATCCACAGATTGAGACCAATAACATTCTGGTTTATCGACTTTTCCAATTCTATTTGCTCCATGTATTAATTCATTTAATTTATATTTCAAGTATTTATTGAGCATCTATCTAATGTACGTCAAGTTCTGTTGGGGGGCACTGGGAATACAGCATTGAGTAAGATAGCCATGGGCTTGGCCTGCATGGGTTTTACAGTCTGATGAAACCCAGGCACTCAATGAAGTGCCAGGTCTGCTTTGAAAGGAGGGGCCCTTCAGAGTAAGCGTTGCTTCTGTTTTCTGGGCAATAAAATGGAATGCACCAAGAGGCTCTTAGAGGTAGTAGCAAGAATCTAGGCCTTTGACTCCAAATTCCAGATTCTTATGAAATCACAATTACCTCTAAAGTACATAAAAAGTACCATTGCCTTTTATTGGTTATTGATCAGTTTCTGTGTTGCTTTTTAAATGTATGAACCATAGTGAAAATTATTGTTTTGCCTGTATACTATCCATTTCCATTTCTGGTAATGGCAATAAGAATTTCCTTTCCAGAATCTATTTCTCCCCTGTTCTGTGTGTGTGTGTGCATGCATGCGTGTGTGTGTGTGTGTGTTGAGAGAGCATTTGATTCAGAAGTGACCACTCAGTGCTTTCATCTAAAGTTACTGTGAAGGAGAACCCTCTCCTTCTGAGTGGAGAGAGTCTCAGACTGGAGCTGGAGTCCAAGGCAGGAAAGAGCAGGCCTCAGGGTGAAGCCCATACTCAGAAAAGCAAAGCCAACAGAGCCTCAAGATGCAGCTATGCCTCGATCTTGAAACTTCCACTTGTGAAAGTTAAAAAAAAAAATTTTTTTTTGCTTAAAACAGATTTAGATGAGATTTCTGACACTTTTGACAGGAAGAATCCTGACAGCTACCCCAACTAAAGAAAACAACTGAAGGTTTAACAGACATGTTTTAATACATCACAGACCCCAGATTACGCACCCCTGGTTTATACAGTTTATAGATTGGGCAGATTTGGGGAGCTTGGTTTCTCTAGCACAAATGATGGATGTAACTCCCACTAGGATAACCCAGCATAGCTGTCTAGGAAGTGGGGGAGGATTTGTAGATCATGAATCCTAGTCCCTTTTGCTTTCCTGGGCTTTTCATTAATTACCTCCAATAGTCAGATCAAAGTTTCTCAAAATTTAATGTGCAACAAAATCACCCAGATGATCCTGATGTGATGGTGCATGGACTACACTTTGAGGATACCGATATAGGAGCAGGGAGTTGGTCGCCTCCTCTTTGCATTATTACAGAGTCATGGTGAGAAGAGCGTGCATTTCTGACAAAGTAAACTTCAGGCTCAACAGAGTGGCTTCTAAGACTTGATTTCCAGGTCCCCGCGTGCAAATAGGAACCTGTGAAGCTGAATTTGAAGCTTTCAGTAAGTCATCTGGTGTTGAGTTCTCTGCAAGCTTGAGAGGAAGGGAAAGGTCTTTTGTTGGTATGAGAGCTCACTCAGTGGGGACAGAAGGCTTTGTCTTTCTTTCTTTTTTATTGTTATGTTAATCCCCATACATTACATCATTAGTTTTAGATGTAGTGTTCCATGATTCATTGTTTGTCCATAACACCCAGTGCTCCATGCAGAACGTGCCCTCTTTAATACCCATCACCAGGCTAACCCATCCTCCCACCCCCCTCCCCTCTAGAACCCTCAGTTTGTTTTCAGAGTCCATCGTCTCTCATGGTTCGTCTCCCCCTCCGATTTCCCCCCCTTCATTTTTCCCCTCCTGCTATCTTCTTCTTCTCTTTTTTTTTTCTTAACATGTATTGCATTATTTGTTTCAGAGATACGGATCTGAGATTCAACAGTCTTGCACAATTCACAGCGCTTACCAGAGCACATACCCTCCCCAGTGTCCATCACCCAGTCACCCCATCCCTCCCCCTCCACCCCCCAGGGCTTTGTCTTTCTTAAGGCTAAAGAGAAAGAAGCTGAGAAGGCAGATGGCAGGGGATTTTGACCCAGAACTTTCAAAGACGAATTGTGGCACAATATCCTTTAGTAGTGGGGCCTCACTAGGGCCTATTGTGGGCAGCTTTCCAGAAGGGAGGAAAATGGAGCTGCCCAGCTTCAGTGGGGCCTACTGGCTGTTTGAAGCCCTTCTTTCTGAGAAGGTGAGAAATACTCGTGCCACCACAGAAACAATCACGAAAAGTGACCACGGAGGGAAGTTGGTACCACAGTCACTCGTGCAAAGATGGGGGAGCCACAGCTCAGGGCTTCGGAGAGCAGTTGCTGAGCATCACCACAAATCTTTCCTGAGCACTGACCTTGTACAAGGCTGGTTCTAGTTGCTGGTGCAAACACATTACCTGGAGAAGGTAGAGAAACTCCTGCACCAGAAGATCGTGTAGCCCAGAAAGAGAAAGACACAGAAGGTGTGTGCCCTGGACACCAAGCAACATGAATGAGCACCAGATCAGGACAAATGAAGTGCTGGGTAGGAGTGGAGGGGAGGGTGGGGGTTGCATCTGGAGAGTCCAGGCCTATGTGGGGATGGGCCTGGAGCACAGAGCTGCCAAAGGAGCAGTGGAAATGTCTACTAGAGTCTGAGAGTGAAAGGCCTTGGCTTCCAGACTGTGGCCACTGAGGACCCACTTGGAGATGTCTGAGTGGTGACATGTGATGGGAAGAGCCGGGTTGTAGGAGAATTAAGTGGGTCATGTGGCTTCTTAATTTCAAGAAACAGGAAAGCTCTGTATTGATAACTTGGAAAGGAGCTTCCAATGAAGATTTTCGTCTCCTAAAGAGTGAAGAAAACACATACCACCTAATGCACTCTCAAGGATGAATTTTAAAGTTTTGACTCAGGTTGTCAGAATACCCATTTAATGCCAATAATTTCCTCAAGGAAAACGCATATACCCTTGACAGCAGCTGACCTCTGGAAATTTTACCTCCAGAAGTACATATAAAATGGTGCATTTTATACATACACATAAAACGGTGCACATACAGGTTGTTCCCTGCAACATCCTTGGAAATAGCAAAAGACTGTAAACAACCTGAGTGTCCTATAGGAAATTGATGGAATCAGTTATCATATACCCATGCTATGATACATCATGCACCTATGAAAAGGATGCAAGATCTTTCCAAGTTCTGAAAATAAAAAGATATGCTAAAAGAAACGGTACAGAACCGTGTCACACTTTCTACGTAAACAAAGAAAAAAAGAACTATACCTATGCATATTTTAGCTGCATTTTTTAAAACCTAGAGAGGACACATTAAAAAAAAAACTACTAAAAAGTAGTAGTCATAGAAGGGAGAAGAGTGTAAACTTGAAGAAGGAGAGACAAGAGTGAAAATGGATCTTTTTGTTCGAATCCTTAATTATATTTTAAATACATGAGGGCATTACAGAATCAGCATGTTAAGGGTTTTATCAATCACCCATGAGCAGAACACATTCGGCAGGGGCTTCTGATGTTGGTGAAGCTGGACTCTGATGCACGGAGGCTCCTGACAGAAGGGCTGAGGACCAGGAGCTTCCCTACACAGCAGCATTCATTCAAATGCCTCCAGGAGAACCCAACTCCTGCTCTTTGCCATCAGGCAAAACTACTTGTTCTCCTGCAGCAGAAGTCATGCCTGTCACTGACACAGCATTTCCATGATGGCCTGTCCCCTGTGCCCCGTTCTCCTGGTGGGAAGGAGCAGGTCCAGCACCGGCCAGTTCCAGAGCCCAGTGGGCACCTGCCTGCAGGGCATAGGCCTAGGCATTTCTACATCCTAACAAATCTCCCATTTTATAGTAAATCTTACTGAATTCGAGGGTGACAATTATCATGAGTGTCACTATCAACAATTCCGGATTTGCTTTCTTTGTCGCCCCTTATGGACCTGACCAATGCCTCTGTCTTCTGCCAACTTCCTCCCAGCGGAAGGGCATGTGTGCCCCCGCCAGTGTGGTAGCGTAAATGTAGGTGCAAACCCGAGTTTGGCGCTTATCAGCATGATTTTGAAAATGTTGTTTAACATATCCAGCTCAGTTTCCTCACCTAAAAAAAATGGGGTTGTCCTAAAAATAAAAGAGAAAAATAATTTATAAAGTAGTATCTCTGTACCTGGCACATTGAAAAGACTCCATAAATGTGTTGTCAATGTATAATGACTTTCAACTCCTGGTTGTGAAATATCTGGTGTAGAATAATCTAGAAGCATTTGATAGAAAATGTACTGAATACTCCGTATGGGCTCACTTATATCACTTGCAGTAATGAGATGTGTACTCTCGACCAAGAGTTCAGTGCTCGTGTTCCTGAAATAACCTCCCTGAAACCAAGGAGCGAGATCTTCATGTGTTTCTAAAGACATTTCCAATTCGAACAATGTATTTGTTTATATATGTAGCCAGAGCAGATGACAGTCTTCTGAGCTGTAAACTCCCCTTCTAATTAGACTGGTAATTGCAGAGCAAGGACACGTTGATTCAGCCAAAACATCCTCTGCAAGAGACTCACATCTCCCTCTCTTTGTAATCTTTAAACATGCTCACAGCACAGACCACACCACTCTGAGCAAAAAGCAAAAGTTGTCACTGCTACTCAAACAGCACCCCCGGTCTTGCTCCTAGGAGGCAGCTACTCCACTGGGCTTCACAGTTTTCTTGCTCTCGAGCTTTTCAGTGACAGAGAACAAGGCCAGACTCTGGGAGGAGAGACCCTGGGCTCTGGGGAGGATCCTCTAGCCTGTCCTCTCTCAGATCTGTCAGGTAAAGCTGTGGCTCTTCAGGGAGCCCTTTCTCTCTACCTGTCTGCTTTCCTCCCTTCCTCCCCTCCTCCTTCCCTCCCTTCTCCCTCCCTCCCTCCCTTCCTTCCTTCATTCTTCCCTCCCTCCCTCTCCCTTCCTTCCTTCTCCACATCTTTCTCCCTCCTTTCCTTCCTTCCTTTTCTAATAAAAATAAATAAATCTGTACCTCTGAAACAAATAATACATTATATGTTTAAAAAAATGAAGATAGCAGGAGGGGAAGAATGAAGGGGGGAAAATCGGAGGGGGAGACAAACCATGAGAGACTATGGACTCTGAGAAACAAACTGAGGGTTCTAAAGGGGAGGGGAGTGGGGGGATGGGTTAGCCTGGTGATGGGTATTAAAGAGGGCACATTCTGCATGGAGCACTGCGTGTTATGCACAAACAATGAATCATGGAACACTACATCAAAAACTAATGATATAATGTATGGTGATTAACATAACAATAATAAATAAATAAATAAATCTAATAAACCTAAAAGTAGTTACTATTATAGCTGTTTTAAAGGCTCAATCTTTCTTTCAAGGATGAGACAAGTTGGTCAGGAATACATTAAGCAAACTAACCAATGAGGATTCAGATACTGGTGAGCTGGGATACAAAGCAGGCGTGGCTGACTCTAGAGCCCACACTCTTAGTCACCTTGCTTTACTGCCCCATTTTGGAAAAGGGTCATAGGTTAATTGCCTTGCAGAGTTTGAGAGGGGCACATCATTGGGCATTCTCCCACTCTGCCCTATTTCACTACACACAGAGAAAGCTGGTTGCTAGGGCCAATTGGAATGTGACTTCTGGGAAGGAGCTTGTTAATGGACCAGGGTTATTCTGAGGTCCTAGCCATGGGTCATCTGACTCAAAACCATCATGAGCTATAATAGCCACTTCTTCCACGGTCTCATCCAAGTAGAGTTCAGGGGCAAAAAAGTGTTGGGTGTAAAGGCAACCTCACATTTGCAGAGAAAAAAAGGATAAAGGATCTCCCCTTGCCTGTAATTCTAATACATCTTCCCAGGAACCTAATTTGGACTCAGGGCTTCCCCATTAACTATATAAATGGGATTAAAGACTTGATTCCAGCAGAGAACATAAAGTACTTAAGGAATGACTTTGGCCAGATGACACATTATTAATAATAATAAGGAGTAGAATTATTTAGTATTTATATGACCCTTTATTTGCAGAGAGTGTTTCAATGGCTTCCTCACACGCATATTATAATCCTAATGGTCATTTTGTGCTTTCCCATTTGTCTTGCTCATGTGTGTTTGCAGCATTTAAACATTCGTGATACTAGGGCGCCTGGGTGGCTCAGTTGGTTAAGCGACTGCCTTCATCTCAGGTCATGATCCTGGAGTCCCGGGATCGAGTCCCACATCGGGCTCCCTGCTCAGCAGGGAGTCTGCTTCTCCCTCTCACCCTCCTCCCTCTCATGCTCTCTGTCTCTCATTCTCTCTCTCAAATAAATAAATAAAATCTTTAAAAAAAAATAAAAAAATAAATAATAAATAAACATTCGTGATACTAAGTAAAATTAATGCCCATGAAAGCCTGTAGCTGTCTGCCTTGTGTGGTTTGGTTCTTCCATTTATTCATACAACACACGCCTTCCCAGCTGAGAATCCTAAACCCACATCTCCTTAACCATCAAAGATTCCTGCAGGCCATTTGGGGTCCTGAGCCCTAGAACCAGCTGTCTTCTGTTAGTGGAGACTTCAGGGATGTCCTGCTGTGGTTTGACTCATTGAAAAACCTTCTAGTAGGCAGCGTCTCTGTTTCTAGCTGCAGATTATTTTCTCAGCTCTATTTCCATAGCTATTCAATGCCTTTGAATAGGTTTGGTTTTAAGGTACCTGACCTTTAATTAACCAACTCCTGACTGCAGGTCTATCTGGAATAATACAGAGTCCACTGCTAGTCCATTTTGGATTCCACTGTTTCCTGTTTCATGAATTAGAGGGTGATTATGATGATGGTGATGATGATGCTGAGGACCACAAAAGAATTTATCGACTACTTAGATGTCAAGCACTTGGCTGAGTACTTCACTTACACATGCACGCTTACTTTCCACAAGAGCCATATGAGGTAGGTGGTATTATTATCATTTATTATTATTCTCAATTCACAGAGGCAGGAGTTGAGGCCCAGGTCACACCACCAGCCAGTGCTCCACCTGATAGTCACACCCACGTCACATGACTCAACCCCATGCCCTTGTCACCATGATGCAACCCTCATTGCGAGCTAGAGAATTTTGTGCTGGTTTTTTAAAACCATTACCTACAGTTTTAGTTTCAGATATGATCTGTTCAGGAAAACTCTGTGTATTCCACATGCCTGGATGCTGACAGTTAAAAGTCAGAGAATTATTCTGAGCCTTTCATGGGCCTCTGTCTTCCCTCCTCTTCTTTTCCTTTATTTTTCCCTTCTAGAATGTTGGCCTGAGTCTTAGCTTTGTGGTTCTCCTTGTTTAGAATAGAATTGAATTTTCTTCTGTTTACAATCTAGCTCCTTCTACCCCATGCCCTAACAGCAACACAGGGGGCTTTCTATGGGACCGCAATGTTGGTAATGATGAAGTAGCATCTGGCCAGGTGACCCAATTTTTCTTTTTAAGAAATATGAATCTGGAGCTAGGGAAATTCTGTGAAATATAACTTACTTCTACTTCCTCTATACTCACCTCTGGCCTCCCCAAGTGCCCAGTTCACTCGTCTCATGTAGAAAAGTGACCGGGGATATTGATTCACACCGGGTGATGGTAACATAATGAGGTTCCTCTGTCGGGTGGACCTAAAATATGTGTGTGGAGGATTTAAGCTAAAAGAATGTTTCTCAACTGGTAGAATTTTAAGTTGAAGCAATAACAGTTAACAGGTACCACGTTCTTACTTAGTTCCAAGCACTACACCATGTTCTTCCCATATTATCCCATTTTCTCCTTACATCAACCTTATACAACAGATGCAGTGGCCCCATTTTGCAAATGGAGAAATGGCAGATAATTTGGCTCGTGTGTCACAGCTGGTAAATGGGGGAAGCGAGTTCAGACTCTGATCTCTTTCATTCTAAAACCACACCTAACCTCTGCAGCCCAACTAGATCGAGGACACAGGTGTGAGCGGGAGAGCGTTCCCTGTGATGGCCACTCAGAGGTACAGCTACTCCACCTGTACACAGCTGGCCCCAAAAAAGAAGTCACTGGGATCCCTCTCACTCCCAGGGTGATGGTGTTTCCCTCCCATCTGTGGTGGGAATTTGCCAGACAACAGAGGGTGACAAAGAAGGTGATTCCTGAACCCTGGCTATGGCTGAGGGACCAGCCCAGGGAATCCTCAGCTCCAGCTCTCCTTTGGACAGAATGAATCTCTTTCTCCCATCCTCAGGAGGAGAAGAGCAGGGGATCCTACATGTTGAAGGACAAAAGACCCATTTTTGAACACCTACTGGATGCACATTCTGTGGCAGCCTCTTTCAGAATTATCTAATGGAGAGTTCACTCTTCTTTTTCTTCATAGGGATCCAATGACCAGAAAACAAACTATAAAGAACTCATTTGGCTTGGCCTTTGCATAGGCTTCCCCATATCAGATAGGGCATTCGATCCAAAGCCCATGTGATAGGCTTTGTTTGTGCCAACTTGGCTAAGCTCTAGTACCTAGGTATTTAACCAAACACAGGTAGGTATTGCTCTGAGGTGTTTTGTTAGATGTGGTTAACATTTCCAATCAGTTGATTTTAAGTGAAGGAAAGTACTCTCAATCATGTGAGTGGGCTTCATCCACAGCGTTGGAGGCCTTAAAAATAAAAACTGAGGTTTCCCAGAGAAGGAATTCTGCCTCAAGCCTGCAGCATCAACGCCTGCCCGAGTTCCCAGCCTGCTGGCCTGCCCTACAAAGTTTAGCTTCCATCATCCCATGAGCCAGTTCCTCATCTACCTATATCTATAATGCATCGTCTGTTTCAGCCTGAAAGCTTCTAAACTTTTGAAAGCGGTGAGACGGGAGCCGCCCGCTGTGGGAGCAACCGTGTCGCCTCTGCTCCGTCTCTTGGATGTTAGTCTTTAATCCTCAGCACCCCTCAAAGCATTCTAAGGGTCACTGTCACTGGGCTCTGGAGGCGAGAGGCCACGTGGTTCTGAGGTCTTCTACCTCTACCCCGTTGGAAGGTTAGAAAGGAATACAGAGCCTGAGAAGTTGTTGCTGAGCAGTTGCTGCAGTGGCTTAGAGATTTGCGTCACTGCAACACTGTGTAGCACAGGCTCCTAAAGAGGAAGGGGACTGTGCACGTTGTGTCCAGCCCATTCCCAATGCAGATGTCATGCTCATAATCTTCTTGCTGTTCTCCACGGACAACGCCAGTTGTGAAGGTCTGGGTCCCAAGAGCCTCCATGTCAGGGCCTCAGACATCGGCAGCATGGAGTCAAATTTTATCTGTTTCTCTGACAGATTTAAAGTCCATCAGGTCCTGGGGAACGATCATCTGAAGGGCCTGAAGATGAGCTCATTTGCCTCTCTTCAAATTCAAGTTAGTGGAAAAATTCAGCAGAGGAGTGCTTAGCAGGTTGAAGCTCATAAATCTGTCAGCAAACTTTACTGACCATGTACATGAAATTAGGCAAGGCTTTCTTTTTTTTTCCCCTTAACTTCAGTGTCATTTTGAATTATGTACTTTACATTATAGATAGATCAACTTCTTCCTGGCTGCTAGCCAGGCTTTGGAAGACAGGGATAGGTTTTATTTTTATTTCAACCTGCTTCTGATTCAGAGCTTAAGGTGATATATAGCCAGGCATCAGGTTAAAAAAATAATCTGTAATAGGCCCATCAACCCACTTTCATCTATGTTCAGTCGGATATGATTGGTGATATTGACAACACACTGGATTGCATTGATTTTCTCACCCAAGTGGAAAACCTTGGTGACACTTTCTTTTTTATTCCACTACCCTGTTAGTTATGAAAAATTCTCCAAGGAAAAATGATTAGTCATGAGTTCTTTATCCGTATGTATCTATGGTGTTTCCCTGAAAGACTTGACCTTGAGCAAAAATAATTTACCACTTACTATGTTCCAAGCCGGAGGGCCTCCATGTCACCCTATTCTGGTTGGGCACTGCCCAACCAATGCCCAGCCGGGAGGGTGAGCACGAGCTAGAAACCAGTCACATTCAGTTGCCAAGTTTCTACCTTGAGGAAGGGACATCTTTTTCCAGTTCACATGAGGCACCATGTGGTAGGGCTGATGGGGGTTTATCTACACTGTTATATTTAATCAGCCCAAATCCTGTGCAAGGTCGAGTTGTAACTATGGAGACAGAGAAGATTAGGATGTCCCCTGTGCTGTGGGGCTGGAATTGGTAGTATGAGTAGGAACTCATGACATTTAGTAGGGAGAGGGACAGACGTGGAAATAAATAAATGTAAGCAGTATGTGTGTGTGTGTGTTTGAAGGGTCTGCTTGAAATAGACGAACTGGGGCTTAAATCTTAGTGCCTCATACACATGGCTTTTGTCAAATCACTTAGCAATTCTAACCCTCCGCTGTCTCATCTAAAAACAAAACCAAAGAAAAACCAGAAAGTAAACAAACAAAAAACAAAAAGAAAGGAAGGAAAATGAGGATAGCAATAATATCTATCTCACCAGGTTATTGTGAGGATTAAAGGAGATACAGCACACTTACCATGATGTCTGGCACCTACTGTATAACCCAAACTGTAACATTATTGTTAACTCATTATTATTGTATAATGTTTTCTGAATAATTAGAAATATATGTGTGCCCAGGACACCTAGGGAGCTCCTATCACAACCCTTATCCTGCTTATTTTCCCCCAGGACACTGAACTGAATTTAAGTGGAGCCACTAAATTCCAGCCAAGACTTCCCCAGGGTTAAGGCCTGCCCTGTGGGGAGCTGTCCTTCTCAATGACTCAGGCCAAGCCCAGAAGATTGTGACTGCCTGAAATCAGAGCCTGGATCAGCAAAGGTGAATCTGATCATAGAATAAGTCAGAAAGCCTATCCCTGTAGAGACACTGCCTGGCTGAGCTTTTCCAAGAGAGGACCCGTCTCCTTTCTGCCAATCAATACCTCATTCATAATTATGAGATCAAATAACATTCCCATCATCCACCACCCTAATTCATGAAATATGTTGAAAGGACTTTTATTTCTGTGGCCTTTCATTAGGGAAGGTAGAGTTAATTTCATCTGAATAGGAAGGACCACAGTGACAAAATACAGTGAACCTCTTTCCTACTTGGTTCAACCAAAGCATGGTGCCATGTCACCAGGCAATAACCTCTTAAGGCCCAGGAGGAAAATCAAATCCAAGTGAAATTTCTGGAAAGGGAAAAATGGCCAGCTATCAGATTTTGTGATTCCCCATGGAAATCTATATTCTTCCCACCCTCAGTTGACCTAATGTAAAAGACTAGGTTTTTGGTTTTTTTTTAAAGATTTTATTTATTTATTTGAGAGAGAGAATGAGAGAGAGCGAGTACATGAGAGGGGGGAGGGTCAGAGGGAGAAGCAGACCCCCCGCTGAGCAGGGAGCCCGATGCGGGACTCGATCCAGGGACTCCAGGATCATGACCTGAGCCGAAGGCAGTCGCTTAACCGACTGAGCCACCCAGGCGCCCCAAAGACTAGGTTTTAAAAAGCAGCTCAGAGACCCCTGGGTGGCTCAGTCGGTTAAGCATCCCACTCTTTGTTTTGGCTCAGGTCATGATCTCATGAGTTGTGGGAATGGGCCCAATGTTGGACTCTGAGCTCAGCAGGGAGTCTGCTTTAGATTCTCTCTCTCCGTCTGCCCCTCCCCCCACTGGCACGCCCACTCTCACTCTCTAGCTCTCTCTCTCTAAAATAAATAAATAAATCTTTAAAAAAAAAAAAAAAGACTTTGCCTATCTGTTGCTGGGACTTTAACTGAAAGACTACCTAAGAAGCAGCCTGAAACAGGACTCCTGGAAATGCCAGAGCTCCATGGCCTTGCTGACATGGAGAGCTCTGGGGAAAAGATCATCAGGAGGCTTTTTTGCACAGGTCCTTGACAATCACAATCCAGGAATTATTTAAAGCAATGTTCTTAGATCACTTGAGGAGTCATTAAGTACTTGATACACTGATTATACTCTTTAGATTTTCTTCTGACCAAATTAAAGCATGAGAATTTCCTTCATAAATATGTAATTACTTTGGGAGAAAAAAATCACAATGCAGTAAATAATAGCAAATTATATAAGGTTTTACATATTGACCTCTATTATTTTATTATATTTCTAGGAGCCTTCCTGGAACTTTCTGATTTTAGTATGTGATGAAGAACTTGTAGAAGCTTTTCCAAAAGCAGAAGGCCAAGCAGAGAAGCAGCCTTTGGATTAGGCACGGGTGGGAAAGGGGAAGCAAGCTTCCCAGAGGAAGGCTGACTCTCCTCTGAAGGAAAAAATGCCCACCTTTTTGGGTCAGTCCAGAGGACCAAAAGAACATGGACTATTATTAGTTCCCCAAGGAGAAACTGGCTCAAATTTCATTTCCTTCACGGACTAGCAGTTGTCCTTAGGCATGTACTGAAATCTTCCTGAGCATCAGTACCTTATCTGTGAATTGTGGATGATAGTATGTACTTGGAAGTGTTATTGGGAGGACGGTCCATCACCAGTGTCAGCCCTTGGACTATTGGCCATGATCTGGGACTTCTTGATTGGTCCCAGTGCTCAAAGTTACTAGCTCACTAGACCTTTTGCAGGTACAGGCTCAAAGCAGACCTCTCATTTGGCTGCAGGATTCTTAAAGAGCCCCCTCTACTTGTCCTAATGATCTATCTCCAGCACTTGGAGAAACTATCTGCTTTTGCAGAAATATTTTTGCTTTGTTTTTGCCTTTTATAAAGTCCTTTTTCACTTGCAATATAATTAGGCCAAGTGAAGGAGAGGGCTGATTATATGTTTAGCTCAATTAAACTCAGGTTTTGTATATAAAATTTCTGCTTAGGAACATTTGTGGTATTTTTTTGTTTGTTTTGTTTTTTAAGATTTTATTTATTTATCTGACAGAGAGAGACACAGAGAGAGAGGGAACATAAGCAGGGAGAGTGGGGGAGGGAGAAGCAGACTTCTTGCCAAGCAGGGAGCCCAATGTGGGGCTCCATCACAGGACCCTGGGACCCTGGGACCCTGAACTGAGCCAAAGGCAGACGCTTAAGGATTGAGCCACCCAGGTGCCCTTGCTTAGGAACATTTGTATTGAGAAAAGTAAATCTCCTTGTATATATTTTAAACACTTTCAGAAAGACCACCTAGTGTTCCATCTTTATAATTTCTAACTTATAATTCATGCTTTTCAAAGCACATGGTATTCACTATATCATTGGACCTTTGGGGCAATAGGATTATTATTTCCACTTTCTAGATTAGGAAAAGTAGGTTCAAGACTCCACAGCCACAGAACTGACATTAAGACTTGGAGCCACTAGTCCCCAGTGCTAAGTTCCTTCAACTTCGCCATATTGTGACCCATTGAAGAAACTTCATTTTATTATGGAATAATAAAGACATTGTCACAGGTAATAATAAAATACCTTTAAAATGCCTTGTGCTCACTATATTTCTTCTATTTCCCCTCTAGACTTTTGCTCTTATGAAGTATATTTCAGTACCATGTTTTATTAACTTTAAATAAGTTTACAAGAGGGAGCATTCAACCAAAACAACCCTAATTGGCTTGAAACATAATATAATAACCTCTTTTCATCCAATTTGTTAAAGGAGTTAATTGGACCTGCATAGCCAGCAGCTAAACACATTGGTTTAAACGTTTAGTGAACCTAATTTCCTCAAAAAACATTCCTCTACAGAAGAAGTACAGATGGAAGGGAAGGAGGGACGATTCTCAATGGAACTTCAAAGGGTCAATTTAGTTCCAATTATCTGCTCTTGCCAGATAAAAAGGATAAAAAGGTAATTTATATAAATGTATCTATCTGTGTATGTGTCTGTATGTGTAAGATAGACAAATAGGCACCTTTCCAATTGAAACAGTCGAAAATAAAGAAATCATAAATTTTACAGTGCAATTGAACTCAGCCAAAATCAGCTGGTCTGGCTCACTATGTTCCCGAAGCATTATCCCTAAGAGCCTAAATTATCTAGGATGGTTTCGCACTTATAATTTTTACCCAGTAGGCACACTTATCTGTCCCAAAAAAATGAAAACAAACAACAAAAACACAACCTTAAAAGTTAATAATTTAGAACTAGTCCAATTCAAATCAGTGGTTACTAGTTGCCTGGTATATTAGAAATTGAGCCTGGGTGGCTCAGTTGGTTAAGCATCTGCCTTTGGCTCAGGTCATGGTCCCAAGGTTCCTTTGTGGGGCGCTCTCCTCAGCGGGGAGCATGCTTCTCCCTCTTCCTCTGCCTGCCACTCCTTGCTTGTGCTCTCTCTGTCTCTCTCTGTGTCAAATAAATAAATAAAATCTTAAAAAAAAAAAAAGAAATTGAATATATTGATTTTTAGTCCATCCCACAACTCAGTGGGCTTCTAACCTCTGGCAAGCCTCAAAACCTGTTTACCTCCGGTGATCAAGTCAAGTTGCATGAGAATGGACTTTTAAAGTGTAAAGTACTGCTAAAATGTTAGAAACTCACATGAGGATTCAATCCAACAATAACATAGACATATAGAAAACACATATAAAAGGGAAGTTACTTTTTAAGATTTTATGTATTTATTTATTTGAGAGAGAGAGTACTACCGCATGAGTGGGGGAGGGGCAGAGGGCGAGAGAGAAAATCTCATCAGAGTCCATGCTGAGTGCAGAGCCAGTCCTGGGGCTCGACATGGGGCTCCATCTCACTACCCCAAGATCATGACCTGAGCCAAAACCAAGAGTCAGATGCTCAACTGACTGAGCCACCCAGGTGCTCCAAAAAGGAAGTTACTTTAAGCAAGCCATTTTCAGTCACTCAAGGAGCATTGTTTACATCCTAAAATGAAAAGTTTTCAAAATTCATTCACTAAAGAGGGTGCTGCCTATGGAACATTTTCTGGTGACACTGTTGATCCGTGTTTTTGCCTTTTAATCATACCACATAAATCACATACCACGTAATTCTTTTCACAACTTCAAATTGTCCATTATCAGCTAGTATAAATTAATAAAACTTAGCAAGACTCAGATTTGGAAATCTGTGTTAAGTTTTCCATCACCTTCTAGAAAGAATGTCTCTTTATATACATCTTCTGAACTTTTTTTTTTTTTTTTGGTGAGATTTCCCTAAGTAGAGAAGATGAAGTAATTGTGTCCTCACTTTTCACAGCAAAAAGCACTGTCTCATATTTTACAAACACCTTGGGTTTGAGCTTTCATCTTGAGATTTTTCATTAACATATTACTCAATGCCTGGAACCCATTTATGTTTCAAGAAAAAAATCAGTAACCCTGCCACTTATCTGTTCTTCCTGCTGTATAAATATTCAAAGTACTTCATATAACTAATATGAAACCTTATCTTCCCTAAATCTCTTCCCAAATATGTAATTACTTACAGTTTATGTGGGATTGAGCTACAAATTGCAGAGAATCAAAGAAAGGTATTGTCAATTATTCATGTTAACAATAACAATTACTATAAAGATATTTGTGGAGCTTAGAATCTAGGAAAGATGAGTTCTACATACAAAACCATTTATGAATAAAAGACATTGTATGATCAGGAAATGCAGTGGGAGGAAGAAATAGATCAGTGATGACCATGACATTTGGGGAAAGTGAGACATGAAATAAACCCTATGGGTAGGATTTATTTTTATTTTTATTTTTAAAGATTGGATTTATTTATTTGAGAGAGAGAGAGAGCACGAGCAGGAGGAAGGGCAGCAAGGAGTCCCATGCGGCACTGGATCCCAGGACCCTGGGATCATGACCTGAGCCGAAGGCAGACGCTTAACTGACTAAGCCACCCCGGTGCCCCCCATGGATAGGATTTAAATAGAAGGACACATATAGAGAACACTGTTCAGATTAGGCTTGAGGGATATAACTACAGGAACTAATTTTGTTGATTACTTTGGCTGAGTATATGTAGTCTACTACTCTTTTAAATATTCTTTGCTAAGAGACAAACTCAATTATGTGAATGATGTGGGTCCTTCCCATTTTTATATTGTTGTAATAGGCATCACTATTTCATCTCATTCCAGACCACCTTCTCCCAGGAGAAACATTTCTATTCTTCTTGAAGCCTTTCTCTCTCCACACTCATTAAGTAGAGTTCATTTATCGCTTATTTTTATTGAGGGAAAATTTATACATAGTGAGATATACATAGTGTATGCATTTGTCAATTCAAGCCCTTATAAAGATACCTTCTATTTTCGTTAAACAGGTTTCCCTTTCTGCTTAAGATAATTCAAGGCTTTTTTTTTCTACCTGCAACCAAAAGAGTCATAGTTATACTTTAGGAAATTCACAGTTGCATTGGGAATTGGACTGTCTTAGCCAGCTCAGGATGCTATAACAAAATACCATAGACTGGGTGGCTTAAAGAACAGACATTTATTTCTCATCATTCTGGGACAGGGAAGGCCAACATCAAGGTACCTGCAGATTCAGTTCCTGGTGAGAGCCTTCTTCCCAGCTTGCAGAGAGCTGCCTTGTTGCTGTGTCCTCACATGACAGAAAGAGAGAGAGCAAGCACTCTGGTTTCTCTTCCTTTTTAAATAAGGATACTGATCCCATCATGGGGACCCCATTCTCATAGCCTCATCTAAACCTAATTACCTCCCAGAGGCTCCACCTCCAAATACCATCACATTGAGGGTTAGGGCTTCAACAAATGAATTTGGAGAGTGGGGGCCACAAACATTCAGTCCATAACATGGAGCCAGGGATCTAAGGCTTTTGTTAGTGCATATGGTGCCTCTTTTGCAAATTAGGAAAATGTCCCTGCTCTGGCCTGATGGAGCCTCGTGGTCTCCGAGGTTGGTAAGAGAAACAAGGCTGGATTTCGGTGCCTCTGGTAAGTGCACTTGATGGTAAATATGCACAGGGTGTACATGGGAATCCTATAGATATCCTGGATCTTCAGCCTGAAATGTGAGCCCTACTTTGGCTTAACATTTTCCTTCTACTTTCCAAACGTCATCATCTTTCTGTGGCTTTGTCACTGCCCAAAGCATCCTGGGGTGTTCATCAAGAAAAGCTGTCCCCCTGACCTCTATAATAACTACAAAGAGAATAACTTTTTGTGAGGTTGGGATTGAGGGGGGATGCTGGACGTGGCAACCTTTGTAGAAGTTAAACAGTATGTGCTAAGAAGTGCATAGTGCCTATTTATCTCTGGTCTTATGATTCGAATCATCAGAGCAGGAAAAGATAAGTTGGTGACCAAATTATGGATATATTTTTGATTACCCTACTTGGATACCAAAGAGTGTTCCCAGAAACACTGCAAATTGTTATTTACACATGATATTGTGAACATCGAGGAAATCATAATGCAATCAGAATCAGCAACAGTGAAAGTTCTGCCTGAGCAGGTCTGGTGGTGCTTCAAGGCTTCTGCAAATAGGTAATGCCTCCCTGAGGCCAGGTATAGATTTCTGGAGACACAAAACAGGATAATTGTAACTCACTACAGATGACCAGAAAATTGTCAAAAATAAGGAGCTGCTTTTCTCTGAGACATGGAGAAAGACGAGGCATTTTTCTACTGGAAGAATTGATGGTGGGAAGTATCTTCAGCATAAATAATTGCCCATCTTTATAATTCTTAAAAATCTCTATAAGCCTTTGCTGAAGAAAACTATAATTCAAAGGTCAACCCAGGGAAGGAGGAATGCATTTTCTTTGACCTTAGTCTTGCCTTACTGGGCTCTGCCAGTCAGGAGCATTTCTAAATCACAGAAGATGAGAGACTTTCTAGAGGAGAGTGGTTAGGAACTTGGACTCACCTTGAGACCATTGCCTCTGTCACTTTCTCACAGAATGACCTTGGTCACACTGGTTGACTTTTCTGTACTTGAGTTTTCCCTTCCCTGACCTCTGGGTAACAATAGTATTCTCACAGGGTTGGAGTAGTATAGGCAAGTAGTGCATGGAGCATGGTGCCTGGCATCTGGTGAACACTCATCATTATGAAGTCCCCCCCAGGTTAAAAGACTCCACTGGCCTCCCACTGCACCGAGCTTCAGTTCACCCTCCTAACGGTGATGCCAAGGCCCTTCGAAATCAGGCTTCAGCCTCCTACTCCCCCTTAGCCCCTGCCAGCCTCACCCTCACTCTCATTCTCTCTCAGAACCTCAAAACTTGTCACACACTTTCATCCTCTGAGCCCTGCACATACAGCTTCCTCTGTAACTCTTTCTCCTCTACACTCAGTTATCAGCTACTGATCCTTCAGAGGAGGCCTGGAGAGTTTAGTGATTAGAAGTCTTCAGAAATCAGAGTGGCCAGCGTTTCAATCTTGGCCCTGATACTCATCCACCAAGTGACCTTGGGTAAATCAAGCTACTGTTCCATGCTTTCATTTCCTCATCTGTAAAATGAGCTTAATGCCTATTATGGTCTGAATGTGTCCTCCCAAAATTCATATGTTGAAAGCTAACCCCCAAGGGGTAGGTATTAGGAGGTTGGGTCTTTGGGAGGTGATTAGGTCATAAGGGCAAAGCCCTCATGAATAAGCACCCTTATAAAAGAGACTCTAGAGAACTCTCTTTTCCTCTTTCACCATGTGAAGAGAGAACAATAATCTTTAAGCTGGAAGATGACCCTCATCCAACCATGCTGTCACCCTGATTGTAGACTTTCAGCCTCCAGAAATGTGAGAAATAAACGTCTGTTGCATATAAGCCACCCAGTCCATGGTATTCTGTTACAGAAGCCCAGACAAACTCATAGTGTCTCCACAGCATATTTGTAAGGATTAAATGAGACACTGAGCACAAGGAACTCAGCAAGGGTCTGGTACATGTAAAGACCCAAGTGATCATAACTGTAGTTGCAACCCTGCTCCTCCATCAATGCATCAAAGTGCTTCTTATACACTATTATCATGATATTTTATTAAATTTTAGAGTACTGCTTGATCACAGATCTGTTCCTGCATGTACATGTACCAATGTGAATGCAGACCCCTATGTTATATTCATCTCTGTAGACATGGTGCCCTGCACAGTCCCAAAAACAATGTAAGTACTTGAATATATGGTTAATGGATGGATGGATGGATGGATGGATGGATGGATGGATGGATGGAAAAAAGAAGTGGATAAGAGATATATTTAAAAGATAACTATCAAAAAAAGGCAATTGTGCTTTAGAGCTTAACAGATAGTCCAGGTTCCCAGGGTTGTACAAGTTCAGAGAAGGGAGAGACTTTTCTGTGCTTGATTATCCAGAAAGCTTCCTGGAGGAAGGGAAGATTTGAACCAGGACTTAAAGGATGGGTAGTTTTGGGAAGGGCCAAGGATCTTCTAAATGACAGTAATGTAGGGCGCCTGGGTGGCTCAGTTGGTTAAGCAACTGCCTTCGGCTCAGGTCATGATCCTGGAGTCCTGGGATCGAGTCCCGCGTCGGGCTCCCTGCTCAGTGGGGGGTCTGCTTCTCCCTCTGACCCTCTTCCCTCTCATGCTCTCTGTCTCTCATTCTCTCTCTCTCAAATAAATAAATAAAATCTTTAAAAAAATTAAAAATAAACTTAAATGACAGTAATATAGCCATCTATTTAGGTATTTCTCGAAAATTCTAAATCATATAATTCTTAATTAATTGTAGGGGGTGAGGCTGGATGGGAGGTCACAGATAAACACAAACTATGACTAGAACAAAACTAAAGCTGTCAAAATATATTACAAAAGTAGATTTAAAGCAAATATATTTAGTTTTAATTGCAACTGATACTTAGACAACACATTTATCTGTTACAAAACAACTTATTTCTATTTTCTGCATGATCTACTAGGCAGACCAAGTGACCAAATGCAATACTAGATCGTAGTAGTTAGTGTAGGCCACTTGCTGAAATAAATAAACCCCAAAATGTCAATAGTCAAACACAGTAACAGAGTACTTCTTTCTTAAGTAAAAACCCAAGGACTGTGTACATGGTTGGTGGGAGTCCCTCCTCCTCTGTGATGATTCAGGCACTCGAGATTCTTCCACCATCCTCCAGAGTCTCACTGTGACCTACCATTTAAAAGGAAAAGAACATGAAGAGCACATGCTGAAGGACTTTTATGGACCAGGCATACAATTTAGGCACTGCTCTTCTCCTCAGATTCCATTGGCAAGAACTCAGTCACATAACCATGTCTAACCACCCAGCAAGCTGGAAATGAAGTATAGCTGTGTACCCAAGAAGAAGATGACACTGGCTTTACTGAGCAACCATCAGAGTCAGCCACGGGACCACCTGTTTTTGAGAATGAGTGTTTTCCCCTCACTCTCTCAATGGTTTTCCTCCTCTTCTCTAAATAACATTACAATTTCATAAGTACCCAGTGTCTAAAACTCTATATATTTCCTGGTTTATCTATTAGACTATGTGATCTCTACCAACACATTTTCTCCTAAGAGTAAAATAGCCTGCATGTAGTAATGTTATAAGCAGTCAATTTAATGGGTTGAGTGATGCCTAATGATTTGTAAACTAAAAACTTATCCCCAAAATTTGCATGGAACCACAAAAACAAAAACAAAAAAAACGAATGGTCAAAGAAATCTTAAGAAAGAAGCACAAAGCCAGAGGCATCATGCTCCCTGATTTCAAACTATATTACAAAGCTTACAGTAATTAAAACAGTATGATATTGGCATAAAAGCAAACAAAGAGATCAATGGAACAGTTTAGAGAGCCCAGAAATAAACCCATGCATTTATGGTCAATTGATTTATGACAAAGGAGTCAAGAATATACAATGGGGAAGTGACAGTCTCTTCAATAAATGGTACTGGGAAAACTGGACAACCACATGCAAAAGAATGAAACTGGACCACTATCTTACACCATACATACCATAAAACTAACTCAAAATGGAATAAAGACTTAAATGTAAGACCTGAAACCATAAAGCTCCTAGCAGGAAACATAGGCTGCAAGCTCCTTGACATTGGTCTTGATGATTTTTTTGAATCTGACACCAAAACAAAAGCAACAAAAGTAGGACAGCAGCATATTAAATAGCTTCTGTACACAAAGGAAACCATCAACAGAATGAAAAGGCAACCTATGGAATGGGAGAAAATACTTGCAAATCATATGCCTGATAAGGAGCTAATATCCAAAATGTACAAAGAACTCTTACAACTCAATAGCAAAAAATAATAATAATAATAAACAAAAAAAATAATAGCCTGATTTTAAAAAATGGGCAGAAGTTCTGAATAGACATTTTTCCAAAGAAGACATATATATGGCCAACAGGTACATGAAAAGATACTCTACATCATTAACCATCAGGGATATGCAAATCAAAACAATGAGATACCACCTCATGGCTGTTAGAATGCCTAATATAAAAAAGAAAAGAGGGCGCCTGGGTGGCTCAGTTGGTTAAGCGACTGCCTTCGGCTCAGGTCATGATCCTGGAGTCCCGGGATCGAGTCCCACATCGGGCTCCCTGCTCAGCAGGGAGTCTGCTTCTCCCTCTGACCCTCCTCCCTCTCATGCTCTCTGTCTCTCATTCTCTCTCTCACAATAAATAAAATCTTTAAAAAAAAATTTTAAAAAAAAAGAAAAGAAATAAAAAGTGTTGGCAATGATGTGGGGAAAAAGGAACCCTTGTGCAGTGTTAGTGGGAATGTAAATTGGTACAGCCACTATGGAAAAAAGTATGAAGGTTCCTCAAAAAACTAAAAATACAACTACCATATGATCCAGCAATTCCACTTCTGGGTATTTATTCGAAGGAAATGAAAATGCTAACTCAAAAACATATATGCACCTTCATTCTCATGACATCATTATTTACAATAGCCAAGATATGGAAACAACCTAGGTGTCCATCAATGGATGAATGGATAAAGAAATGGTGGTATGTGTGTATATATGAGAACGAAATCTTGCCATTTGTGACAACATAGATGGACCTCAAGGGCGTTATGCTAAATGAAATAAGTCAGAGAAAGACAAATACCATATGATCTCTCTTATATATGAAATCAAATACAAAACAAAACAGACAATCGGGCATCTGGGTGGCTCAGTCCTTAGCGTCTGCCTTCAGCTCAGGTCATGATCCCGGAGTCCTGGGATCGAGTCCCACATCGGGCTCCCTGATCAGCAGGAAGCCTGCTTCTTCCCCTCCCCCTCCCCCTGCTCATGCATTCTCTCTCTTTCTCTCTCTCTCAAATAAATAAATAAAATCTTAAAAAAAAAAAAACAGACAAAAAAAAGTTCAAAGATAAAGAGAATATATTGGTGATTACCAGAGGCAGGGGGTGAGAAAGAGAAATGGGTGGAGGTCAAAAGGTAAAAAGGTAAAAGCAAAAAAAATTAAAAAAAAAAAGGAATGCCTAAAATAAACCATGTGACAATAAAAGCATATATACCTACTTAAATCATGTACACATATATTTTACTTACATCGATTCATATATACACTGTCAATATAAAAAATGCATGTCATAGATGCATATATATAGTCATCATAGAATATAAAAAATTTATAAAAATGGGCAGAAGTTCTGAATAGACATTTCAATATCTTTTCTTATTATTTACCATTATTAACATAACCCTGTATAATCATGATTTGACTATAAAAGCTATTATTTATTGTGTATTGTATTCCAGGTTGGTGCTTTATGTTATGCACTAAGTCTTGGAGGAAAATCATGACTTAGTGGTTATTAATTTCTATTTTTAAGTGAGAAAGCTCAGGTGCAGGGAAGTTTAGTGACTGGCTCGAGGCCTCTTTCCTAATAATTTCAGAACTGATATTTCAATTCAGCTCAGCTGGTCTTTAGAGCCCATACCGTTTACTGCAAACCATATTTCCTCCATTAATAACATACCTTCAGTTGGAAATAAAAGGATTATACTCTAAATTTCATCATGGAAGTGGTGAAATAATCCAGTTTTTCCATGCAAAATACGTATATTTTGTATATTGATTAGATCTGCATTTTGAAGGTGATATAACCAATTTATAACGAGCATACTGGCTCCATACTAGGGCAGAGCAGGTTGACATTGAATATTAGATCAATGAAGAGTTAAAAAGGAACTAAAATTAGATGGAACATCTCAGGGCTGTGGAAGCTTCTGAGTATATTTGTTAAGAGTAGTTTAAGCTGGATGTGATCTGGGCAACCTGGGAATATGCAGCTACATGTCTGATTCTCCTGTGAGCTGGACACATGGAAGACCTATGGACACCAGGTCCACAGAGGACACGGGCCCTGAGAGTTGGTGATCAGTCTAAGTCATGCTTTGTGCATGTTGTGAGGGCAAAGAAAAATACGTTGTATAATTTAAATACTTTGAAATTTATTGACATTTATTTTATGGGCCAAAGTAGGGTCCATCTTGCAAATTTTCCATGTACACTTCAAAAAAAATGTATACTCTGCTACACGTTGTTGAGTGGAGTGTTCTATAAATATCAATCAGGTGAAATAGGTTGATACTGTCATTCAAATCTACTATATCTCTCCTGATTTTCTGCCTATTTTTCCAAGAATTATTGAGAGAGACAGATTAAAATCTCCTGCTATTATTGTGCCTATTTCTCCCTATGATTCTAACAGTTTTTGCTCCATGTATTTTAAATCTCTGTTATTAGCTGCATAAATGTTTAGAATTGCTATGTCCTCTTGATAAATTGACCCTATTATCATTATGAAATGAACTTCTTTATACCTGGTAATATTCTTTGCTCTGAAATCTACTTTATCTGATATTAATATAGCTGCTCCAACTCTCTTTTGATTCATAAAATGACAAGCCACAGACTGGAAGAAAATACTTGCAAAGCATATGTCTGATAAAGGACTTATATTTAGAATTTATAAAGAACTTTCAAAATTCAATATTCAGAAAGCAAACAACCTAATTTTTTTAAATGGGCAAAAGTTTTAAACAGATACTTCACTATCGATGATACACAGATGGCAAATACACACATGAAATGATCCTCAGCATCATTAGTCATTAGAGAAACACAAATTAAAACCACAGTGTAATAACACTTAACACTTTTTAGAATGGCTAAAATTAAAAAGACTGACCATAAAAAGATAGCAAGGATCTGGAGGAATAGAAACTCTCAATGCATGGCTAGTAGGAATGGAAAATGGAAAATGGAAAATGGAAAATGATTTAGCAATTTCCTACAAAGTTAAACATACACGTAGAATATAATGCAGACTTTCCATTCCTGGGAATTTACCCAAGAGGAAGGAAAGGTTGTATTCATAAAAATATGAATGTTTAAAGCAGCTTTGTTTGTAACAGGCAAAAAAATGGAAATACCCCAAAAACTAATAACAGATGAATGGATAAACTGAGGTGTATACAGACCATAAAATATTACTCATCAATGAAAAATGGAATGAGCTATTGATATACCCTACGACATGGATAAATCTAAATAATTTTGCTGAGTGAATGAAGCCATACAAAAAAAGAATATATGCTTTATAATTTCACTCATATAAAATCTAGAAGATGAAAACTTATCTATAGGGACAGAAAGCAAGCCAGTGGTCGTCTGAAGATGGGAGTGGTGGGGAAGGATAAGCAGGAAGATTACAAAGTAACAGGAGGAGTTGTTTGGGGGTGATGGATGTATTCATTACCTTGATTGTGGTGATGGTTTGACAGGTGTATACATATGTCAGTACTCTTCAAACTGTACACTTTAAATATATTCAGTTTATTGTATGTCAATTACAGTTCAATAAAGCTGTTTTAAAAAATAGTTCCATAACTATCTGAGAAACATGAAAACATATGTCCCCACAAAGACTTGTAACCAAATGTTCTTAGCATTATTCATAAGCATCCAGTATTGGAAACAACCTCAGTGTCACTGGTGAATGGATAGACAAAATGTCATATATCCATGCAATGGAATACTATTCAGGAATTAAAAGTAATGCACTACAGATACACGCTATGAAATACATAAACCCCAAAAGCATATGCTCAGTGAAAGAAACCAGACACAAGAGACCATATATTTTATGATTCCATTTATTTAAAATATCCAGAAAAAGCAAGGTTATCAAGACAGAAAGTAGGTTAGTGATTGTCTAGGGAGTGGGTATGAGAATGGGGATTAATAGGGAATATGCTTTAGCACTGTTATTGATGGTGAAAATGTTCTAAAACTGATTTATAATGATGGTTGTACAATGTGGTAAGTTCACTAAAATAAGTAATTTCAGATTCTGCCCCACTTAGGCCCACTTCTTTCTCAGCACATGGTGAACTCTCAGAATGGGTATGCATAATGAGAACCAAAACCTGAGCAGTCTTAACAGAGGGGGCTGCTACAGTTGAGACACTGCACTGTGCACTAACCAAATAACTCATCTGACCAACGCCATTACCTCGAAAACATGATCTTGGAAGATAGATATTTGAACAATGAGCACATTATAAGAATACAGCCATGAAAATGAACGGTAGCCATTTCAGAAAATTAGAGGGGAGAACAAACATCTCAATGGCTCAGGATGCCAGGTTGGTATCTATCAGAGAACAGTGCTACCCTCTTAGTATATTAAGTGTAAATTCTGAAAAAAAAATCATAAGGGCAATGAAAGCAGGGAAGTTATGCTATCGCCTGGTACTTAATTTTTATGTATGCCATGAAGATAGGAAAAAGGAAGAAGAAGAAAAGGGCATATATTTTTTTTGTTCTGGAAGGTTTTTCTTCTCTCTCTGACAGTGAATATAAATTTCACCGCTAAAATGGAAAGGCGAGGAAATAGAAATATAATTTTATACATTTTTGTGTCGTCCAGTGGGAAAGTTTATGGACAGGCAGAAATTACATCGTATCTTTCTGGGATTTCTGTCTCACAGAAATATTATGGTATTATATTTATATGCAAAGCGATGGGGGTCCTGCTGGTGTTGAACTCCATGAGGGAGGGAATAGACTCGCCTCCAGGACAATGGTTGAAGTTAATATCTGCACAGCCTCTCTATCCAATGACATTGACTTTTTGTGTTTGCAAGTAAGCCAGAATTCAACCATCAGTGTTATACCTAGACTATATTTTCTTAATGGAAATGAAAGCAGACAAGGAAATTCACTCACAGTTGTGCCAAAAAAACTAAGGGGAAAGACTGGTACGGGGTCAGTCTACAGGGTCCTCCAGAATGAGGCTCCATGCTTGCCACGATCTCTGGGACCCTCTGTACTTTGATCACTGTTAATACTCAACCAAGGAGATTTACTTTGCTTTGCCTCTGAAAAGAAATATATCTCCAGGAAAAGTGGAGATGTCAGTAACCATACAAGAGATGGTGAATGTACCATTTATGCTTAAGGAGAACCAGCCAGCAATGCGACAGGAGCTTTGCTTTTGAAAACATATAAAGAGAAACACCAGCCGTGCTAGGATATGAACATTGCCTGAAACACTTAAAATGCTACTTAATAAAGACGTAGAATAGATCCCAGCATCTCAATCAGATTTACTTTGTTTTTATTTTCTAGGGCTTGACAATCTGAATTACTTTCAATAGTTTGATTCAAAGATAGATTATCCTGTTCAACACTGTTCTGGGGCTCACAAAAATGTTGTAGTTAAAGATGAAACTATGGTTAATATCGATACAAGAGTAGAACATTCAGTGAACTGATAGATTGAGGAAGAGAAATTATTGAATAAATTAATGAATAAGAGGTCTGCTTTGACTTCTGCAACATTCATCTTATGTTTGGGTTAATTACAGAAACATAACCTAAGTGGACTTCAGCTGTGAGATGATAAAATGCATAAGGTTAATACACAAATGTGGGAACACCCAAGCATTTTAATTTAATAATAGACACTTGAAGGTTTAACTAAGTCAGATCATCTCACCACTAGAAAGGATTGGTTTTGACAAATAAAACTGTGGCTAGTGAATTTGCTCATTCTTCTTCTTTGCTCTGAATTTAAGAAAGCCATCAGTCTGGTTGTGACTCTCATTTGTGACGCACTTGTCATTGCCTTCATGTTTGAGGATGATGCTGTTGACGGTGTTGCCTTCTGTGTGCACAGATGTAGCTGTGATGTCAGGTGGGTGTTCACCTGCTCTTTTCATATCATGCTCTGTAGCCAGAGCTGTTGCTAAGAAGTCTTTGTCACAACCACTTTGACATTTGGACTCCTGGTGGACTGAAAACTCAGCTGCCCCATACCTTCTCCTTTCATATTATACTGGCCTAGTTATTGCTTTGAATTTCCACTTGTCGCATGGCATGTTATAGGCAAGAGGGTATCTTTAAGATATTGCCTTTCTTTTGACTACTACTCAACCTTTAGCTGTTTAGATAGAAATGGAATGAGTCAAGCCACTATAGTCCATTCTGAAGGTATGTAGGCATTTCAGAAAAAAAAATAGAGGGGAGATCAAACATCACAGTGGTTCAGAATCTCTTTACACTAGCTAGTAGAAGGCTGAAAATTAAACTTGTAACCCACCTCTCACGAATAGGAATAATCTTAATGTCAATCCTTCCTGGAATGATGTAGAGTGTTAAATAAATAAATTTTTACTCTCTGGGTCAAAATTTTAGGGTCTGTATGAGAATTAAATGAAATGAACACATACCAAAACATTTAAAGCCATATCTAGTACACAAGAAATGCTCACTGAATATTTGCTTTTATGGTTATTGTTATTAATGTATACGTCTTTGTATCAGATAAAATCACCTTCAGTTCCAGAAGTTGAGGCAACATTGTCTTAACTGAGGATTGTCCCAAAAGGGATGAAATCACAATAGTTGAGTTGGGTTGCCCAAATGACTTTCCCTAGTTGGGAGATTGAGAACAGTGTTAGAGAATAGGTTTAACACTTTCAAAAAGTAGCCCCAGGGAGAATGAGGAGGACAATGGAAGAAGTGAGGGATGGAAGTAAAAGGAAAAGTCCCTCCATTCCAGCTTTGCTAGAAAGAGCCAGGATACACATGCGTACAGCACCATTTGAAAGCAAACTTTGGTGTGTGTATGATGGGGGTGGGGATGGTGAGAGGGAACCCCTTTCCTCAAGTCAGCCATGGCACTGAGATGGGGTCCTGAGGGGTAACTGTTTGAACTAAGTTTTGGTTCTCTCTCATGACCCTGAAGGTCTACTACTTGACCCCCCATAGAGCTGCATCACTTTCCCTAAGGTGATCTGTTTGGAGAAAGCCAAAAAACAAATTGATTTGGAGAGGTCATGAGGCTTATTGCCCTCTGAAGTTTGCTTTTGAGCAAAGCTATCTCAAAATACAACAGACAGGGAGTGGTCAAATCCTCATCAAATTCACTTTCCTTTTTACTGCTCGGTGTCACCAGCTCACCTCAGGTCACCATTATTGGTTCTTGGACTTTGCTCTTGATCATAGATCCTAGAGGCAGGCATATGAGGTGTTCTTTCCTGCAAGTTTCCTGATGCAGTTAAGGCCCCCTTAAAAAGTTGTTTCCCAAATCCCTTTAAAGGGTTTACAAAGAATCACACTCAAGATGTGTATGTCTCCAACCTAATAAGAATAATAATTAACATTTGTTTAGCACTTTTGAGGTGCCAGGCACTATGCTATGCATTTCCCAAGGCTTATCCCATTTTATTCTCATAATCACCCTCTCCAGGCTTTCTGGAAATATCTATTTGGGGGAAAAAAAATCTTTAAAAGTGAATTCCTAAAATCTCAATATTCTCCAACTCAACTACTTCTCATAGCTATTTTTGCTCCATTTTCCATGAACACTCTCCATTCTTCCCAACTACAAAGATAATAGTACACAGTGCAGACACACACCTTAAGTTCAAGAAGCTCACAGCACCCTAGTGGGCAAGGCAAAGAGAAAACAGGATACTTCAAGGAAACCCACCCAATTTCAGCTCTTTACATGGCTCTAACTACAAATTTCCCAAAATTGGCAAGGGAGAGAAGTGAGATGAAGCTGTAGCCTGTGATCTTAGCCACAAGTTGGAAGAAAGTCTCATGAAATTAGTTATGTGGAGGAACTCAGTGTGCTCCCTCAATACAGCCTTATTTCTGTTTCTAAAGGTTACCCAAGTATATATTCATCCCACAAATATTTCTCTTATTACATTTCTTTCTGTAAATGTTCAACAACATTACATGTGCAAAGACCACTTAGCAGAATGCCAACGTAGGCTTTGGAGCTTGTAATTTTTAAAAGCAATAACTAAAAGCTGCTATAACTCATAAAATATGCAGTAAGGGGTTTTGAATAAGATTGAAAAATAGGAGAAAAATCTGTGCTCCCAGCAGGCAAAACATTGATGACATTTTTAATAATAATGAAACATAAGACCTCCATAAGGCAAAACTGAAATCCATTTTGCATGTGAAAAAAATAGGTCCCATTTAATTTGTTTAGGTTTCTTTGTTAGGTTTTACATTTCTTATTAAAAATTTTGAGGATATGAAAAGTATAATAAATGGTTGAGGGGAGGTGTGGAAGAGGGACCCAAATTTGCCAGTAAAACTAGTTAAGACAAGACGTCTTTACACAAGAGTAACTTTACCTTCTGTTTCCTCACATATTGAGTTTTATTTTACTTTCAGAAGGCAAGAAAAGAAAACAAAGTATTGGCTTGCTTATCTTTGCATATATAATTTCTAATATTTTGGCAGCAGTGCGTACATTGAAAGGTATAGTTTATTTCTCCTTCTAACTCATGAGGTTTATCTAATTCACAGTAGGGAGGGAGAAAGGGAGAGAGGAAGAAAGAGGAGTAGAAGAGTATTTTTAGTTTGTAAGAGGAAATAGATCATTGTCTTTAGACAACAGATGGATTTGTCCTATGGGAGATGGGTTAGATTTACTGTATGTGAGTGAATGGTATTTGCAGTCATGAGAGCTCAGTAAGGAAGAATACAATATTGTAGTTGCTGGTTTCACTTTATCATCCACTCAATTCTAAGGTCCTTGAAGTTGGGACCACATTTTTTTTTTATTCACTGCTGTGTTCCCATTGCCTACTAAAGTAAGTTTTAATAACTGCTCAAGGAGGGACATAACTACATAATGGTTAGAGCTGTCCAGTCATGGAAGCAGTGAATCCCCCATCCCCAGAGATGTTCTAGCATTTTTGATACATGTCGGATTAGAGCAGAAATCCACATATGATGGAGGGGTTGGGCAGAATAGCACATGATGCCTAATCTAATACTAATCTTCTAGGATTCCATTAATTTAAAATCTGTTTGGTCTCTGTGTAACTGTGCCTTTTGACAGAGTTTTTAGGGAAATCTTCCTCCCTATCTACAAAACATTCCTCAAAGAAAAAGATGTTGTCCCATGGCCCATGATGAGGATGGTAAGCAGTGTGTTTTTTCCTAGAATTTGTTTTGTCTCAAGGAAACCTGATGACTTTCTCCTTTATTCCCTTCACCCCATTGTCTTCTTCTTGACTAAACCTTCCCATTACTATTTGCAGAAGGTGGAGATATTGAGGCCAATGAAAGAAGCCTCACTCCCTGGGTGGTTAATTTTCTTCCTAAATGATATCTAGTTATGAGTTTTTTAGAGGAATTCACCATGGGAATTGGGCCATAGTCAATAGAATCACATTACTGAACACTCCATGTGCATTGCTCTTAATTCCCATCTAAATACAAGATGTTGCTCAATATGTGTGTGGCACCTTGCATGGGCCAGCAGTTAGGAGAAAGCAATAAAGATAGTGAGTTCCTTCAGCACCCAATGGGTCCCCAGATCTACCTCTTTAGGGACAAAGTCACACCTTCTGGAATTTCTAAGAAGTAGAAATATTTTGATGCCCAAAAAGCCACCTAGGATTGTCTGTCTCCCTGAGAGCAGCTCTGATTTAAAACAAGCCCTGCCACAGTTTCCTAATCTACCTGGAAGTGATTGTGTATCATTTTGGGTATTCATGAGCTCACTTCATCTCCCATCCATCCTATCTCCCACCCACATGATTGGCAGAAATGAAATATTTACTGTTTTCATTTATTCTTAATTTAGAGGTATATTGGCTTTTGGGAGCAAACAGAAATAACAATTTTCAGGAAGCAGTGAGTATAGAACACTAAATATTTGAGAGGGGGGAACATATAAGGCATCAGAAGAGAACATCTAATGACAGGGAAATGGAGTTGATCCAGGAGAATTGCAGACTAAACTGTACAAGTTCTCTCAGAGGAGAGAAGGAGAAGAAACACATACTTTATCTCATTAGTATTCAATATGTTTAAGTTTTAAATATTCAAATTTAGAGAAGTAAACAAACAAAAATGTGTTTCCCTCAATCATAAGCCATAATTTTTAAAAATCGAAAGCATTTTCCCGGGATGATGATACCTTCCCCCAACCATGATGTGAGTTTTTAGGATGCAGATATGTCTCACATTAAGAAATCCAATATACAAAAATCTGAGCCTCAAAATAGATTCTTGGGTATAATTAGCCTTTAAAGTAAAGGACTTTACTTTAAAGTATTCAGTTTTCAAAAGGATTCAACCCAGGATTCCTTTAAATTGCCATATTCTTAAGTTAATTTCAAATCTATTTTAATTTACAAAATCTTGACCTGTATACATTTTTTCAGGTATGTCAAAGGAATTAAATTATGTCAGGAATTAAATTATTCTGACTTGACAGATGGAGAAACTGAGGTACTAAAGAGTCAAGCAATATGCTCAGTATCTTAACTTAGTAACTGAAACTAGAGCATTGATTTTTTAGTTCTTTGGGGTTATAAAAATGACTAAGAATGCTTGAGAAGACTTTCCCTCCAAGGTGTGGGGAAGATGTAGCATTCATTGCCCAAGCCGGCAAAATTTTGCAGTTCATTCCCAAGGGTTCCCAAACCCCTGAAGGTCTTGGATTCTGTGGTAAGGACCTTTCCTCACCTGAGGATCATTTCTCAGTCTCCTAATTCCACATACCTTCTGGAACATGGTAGGGGGGTTAAAATTGAGGTATTTTGTAAATGCATTTGAAGATCACTCACAAAATGAATCATGTATGTTCTTAAAATAGCTAACACTCATATGCTCTTGATCTAAACTCTCTAGAAGGTCACCTGCGATGTGGACTAAAAACTTCTCTCTTGCTGAAGACTTGGAGCCAGGATTCCTAAGAGCAAGTCAGTGGGCCAGAACAGGCCTTTGACAAAGCTTTCTCCAGTCCACAATGAAATAAGAAAAGTAAGAACAAGTGAGTTTCTCATAAAGATAACTTTAGAATTTCTGGAATTATGTCTTTCCCACATTTTTGGTGATGCAAGTTTTGTAGGGTTTTGTTTGTTGTTTGTTTTCTGTTTTAAAGAGAATGGTGGTGTTGAGAGTCCAAGTGTTGAATGGTCAGGAGTCCAATAGAGATTGGGTTACACTGGGCAGTGTACATAGCCTCTTTGAGCTTCCACTTCATTATCTGTAAAATGGGAATATTAAGAGTACCTACATCATAAGTGTTGTGCAGACTGAATGGAAAGAGTTAGTCACATACTAACCCCTCAAATGTAACATTAAGAGTAGATCACTATCTACAATATATATAATAGGTGAAAATATGTGTACATTTATAAAATATATACACATATACACATAAAACCATGGCAAAAAAAAGTAGGCAATTCAATATAGACCCCTCAAATTTTTGTTTTTTTTAAAGATTTTATTTATTTATTTGAGAGAGAGAATGAGATAGAGAGAGCATGAGAGGGGGAGGGGCAGAGGGAGAAGCAGACTCCCCGCTGAGCAGGGAGCCCGATGCGGGACTCGATCCCGGGACTCCGGGATCATGACCTGAGCTGAAGGCAGTCGCCTAACCAACCGAGCCACCCAGGCGCCCATTATTGTTTTTCTTAATATTACTGCTGTAAAATTCAAATATCTAGGAATTATTGTTCTAGTGTATAAGAGGAAAGGGGGGCAGAGAGAGAGAGAGATGCAGGGAGGGAGAGGGGGAGAGAGAGAGAGATGAGGAGAGAAAAAGCACATGCCCAAGGGTAGGGAGAATAAATTTTAAAATGGTCTGATCCCCTCTTGCCTGAAAAATATCTTTCTTGTCTAGAGTTGGAAGGCAGAGGAAAGATCAGGTCATTTTTGATGCACTCAGCCTCTTCTGATTTGAGATCCCCAGGTTATCCTACCTAGTATCTGTTTATTTGTCTCTCTCTGGAACACCAGCCTTATGGTGGCCGCCTTCCTGTCTGACTTACTGTTCTATCGCAACACCACTACAGTGCGGACACCCGGCTGTATTCACCGAATGAATGACGTGAGGCTCGATCATCCACAGGGTCAGACACCTTGGCTGTTCAATTATCTTCATGTTGCAAATTCTCTGTCCTCCCTTGCCTCGGCATCCACCAGCCAAGCACACAGCCTCTGTCCACTTCAATCTGGAAGCTATCACTGCTGGGGGCAGCTTGAATCCTCCCTCAGTTTGTATAACAGCACAGGACACAAATGGCATCAGGCAGTCCCTCCCTCTCTCTCTCTCTCTCTCTCTCTCTGTCCCTCTCCCAACCCCCCTTTACAAATTTTAATGTAGTACTTCAGCATCTAAAATGACTTACCCCCTAGTTTATTAGCCACAGACAACTGGTTACAATTGGTTTTTACTGTCAGGTAGCTGTCAGCTCTAAGGTTAGAAGATGTTTGTCTTTATTTAAGTGGAGAAAAAGGCTTTACCTAGTATGAAAGATAATGGTGCCACGAGACACATGGCTACCAGTTGTGGTTTAAAGTAACTGTGTTTATAAACAAGAGTAAGGTCATGCTTACTTCAAGGACTACACTGCTCTTTAAGGGGAAGTGTGCTAGAAACAAGAGCAAGGGTTACATTTCTTTTATCGGGCATCACAGAGAGTGAGCAAAAGTCAACACATTTCACTGAAGGCACCAGGCAACATTCAAACACTGTAAGCACAAGTTACTCTGACAAGTGATCAGGAGCTGTCAGAATAGAGCCCACAGTCCATAGGCCAGCATGCACTCCTCACCAGCATCCAAGGGTTCAGATTCAGAATTTGTGCCCATTACATTCCCCCTGACTAGAAGTGATTATAGATAGCTAATGGCAAGGTAAACTCAAACTAATTAACGTGGCCCAAAACAATAGGAAAAAAAAAAACAAACCATTAGACCTTAACCTCAGATCAACAAAATACTGAGCTTGTAACAATTTATAATTATTAAACACAGCCCACAGCAAGTTAACTTATGTCCCTACGGTTACTTACACATTAAAAGAGAGAGAATATCAGGTTTCCACTTTATTTATCTAATAAATGCCACTGAGAGCATTAGTTGAAAGAATGGATTCAGTAATTCCTATTGTTTGTGAAATGAGTTGGATTTCTAAAAGTGATTGAAATGTGCAAATACTCTGATTAGTAATTTCCCCCTCCTAGCTCTCCGAAATAGAATCTTTCAATCAGCAGGTACTAGAGAAGAAAGACATTAAAATGAATTCAATTATACTTGACCACTGCAAGAAAGGCTTACGTAAGTAGATTTAGAGAGATGCTGACTCTTCTTTAAGGAGTCCATTTGACATTCATTTTACAGATGATCAGCTTCTTCAAATGGAAAGTGGAAGGAGGAAGTAGAGAGCTAGGGCATGCAGTGGAATAGGCTAAGCATATACTTTCTCTCTTTCCATTAGAGTATTGTTTCTTCAGTGGTAACCAATTTGAAATGCATAACCAAGTACAGAAGCTTTTTTTTTTGTCTCTAGCTTTCAATCTGTATTATAAGTATAGCTCAGTGCTTCCCAGAAATTTCTGCCATACATAAATTCTTCAGTTGTTAATTAATAGATGTTAACTGAAATGTGGTAGCATTAAATAAAATTTGCTCAATCCGGGGTTTCCCAAATGTAAGAGAATGTGCCACATGGCAGGAATTCTGCTGCTTATAAAAGGGAAAATGAACCTCCACAAGTGCTATAAAATGTCATATGGTAGAAAAGCATGGTTCTATCTAATAAAAATTAGCCAATTAAAAAGTCCTTTTGTAAGGCAGGCAGGAGACTAAATGTATATATAATTGTCATGGACTAAATTATATCCCCACAAAATTCATGTGTTGAAGTGTTCACCCCAGTACCTCAGATGTGAATGCATTTGGGCATAGGGCCTTTAAGGAAGCAATTAATTTAAAATGAAGTGGACCTTAATCTAATATGACTGATGTCCTTCTATAAAGAGGTTAGGTCCCAGACAACACAGACCAAGGGGCGACTGTGTGAGGACATGGCAAGGAGGTAGCCATATGCAAGCAAGGAGGGAGACCATGAAGGAGAACAAACCTGCCAACATTTTGACCTTGGACTCCCAACCTCCAGAACTATGAGGAAAAAAATTTCAGTTGTTTAAGCCACCCCATCTGTAGCATCTTGTTATGACAGCCCTACCAAATTTATACAAGATCTTATGTCATTGAATCCCCTAAATGACCCTGTGATGAAGACAGCATGGCTGTTAGCATTCCCTTGCACTGATAAGAAAACTGGAGCTCATAAGGCCTTGAGTTTCACTAATACAAGGTCTGATTGAGTGCCGTATTTTTAAAAGACCCACTTGCTCTTACTCCCATGAATCCCCAGCAGCTCTTAGGTCCCATTCTTCCTAATCCTAGATATCTTTGCTAAAGAAAAAAAGGCTCATCAAGAGGTGAATTGTGGTCTGAAGAAGTGCAAGAGTCTTTACTTTTTCTGCATTTTCCAATTTTTCTGCACCAAACTTGCCTTGGTTTCTAATTTAAAAATATAAATAAATGAGGGAAGAAAGACTCATGATTAACCCCAGTTATTCTAATTTGTATCCCTGCTGTATCCCCATAGACGACATGTGTCCACTCTCTCACACCTCCTCTTTTGACCCTTTGCTTTTCTGTTACTTTCAAAATCATGCCAGTGTGTGACCCCCCCTAGCCAACTGGTCAGCAAGCTCCTTGAACACAGGGCAGAGTCCTGATGTGACAGCTTAGATCTATACCCCTTGTGTTTAGTTACTATTTTAGCATGACAAGAATAACATATGCTCCATAATAACTTCTTTGACATTATTTATCATATGTCCTCTACTTAAACAAATTTTCTAAATTTGAAGATGGCAGCTGAAAACATCTTTTTGCTTAAAGATCATCCCATACTTAGGGTTTATTTTTTTTTTTTTTTTACTTTCTGTCTTAATTAGCATACTATCAAGTCAAAGACTTTGGACACATTCAACATTTGGATCCAAATTGTCCAAGAGCTTTCTTGAAGAGGGGTAGGCTCTCAGCAGTGGGTGAGTACCAGCTGCATCTTTGCCAGCACTGGTCATTTTATTTAAAAAAAAAAAAATCTTGGCCAGTCGATGAGTGAAAGTGATATTTCCTGATTAATTAGCATTTCTTAAAAGCTGAGCATTCTTTTTACGTGTTTAACAATTTAATATCATCTTTTGAATGTTTTAATCATATTCTTTATCGAGGTCTTAGTTATTTATGTTTGTACAAGCTCTTAGAATGTAAGTATAATAACCTTTTTACATACTTACTGGAACTATTTTTCCCAGTCTGCCTTATAATTAAATGAAATAAGATTTAAAATTTTACAAAGCAAAATATTTGTGATTTTTTTCAGTACTTCTAACTTCTATAGTACTTCCTTTTTTCAGTTAATTTCTTTTCTATCCTTTCATGACGCTCATATTTTCAGTGTTTTACAACAAATGTTCATGTGAAAAGCACAAGCTACAGACAACAAAAATCAGTTGTCTAGAATAGACAGGAAATAAATAGGGAATGGAAGTGTTGATTCAGATGTTGTTTTTCCAAGGGCTATCTAGGCTCCTCGTTTTGCATCTGAAATATCCTTCCCCTTTCCTGCTCACTGAGCCTAAACGCCTTTGTCCTGGATAACATAGTCTAACAGTCATTCAGAATTTCAGATTTGTCATCCAACCTCCACAGGCAAAGAAAGAGAAGACAGATAAGGAAGAGAATTCTTAGAGCAGACAATGTTCATTTCCTCAACATAGCCTTACCTTCTTTCCACACTCTTTTTATTATTTGGTCTGAAATCACAGCTAGAATTTAATATCTTTGAGGAAAGGGACTACTAAAATATGGGCACCTGGGTGGCTCAGTCGGTTAAGCGTCTGCCTTCGGCTCAGGTCATGATCCCAGGGTCCTGGGATTGAATCGCACTTCGGGACAGGGAGTCTGTTTCTCCCTCTGCCTCTCCTCCAACTCGTTCTCTCAATCTCTCTCTCTCTCACTCTCACTCTCTCTCTCAAATAAGTAAATAAAATCTTAAAAAGTAATAAATTAAAAATAAAATAAATATAGATTGTGGTGACTTAATGTAAAAACTAAAGCTATAACTCTGTTTTTTCTAACATTCTGACTAATTACTTTAAGACATTCTTGCTAATCACCAATATGCTTCTTGCCTATAAATTTCTATGACCCCGGGAGGGACCTAGATTATTCTGTCTCTAAGAGCTAGAAAACTCAAGGTCTCCAAAAGAGGAATCCTGATCTTGGTTGGAGGTAGCCTGAGATGGCCTCATGGTAATTTGGGTGAGCTACTTACCTTTTCTGAATGTTGCCTCACCTGCCACTGTGGGAATAATAATAACTGCCTCTAATTTGATTAAATGAGGTAAAGCATATGTAAAGGTCCGGCCTGTAACTGGTTCTCAATAAATGGTGGTTCTTTTCCCTCTTGAAGCTGCACTAGCTACGATTCCAGTTGCCCTAGGAGAATCCACTGATGAGGGCTGGCCTAACCACAGCCCCAACCCCCTCGTTAATATCCCAGACTTAAACTTGCCCTGAGGAGCAGGGATTTACTTAAAGGACCAGCCCAGAATGAACTGGTTCTAACCGTGACCAAGTATAATTACCAAAGTAGCCTCAACTGCCATGTGGCTTTTAATATAATATGCCTCATTTTATATAATATGAATTATTTTAGGTTCTTCATGAGATTAGAAACAGCCTAAGGATTAAAAGTGTCTTAGTTACCTCTTAACACCTTATAGGAACTAGCACAGTTCTCAAAACTAGCAGATGCATAGTAAATAAATACTTGTTGAATTAGATTTCCCACCACCCCATATTTAGAGGAATGGTGTTATGTCTCAGTAGGTAAAGTAAGAAAACTGAGGCCCAAAGGAATCATCGGGCGCCTGGGTGGCTCAGTCATTAAGCGTCTGCCTTCAGCTCAGGTCATAATCCCAGGGTCCTGGGATCGAGTCCCACATCGGGCTCCCTGCTCGGCAGGAAGCCTGCTTCTCCCTCTCCCACTCCCCCTGCTTGTGTTCCTGCTCTTGCTATCTCTCTCTCTCTGTCAAATAAGTAGATAAAATCTTAAAAAAAAAAAAATCAGCCAAAGGAATCATCAACATGCTTGTCTGACTACCCAAGAATCAATCCTGAGTGTTCATCCCTCCGCATGTGATTGAGGGAGCTCACACTGGTTAGCTTCAGCCAAATAACACAGCCATAATTGTTCTTTCTAGGGATTGGTTTAAGTATGGACCAACCAGGCAGAAAGGGAGGGTCGCCTGAGAAAAGTGTCTGCTATTAAAAAGAAATACATGGGAAGAGAGAATCCAACTTCTTTGAAAAGATGCTGTCATATCAGCATGTGACCATGGGAGCAATGGCCTGATGGACAAGGCCAACACGTTGCGGAGCCAGGACAAGAAGAACTGGGGCTGGGATGATGGAAATGAGCTGTGCAATGACCCTGGACCCAGCCACCTCTGCACGCCTTGCTATGTAAGATATTTAATGTGTTACTATAAACCAGGCTGTTTCTTGCACCCAAAAGCAGCCCTAACCCTTCCAAGATATCATAGATGCTGAGAAAGAAAAGCCTCTGCCTGGAGCAAAATACAGCACAGGGCTCAATCTGACATATATAAATAAGTACAGGGGTGTGGATCAGGTCAACAGGAGTCAGAGACCCAGGCCATGGTGGTCCAGGGCAGGAGACGATGGAAATTCTTGGCTGGACAAGCAGGGATAAGACAGGACCTCACTCTTAGGGTGTCTATGGTGGCTGCCAGGTTTCAACAGAGCATATGTTCAGAATTAAACTATACAGATTTGGGGTCTGACCTAAGCTGAGGGAGCACATCGGTCCCCTGGTCGTTCTTTGTCTTGACTTAAAGCTTGCACAGGGCACACTGTTCTCTATGATAGCTTTGAAGCAAGAGAAAGATTCAAAACCTCCCGCATGGCCTCAAGGAAATGTAAGCCTCCCCAGGTGACCTGCCAGCCTGATGCTGCAAGTTAGAGCAGGCCAGCCTGCTTCCCAGCTCAGCAGTGCTGGGTGCACAGTAGGTGTTCATGCAGCATATGGGCACTGGTAACTCTTCGGGCAGCACAGTCCCCGGAAGCAGAGGAGAGAAGGGAAAACTCGGGAGAGGGAAATGTAACCCCACTTCATTTCTGTGATAAAAAATTTATCCTAGTTTTTGCTTTGAAACATTACCAGACCTCATCTCAGAAATTGGCAGTGACTTACACTCAGAGTTCAGAGGCCCCATGTGAATGTATGAGAAGCAGCTCTTCAATTACACAGCTGAAGCTGTCCGTGGAACTCCTTCCAAATTACCATCTTAACATGGTAATTATTATTTTTTTTTGTATGAGTGCCCTGAACTGATTTTTAAATCTGGAAGCAGAGAGGGAACTTTGGAGAAACGTGTGTTTGGACGACAAAAATGCTTCTTTGTGAGAGTTTGAATTCTTTTTAGCTATTATGTATTTCATAAACATCACACAGAATTGGCAGACACTTTGGCTTAGGTGTGGTGGAGCCTTTTTTTTTTTTTTTTTAAGTACAAAGTGAGGCCCTGTCTTCTCATTCGTTATGTTTTCTTTTTCTTGTGTTATATGGAAACTATACTGACCTTTAATAGAGAGGGCAGGTGGGACTGAACAACCATTTAATTTCCACAGCACTAACTTGTGTTTTACTTCCTGTAAGTAAATGCGGGGTTTTCTATTCTTCTCTACCTGTAGATCCTCTGTTTCTATCACCCTGCTACTGGGCATTCCAGGCCAGAGGAAAACATGGGAGCTACAGCTGGGGCAGAAACAAAGGAAGGCATGAGTGGAACACAGCAGGGGCTCAATCTGACATATATAAATAAGTGCAGGGGTGTGGATCAGGTCAACAGGAGTCAGAGACCCAGGCCATGGTGGTCCAGGGCAGGAGACGATGGAAATTCTTGGCTGGACAAGCAGGGATAAGACAGGACCTCACTCTTAGGGTGTCTATGGTGGCTGCCAGGTTTCAATAGAGCATATGCTCAGAATTAAACTATAAGGTAAGGGCCTACTTGAAAACACAGCCAACTTTTCAGTTCTGTAAGGAAATCACATTGTCAAAGCTAGTGGTCAAGACTAAGTTCATGCATTTGAGATTCTCAGACTTCTGAGTAAGTGCAATGTTGGTCAAGCAAGCTGGCTGCAAAGTGGGGCCAGTCAAGCAGTGACAGCACTGGATGGAGGGACTGGGGGGAGTCCAGGACATCCCCATGGATCAGGGTCTCCAGGCCATTTCCCAGGAATCAGGTGGTGCATCAGAGTGGGCGTGTCTTCCCAACCCTCTAACTGCAAGAAGAGCATTCAATGTGGGGGAAATTTTATCA
>NC_138374.1:18461248-18483052 GCF_054177405.1 Leptonychotes weddellii | reverse complement strand
ATTGAGGAGGGCACATTCTGCATGGAGCACTGGGTGTTATGCACAAACAATGAATCATGGAACACTACATCAGAAACTAATGATGTAATGTATGCTGATTAACAATAAAAAATTTTTTTTAAATGCCAATTGTTTTTATGTACCATGGATAGTGAAGAAAATTGAGGCATGCATGACAGGAAGCAGATGGATCATCCAATTATTTTTCAATTACAGGTGATATATTGGGTACAAAAACCTGCAAGTCATCTATTTATCCATTTCACAGCTGTGTTCCATATAATAAGTAAATACATTATTTCATAAGTACAGTATCTTATCACAACCAGAACACTAAAAGCATACCCACCACACAACGTTCCTGAATGGAACCCTAGGAGGGAAGATTGATGGCCCTGTGTGGGTGGGGGCTATAGGCACCAGGAAAGTTGCTGCTGGTCAGGGGCTATTAATGGTAGGGAAGTTTTCTTTCTCAGGTAGATAAAGCCAGGCTTAGAAACCTGTGTGTTCCCCAGTGACAAATGTGTAGGACAAACCATCATCCAGGTTGCTGATGTAAATAAAGTTCATCACACTCCATTTTAGACTCTGCCACTTGCAGTATCATAGAGCTGAGGGAGAGAGATCCAAGCCAACCTCCAGTACTGTCATTAAAGTTTTTTTAATTGAAAAATCTTTAAAATAATTGTAGATTCACACGTGCTGTGAGAAACAATACTGAGATTCTTGTATACTTTGCGTAGTTTCCTCAATGGTAACATCATACAAAACTGTAGCATACTGTCAAAACCAGGATACTGACATCTCATTCAATTATTTATTAACTGATCTTTTTCAAATTTTCCCAGTTTTCTTGTTCTCATGTGCAAATGTATGTGTGTATATGTCCTTGTGTGTATGTTTAAAGTTTGAAAATCTTCACTCACCAGATATGAGTGGCCTTCATTCTCAAGTAAATAGCTGGATTGTGATGTATTCTCACAGGCTTCCCCTGTTGGAGTGGGGTGGGTTAGGAGGAGTGGGGGACAGACTGAATCATTCATCAAATAGCATGTATTTATTGTCTGTCTGCTATTCTCAGCTAAGTGTTTAGAGTCTGTCCTACTTTTAAGTATGCCATACGGACAAGGACTTATAGAGAGGATGGTGCTACTTACTTTCTAAACACCTGTCTTTATCTCCCACCTGCACCACCCACTCCCTACTTCCCTTGACTGTTGCATCCTTCACTACCCATCCAGAGGTCTCCTTTATTCAAAACCACTGTCCCTGAAAAATCCAAAGTAAACTGAATTTTATGCCCTACTAAGGGCTTGGACTCTGGCCTCAGACAGATCTATGTTCAAATCCCAGGTCTTTACCTGCCTGGTCTTGGACAATTAATCTAAACTATTCAAGAATCAGCTTCTACATCTGAAATATTGGGTTAATAAGAGTCCTTATTTCATAGGATTGTGATAGTAAATGAAACACTTCCTGCAAAGCACTTACGGAGGAGTCCGGCACGTTATATACTAAATCCATTATCTTCATATTATGTTTATGTTATTTGGCTATATAAGCAAATATTTATATTTCATATTATTATAATCTTTAAAAAATATAAGAAAATTTATTTTAAGGAATGAACAGCAAATTCCTCTGTAGAGAGAAGAAATTTTGTATCACCTGACAAACTCTTTTCTCAGTGCCAGAGTCTTGGTACTTAGGGCAGAAGATTTCCTTAGAGTGGGCCATTTACACTCAGGATCTGTGTGTGGGAAAAGGGCAGATGTGTCCGTGAAGCACGTTTCCCCAGTGAGGCCTGAGCTCCCTGGTTTCCTGCATGGCATGGGGAGAGAGCTGCATAGTGACTGACTGTCAGTTACTGTTTTCTATGGGACCGTGTTGGTGGGACTAGGTGATGGGTAAATTTGGCGACAGTATTTTCTGCACCAGGCATTAAAACATATGGTGTGAAAAAAGGATTTTGGAGTCATTCCTAAAAATAAGGGGTAATGTAGGGGAAGAGGTCTGGACAACTGCATATTGGTGTTTAGGAATTGTTCTTTGATTTCTGGGGATGACTGGCAGTCTGCCCTAGGTGGAGAGTCTCCTCACCAACACTCTCGATCCAGAACATCCAGCTGGGGCAGGCCGTGTTCTCCTCTCAGAGAGCTTCTTGTTGACCACCTGGTGAAGAGTCCAGAAGGAAGAGGATCCTGTTTATAAGCAAAAATAAAGGGAAAGAAAAGGACATAGGCCACCAATATCAAATCAAGAATAGAAAACTTGAGCCTGTCCTGTTTTGCTTTCAATGTTTCAAAGAAGAAAGCAGGAAAAGGGATTCGTGGAATGGGATGGTAGGTGTCAGGGCACTGGACTAGAATGTGCTTTGCTTATAAATAAGCTCAGGGATGTGCTGCTGTACATGAAGGGTAAGCCTGCGCGAAAGCAATGTCCACCAATAATACTTCAGCAAACGCAGGGGTTCAACTTGGCGCCGATCCCTTTTCAGTGTGAACTGTCTAATTATTAAATTAACTGCCACCATTTACTGAGCCTTTACTATGTGCTAAGAACAGTGTTAAGTACCTTCACTGAACATGGAACAGGTAACCGGTTTCATTGCACGAACCACTGAGAAGTCAGCCATTTATCTCCGGTCACCCTCAAGGGAGTTACAGACTGGATTTTGACTTCAAACCTCAGTAGGGTGTTGGAGTGTTCAAATGCCTGGATTTCAACAGTTCAAATATAACTTTCTGCTCTTTGCGTGTGCTCCAGGAAATCTCTGTTCTCTGTTTCTGCACGCCCTGGTTTCACACATCCTCCTTGTCTCCCAGTGTTTGAAGAAAAGCAGCCAGGTACTGCAGGATGGGGCCCTTTACCACATGATGCTGCTGGCTCTTTGAATCGGACGGCCAGTGCTGCCACTGATTTACGCGACTGAAGCTCATTCATCTGGACTAAGGTCAGGTCTAAGCTGGCATGTGATGGGGCAATGGCACAACTTAACCATGCCTCTGCCGTGGTGCGTCCTTCCTTCGATCCAGGGTGAGGCAAGGTGGCTAATCCGTTTGGAATTCTCACAGCTGCTGTGAGGCAGCCCCTAACCACCCCCACCCCCGCAGCAGTGCTGGTGTGAAAACACAGGGACCATGTTTTATCCTAACAACACACAGCAGGATTCCGTTTAGGGAAGGAAATACATGAATGGAAAGACAAGTGTTTGGTGCAAGATGGGATCCAACCACCTGAGAATCAAGCTGCACCAAAGACTTCAGAGAAAAGGCCCATCTGTCTAAGTTTTTTTGGTTTGGTTTGGTTTGGTTTTTTGCTTGTTGGTTTGTTTGTTGGTTTGTTTTTGGACCCAGAGAGGAATTCATGGTTCCAGGCAGGAAGAGAATGAACAAGAGAAGGAAGGAACTGGAGAGACTAGAAAAGAAAATGGATTTGGGGCTGGGTCCTATATGATGACGTTGCCAAAAAGGTCTTTGGAAAGGAGGAATAGACCCCTTTGTTTGCTCTGTGATGTGTGATGTGACACCCACTCTATGAAGTCACGTGTGTTCATGTGAATTGGGAATGTGGGTGGGAGGTTGATGAGAAATCAATGAAGACTGAATTTTAAGTCTGGATCCGTCTAAAGCCCAAGAGGTAGCAGAGGCCACAGAAATCAGTCCCCTAGGTATTTACAGAAATATTCAGGAGGGCTTTGGACTGCCACAAGCCATGGAATTTTATATGTGGTTTTTGTTTGTTTTTTGTTAAGCCTTTATTTTTTTACAGCAGTTTTAGATTAGCAAAATTGAGGGGAAGGTACAGAGATTTGCCATGTACCCTTTGCCCCCACACGTGCATAGCCTTCCCCACTACAACATCCCCTACCGGTTACTACGGATGAACCTACACTGAGCCCTCTTAATCACCCAAAATCTACAGTTTATACTATGGTTCATCCCTGCTGTTGTATATTTTATGGCTTTGGACAAACGTAGAATGATGTGTATCCAATATTATGGTATTATACAGCATATTTTCACTGTCCTGAAAATCCTCTGTGCTCCGTCTAATCATCCCTCCCCATCTGCCTTAATTCCTGGCAACCACTGATATTTTTAGTTTCCATAGTTTTACCTTTTTCAGAATGAAATATAGTTGAAATCATATGATAGGTAGCCTTTTCAGATTGGCTTCTTTCACGTAGTAATATGCATTAAGTTTCCTTCATGTCTTTTCATGGCTTCCATAGTTTATTTCTTTTTAACACTGAATAATACTCCATTGTCTAGATATACAATGGTTTATCTATCCATTCACCGACTCAAGGACATCTTCGTTGCTTCCAAATTTGGGCAATTATGATTAAGCTGTTATAAACATCCGTGTGCAGGTTTTGTGTAGACATAAGTTTTCAACTCCTCTGGGTAAATACTAAGGACCATGATTACTGGATCCTATGGGAAGAGTATGTTCAGTTTTATAAGAAATCATCAAACTGTCTTCCAAAGTGGCTACACCATTTTACATTCCCACCAGCAGTTGATAAGAGTTCCTGTTGCCCCACATCTTCCCTAGTATTTGCTGTTGTCAGTATTCCAGATTTTGGCCATTCTAACAGGTCTGTAGTGGTATCTCATTGTTGTTTTAATTTGCAATTCCTTGATGACACAGGATGCGCAGTTCTTTTCATATGCTTATTTGCCATCTGTGCGTCTTCTCTGGTGAGGAGTCTATTAAGGTCTGGCCCATTTTTTAATAGGTTGTTTTCTTATTGTTGAGTTTTAAGAGTTCTTTATATTTTGAATAACAGTCCTTTATCAGCTCTGTCTTTTGCAAGTATTTTCTCTCAGTCTGTGGCTTGTTTTTTTTCATTCTCACGTTTTTTGTTTTTTTTTTTAAGGAAGGACACGTGTTCAAAGTCATTTGTCTAGATATCACTGGTCAAAAGCTCTTGCTAATAAGATCTTGTTTACATTTCTTTTTTCACACACCTTCAGTTAGGTGCTTGGTAATAAGTGTGGGCTTTCTAGACACAGATGAGGAATTCTGGGAAAGGAGAGTTGATTTGCTTTAACAAAGGCCACCCAGGAAAGTTCATCACACCAATCTCCATCTCTAGCTGTGTCATGCACAGATAACATCTTTGTCTCTTGCAAAGCAATGTGCAAAGAGAATGGTCATTCTCTTGAAGATTCTCAGAAGTACAACCCGTGCAAATCCTGGGCTCTCCATCCCTGAGAAACCCACTTGCCTTGAGTTTAGAGCTTAATTTTTTGGTGAATTTGTTTTATGCCAATTTTATTGAATTCAGTCAAGAAGAAAAATATACAAACCAATGATATATGATCCTAACTATTTCCAAATACTGATTTAGTTTACAGTTTTTCTTCAAGACATTGCTTTCTCTTTAAAGTACATATTTATTCATTTATTCAGGTCTCTGGGCAGGTGATTGCCAAGGCCAAGGCCTCTGCAGGGAAGAACATTACTGTTAGTGGAAGAAAAATCCCAGGAGTTTTGGATATACTTGTTAGGTATACAGATTGTGAGTTTTCTAGATGAAAGATTGCAATGTCACGCCAATAAACTAGCAACAGAAAAGCAACTTCGTGTCTGTAATTGGAGAATGGTAAAGTGGAGGGATTTGGATGCAATCACAATTTGAATCAGTCAGTTGTTGCAGAAGGAGACGAAGAGAAAGTCCACATTTTTATTAAAACCACGTAACAAAAATCTCAGTTCCTATTCATGGGACCTGGTTCTAGCCCCTAATTTATTTTTATTGCATTTGGTGGAAGGGAAACTCACTTCAACAATGACAGTTCAGTTAAGGCAGCTTTGGCTTGCAATTTGCATGCAAACGCCTGGCTAAATAGTTTAGCAAATCCATCACTATGAAGGCAGGGCAGAAGCACTCCCGAGACAGACAGGGAGAGCAGAATCACCGTAGCCCACCCTGTTGAGCCAAAGTAGAGGCATCAGAAACTGCCTTTAAGTGGAAGTGTAGGTGGGCCGGGGAACTCTTTGGAGTCAGAGTGCCCAGATGGGTCAGCACCAGGTTCTGTCTCTTGTTTCCATTTCCCTAGCCACACCTCTTCTCATCTCCATGTCCTCTCCCAAAATGCCTCAACTGCACTGCAGCTTTCTTAATGCTATAGAGCAACTAGAATTTTCTGCAAGGAGCCTGTTTTTATTTTGTACTTCTACCAGGCCTTCTCTCTCCATCACTCCACATCAAATGGTCAGGACACCTTTTCAGACTGAAACCAGGTGTGCTGTGAATTCAGTACCAGTAATTCAGTACCTAGGAGCCCCAAAACAAAAGCTGCGCAGCCTCCTCACTGTCACTTTGAATCCTACCTGTTTTTCAAGATACACTTGCTGCATGTAGACTCCCTGAATGCCTCACCTCACAGGAATTGTGCCTGTCTTATTTCTCTGAGAATAAATAATAGAACCTTTCTTCAGGTGCATCTTAAAGTGCCTTGTATTATTTTTATCATTTATGTGTGAATGTATTTGTCCTGTTGGGATATATATCTGTCCTTATCTGCTTAATTAAATTATAACCTCCATAAGGACATCGGGCATCATCTTAAAAACAACTCTACAGATCCAAGGCCACATCTCACGGCCTCCATCCCCTCAAAATTCCATCAGTCAATGTGTTATCTTTACCCACTCCAATGAAAAGTTCAAATAAGTCTATTGGAAAAAGCAAAATATAAAACATTAAATCATAATGTGTCCACGGAGAAACTCAGACATGTGCTTGTAAATCTTCCTGTGCTTCCAACATGAAAGAACATTCAATCTGTTTCACTCCAAATGCTCTTGTTCACTTCAGTATTGTTCAGAGAGAAAGGCCTGTGGGGTCTGCAGATCTTGGCTTTTGCAATATCACATTTTTCAGGCCCCATGTAAAAATGTCACTGAGTTGATACAAACTTAGTTTTATGGGGCAGAGACTGGAAAATCAGCAAAAGGGTTTATTTGTGCTAATTCATTGAAGAGCCCAGCAGCCCTCCCTCTAGAAAAGACCAAATAAAAATCCTAGTATCAGAATCTTTAGAACTTTGTTCTAGGAGTTCTTTGCAAAGAAGTCATTATATCTTATAAACATTTAGAGCACCACAATTGCCCTGGTCTACCTGGGAATGAAAGGCTTTACCAAACTATCTATTGGAATAACTTTAAAATCTTGTTTTTAAGTAAAGTTTGTTGATTCTACATGGGGAACATTTTGTATTGGTGGGACAAAGATGCCATTTGCCTATGCCCAAGCTTGTTCTGATCTAATGCACTGTTGATGTCCCCCCCATAAACAAAAGAGGACCATGATTTACCATCATTAACTATGCAGATGACTGATTTTAGCTCAGATACCATATTAACAATCTGTCCACAAGTGAAAAAAGCCCTAAGTTTTTCATTTAATTCCAAACTAGGGAAAAATGCATTTAGTAAATTTACTTCTGCCATATCACTGAAATTTTTCCTGAAAGGCACAGCTTTCTTCTGCATTTGGATAGAAGCCATTTCAAGCCCTAGGAAAGTCAAACTCTTGGAAGAAAAATAAAGACACACCATGCGGTGGAGGAGAAAGAAAGTTGAGTGTCCTGTGGAATACTCGTCTGTAATGACAAAAGCAAAGAACGTGGGTCAGACACAGATGCAGTTATTTCAGCCCAGTTCCTGCAGAAACTCTGTGCTCCCTGACCTTTACCCATACCCAAAATCCATACCATTCACCATCCACATCATATTCACCCAATCACCTGGCAAATTCCATAGATCAGCCTTGAGCAGATCTTCAAGAAAAAGGATAGTGATCATCATAATTCTTTGAGAATTTTAGTAGCATCAAGAACGCCACCAAGCATTTTACAGGAGTTATTTTATTTACTACTGTGGTAGGTACTACAATGTACCACCCAGATGCCCCTCCTTCAGGCCTGAGATGCTCATGGCACAAGCTGCTGGGGCTTGGTGCTGGTGACTGATGGCTCTCCAGTAACTGATCTTGACCAAAGTGAACTGGCTTATCAAGGTCATATTCCCTCCCTACGGCAGCCCTCATCCAATTAATGCTTAATGTGGGGGTGCAAAAGCCAGCCTTCTTGCTTCAAAGAAGGACCTCTCTGAAAGAACAACCCATTTTCAGAGATCCTTCTAGAATCATCTGAGTACTCCATTGTAATTGCATTATACAGTTCAACTTCTTCCTCTGTCCAATTTGCTTCCCTCACCTCCCCAAGGTGTTACTTCTGAAAGTATTCCCCCAATAATACTTGCATGCGAATCTGAGATTTCTAACATCTATATCCTGGGTTACTCAACCTACAACAGTTGAAACCAAAAGTGATCCAAGGAAGCATATTCTAAAATGAAATGTTGGCACTGGATTACTAACAGCAGGGTAGCAATGAGGAGCCCCTCACTGGTGGTGGTTGGAGCAACAAAAGCCCCCAGCATACAGGTGCAGTAATTGTTCAGCTGGCTCAGGGGATCATGCATGATGGGAATGCACTGGTGGGTGCAGTATCTCATGCACATAAAAGTTTCACGAGAAACAGTAATTATAAGGATTTTGGATCTGGAGATCTGTTGATAGGTACCATGGATATACTTGAAAAAGAAACCACATAAGACAACAGCAGAAATGTGAAAGCCAGAGGACCTTCTTTTGCAGCACATAAACTCTCATCTCCTACAACCAGAGGACAGAAAAAGCAAAGGATCAGGCACAGGACTTAATAACAACAGTAGGAGAGCTACGCCTGATAGTGAGGGAGACCAGGTAATAGACTCTTAACTCCACCCTACTCCGACCAAAGTAATAAATCAAAACCAGGGGGTAGTGAATATTCAGCAAAACTAAACAGAAAAGGGGGGAGAACCAGGAACTATCACTGGAGTGGCTTAACCCAAGATAGGGTACATTCTAGGTTCCCCACTTAATTTACAGAGATTCAAAGTCCCTAGCTTCTCTAAACTAAGCCCTGTTGCAAACTCTGGCATTTCCTCAGCTCTTAAAATGAGCCATTTGATGATGTCCTGCATTCTCTTGCCCTTAAAGTGTTTTTGCATTGCTCCAGTGCAGGGACAGGTTTGTCGGCAAATGGGCAATTGTCTGATCGAAGGCTGATGGACATGAAGGAGGGACTTAAAGACCAGTATGTATGATGATCCTACAGTCTAATAAGTCATAAGGTGCTAAGAGCTCCCAGCGGCATAGAGAAGGAAACTTCCCAGGAGAGAGGTCTCTGAGCTATTTTCTCCTGACACATAATGTAAATTCTCACAGAGCCTGAAGAGGATTAGACTAAGAGGGACTGTATAGCAGTGAAGGGCTTCTTCCTTTCCTCTTTCTTGCAGAAGCCACTTTCAGAATATCCGTTCTGGAGTTAAACGGAATATATCAATAGCCTGGCTTCCATAAAAAAATTTAAAAAATAAAAATAACTATACTCATATAAGACTTAATACATGTCAGATATTATACGAAACACTTTTCAAATATAAACTCACTTAACTCTGAGTACAATCCTCTAAGGTGTACAGGATTATAATTCACATTTTAAGGTTGTAAAAACTAAAGCACAGAAAGATTAAGTGACTTGCATAAAGTCACACAGCTGGTTAAGTGGCAGAGAAGGATGCAACTAGGCAGACTGGCTCCACACTTTTATACAGGGCATCACGACCTCAATTAAGCCTTGTAAGTCTCTATTAGCCTAGCTAACCCCAAAAAGCCATGCGCATGTCCTTGAAATGAGGTCCTGGCACTAGTAATAAGAAATATTTGTCAGCACCTTCTTTGTGATCACCTTCCATGCCCTGTAGATATTGTTTCACAACTGCCCTGCAAAGTAGCTCCTTTTGTATTCACATTTGAATAGGTGTTGATAATTCTAGCCCAGCTCTCCTGTCCTATTTTAAAACAAAAGCTATTTGGACCAAGGTCAGTGACTCCGGGGCCCACATTTGAGTCAGGCAGTACCCTTCCTGTAGGTAACCTTCTGCATGGGCTGTGGATAAAAGAGACAAGCTAGAAAGCGCTACTTCTCATTCTTGGCTATCTCCACCAGACATGGGGATCTAAAGAACACATTAAAGTAATATTAGCCTCATTTAAATTATAGCTTGAGTTCTGGTTTATTTACCTTTCTGTTTAAAAGTCATTCCCTGCAGATTACATTCATGATTCTCAGAGATTGCTTGGAAGGTAGTAGCTATTTTCCTTCTTAGCACAAACCTACATAGAGTTTTGCAATGTGCCTTAAGTCTTCTAAAAAAAAACTATAATAAAAAGTGATCTTCCTCCAAATAAGTTCAAAAATGGCACCATGACATGAGCTGCTAAGAAAAATCTGTCTTTAAGAATGACACATCAGTTTATCGTGTGTTACAATGAGCAGATGTTCAGCTTGTGGGAGAATGTGTGTGTTTTAATTTCTCCATTTGTGTCACTTCCCTGTCCCCATTATCCATCTGGTCCCTTTCTCTGAATCCCCTAGAAACCATGGGACACCTTTTGGGATACACAGTTGGGATCATTAGATTGATAACTTTTCAAGGCAAAAGACAATTTTCTTTAGTAAAACTATACAATTTAAATGATGATATTTTTTCTGACAATTTGGCCAGATAAAAGGCAAAACAGTGGAATGAGGAGCGGGTTGTTCTCCACAGGTGTCTGGGTGGCCTGTTGGCTGGGCTGCTGCTCTTGCCGGCAGCTCTCTCACTTCAGATGTGAAATGAGGGCGTGTCAGACTTGGGTTCAAAAACAAACAGCTTGGGGGCACCTGGGTGGTTCAGTTGGTTAACTAAGCATCTGACTCTTGATTTCAGCTCAGGTCATGATTGCAGGGTTGTGAGATGGAGCCCCACATTGGGCTCTGTAAGGGGCATGGAGCCTGATTAAGATTCTCTCTCTCCCCCTCCCCATGCCTGCACACACACACTCTCTCTAAAAAAAAATGGTTTATTACAAAATTTCTCCATCTTAATTAATGAAGACAGATTAATATGGCTTCAAATCTTACACTGAGTTAAAACTGGACAATATTTTTGTCTTAAAAATTTTAAGAATGTCAATGTTTTAGCATCATAGAATAAATGCTTATAACTGTATAATTTTAAAATTAAGTCAGGCAGCTGGTTTTATGGTTTTACTAGTCTGGTTACTAAAAGTTAACATTTTTTAATACTCTGTCATTGATGAATTATGAAAAATGAAGTCAAAATGTTGAGATCATATGGATATTATTTAAATGGTTGGAATGTCTTCTCCCCAGGAAAAGTGATGAAAAATGAAATATCAGTATGGGACTTTGGATCTGAGCGTATTCTGGAAAGGAGTAGTCCTGAGTGGAAACACGTTTTCTATATTTACCAGCAAGTTGAAAACAAACTGGAATCATCTGTGAGACGGGGACTACTGAAGTTTCCTTACACAGAAATTCAGCTAAGAGATTCAACTCAACAAATATTCACCATGTTCTGTAAACATGTGTTCGTAAGAACCCCTCTTCTACCCTCTCCCCCCCCCAAAAAAACACAAAACCTGCCAAAAAGCTGAGGTTGGAGAACATTTCTAATTAAAGGATAAAAATACCTACTGTTTACTAAGGAACTATTTTGTAAGAGGTGCTTAAAATGTATTATTTTTAATCCTCACAATAACCCTATAAAGTAGCTTCTTTTAGTCCCATTCTGTGAAAAGTGAAGTCCAGAGAGATTCAGTAACTTGCTGGATATCACTGTCTGGAAGTGATAGATTCAAAGGCAGAGCTGCTTTATTCCTTCCCCATGATCCTAATAACCTTTACTGCTATATACACTCACACACACAGACTCTCTCTTTCTCTCTCTATCACACTCACACATACAGCACCAGGAGACTAATAGTATTATCCAGCCCAAGTGCTGTGAGGCCACGGAGAAGGAAAGATGCAGTTCAAATAAAGGCAAATCCTGGATCCTATATGTTGATTTTCACAAAGCACAATTTTGAGACAATAAATTTTGACAATTTTGAGAAAATAAACTCCAAATAGGAATGCATAAAAACTACTGTGTTATGACAAATTTATTGTGGCCAGCAGAAAACATATTCAAAAACAAACTGAATAAATTCACTTCAGACAGATCCAGGATATTCATCTTATTTGGTCATAGAATACTCATTTACTTGTTAATGTTAAGGATAAACATTACATTTTCCTGAGTATCCACAGCTCAGATTTTCCATTCAATTTCAGACTTGAGCAGGTTGCGGAAGGGACTGACTTCATTTGGTTTAAAATGGAATCTTGTAAGAGTAAACGTGACTGTGCAGTAAACAACAGGGAGCGGAAGGCCCAGCATAAAGTGTGGACTTAATAAGGATTTGATGAAACTTGATTGAATGACAAATGTAGTACATTGACCTACTGCTGTATAGTATGTGAAACACTTTAAAGGTCCTAAAAGTTCATTGGGCATAGGCAAAATTTCAGTATCTTGCAATTTTATTTAAAAACAAATATGATCTACGGTGTGGATAAATTCCCACATTTTGCTCCATTTTAAAGCTTGTGAACACCTCCCCCACCCCCCCAGAAGGAATTATAAAGAAGTCCTTCAAGAAAAGCCATGATTATCTATTCATTAGGAGGGTTTGGAGGAACTAACATGTCCCTGTTTTCCAATCACTTTTCATAATACTTATTTTACAAAAGCATTTCCCCAACAGATTCCTCCCTCTAACCCTGTGTTCCAGAATTGAATGGATTGTCTAAAGATTTCCACATGGACAATAATCTTAAACTGAATAGAACAAGACACTGTGGTTTTATTAACACTGATTTTTAAAAAAGAAAAAAAGGAGGTTTTCGGAAATGGTTTTATTTTAGTAATGACTGTTCAGTGGTTTGCATAAAATAAAATCTGTTTTGTTTTGAAACAAGAAGTACACAAAATAAAATAAGGTTAAGATTGATTTCAAAGTAAGACAGAGCTGCTGCCAAGCTAGAAAATAAAACATTTGGCTCATTTTTGATAAATTATTAATTTAGTTTTTGGAGACCCTTTTTTTTTTAACAAAATTGTTAACATTTGTGACAGAGAAGGGAGAAATCAACACTGACTTCTCTAGCTAGCAGCCTGGTCAAAGAAGGAGGAAACTGCCTTGCCACAGAATACAGTGTTTGCAATATGTTATTTATAATCTAAATAAATAATTTTCATTTTATGACTGTTTTTAAAAATATATGGAAAAGATCTCAAATAACATCCTTTCCTATTCTTGTACAACTGTCAAATCATGAGTTCTTGTGGATGAGTGGGATTCCTTAAAGAAGTTGCATTCTATTCCAGTTGTTTCATATTTTATAATAGCTAAGAACATAACAAATTTAAGGTACCACGTAGGCTAGGAATTGGAGAGATGATAACTGGCAACCTTGCCCTCCAGGGGCTTCCTTCTATCTGGAAGGAAGTGACACATACTTAAATCATAGTTCCAGGCCGCGTGGGCTACGAGCCAGAGAGGCATGGTCATTCTCCAAGACTGCAAGAGGAGCCCCAGGGTCTGCTCCAGGAATTGAGTGGAGGTCCTACTCAGTCCCTCCTTAGGGGGCCCTCCCCTGCCAAGTTCATGTTGCCTCTGGGTAGCTACTATACCCCTAGCTCTTGTTATCTATTTTTATAATCCCTCTTAGAACTTTGTTTCGGCATTCTGGTCCTTCCTAAATAATCAGAAGTTTGGATATTTATTCCCAAGATCCTAGGTTTCTCTCACCTTTGTACATGTAAGAGCAAAATGTAACTTACAACCTATATGAAAATAATCATGTTCTCTGGCTCCTGAATATGACAGAGAATGGTAATAGACTAAGAAAAAAAAAACACAATTAACCACAACAGAGTTTCTAGACCTTGACACTATTGACATTTGGGGCCAGATAATTATTTGCTGGGGGTGGGCAGGAGGCTGTCCTGTGTATTGTAGGAGGTTAAGCAACATCCTGACTCCTGTCCATGGACAATTAGCCTCTGGGAGCTGCAGTTTCTTCATCTCTAAAACAAGGAACATAAATTGTTAAGACGGTTAAATAAGAGGATGTGTACAAAGAGCCTAATAAAATATCTGGTACAAGAAGTGGTAGTCATTATGTAAAAATAATTAAATCTCACCCACAGAAAGCTCAGGATTCAGATATTGGCAGTTGCAAAAGTACTGGGTGAAGGATGGGTGTGATTTTAATTGTGCTGTTTTCTCACCTTCCACTAGGACTTTTCTACACTGAGGGCAGAAGTACTTGCTTCTGCCTACATGCTAGAGACTCCCCTTCCTCGTTTTCGCAAACACCTTGATGCAGCACCTTATTCCTCACCAACCTTCCCATTGCTGAGGTTTGCGTCTTCTTTCCCTCAGATCTTTTTTGTCCATAAATTTCTTGTTGAAATTTAATTATAGGCACTTTATAATTATTGTATCATACTTTTATACTGCATTGTACTGTTTTAGGATATTAACTGTCATTACATTCGGCCATTAACAATTTTATTCCGCATAAAACTCATCAAACCATGAATACACATGGTCTGTATCTGACCTGTAGGAGCCAAGCTCTCTCCGTTATTTTTCTTATCTTTCTGACACGCTTAAAAGGGCACTTTAATGATCTATGTGTTTCTAAATCCCATCATCTCAGCAACACCCACAGTATCTTCTGGAGCCGTCTTTCTCCCACCAACAGCCTGGGCTCATTATTAACCTCTCCAGCCAGAGAAGGCCAGAGAGGACACGAGGGTTGCAGAGACACACAGTTTGTGGGTACCTCCCTCTGGGCTGGCCTTTCGCCTTAAAGGGTGAATTTGTGTTCTGTTATTTCTCTTGTGGTTATGCTGTCTGAGTCTAACGTCTTGAGTTCTAATTTCAGCTCCAAGTCACCAGGAAGCCTGGTGCTAGCTCCATCATTTCTGAGGTGTAAATGTCTTGATTTTGAAAATGAAGGCACAGGACTGGATGATGTGAAAGTCCCTTACAGCTCTGACGGTCTAGAATCAAGTCAAACGCACTTAGCCCTTAATCAGTTACAGGCTAAAACATCACTAGCTCAGTGCAAATTTTAAAATGCCTTCTGTTCTGTAACTGCTGGGAAATTGTCCTAAATGTATAGATAAAATGTTGATTACGAATGCGAATTGCGCCCTCTAGAGTTTTTCAGTACCTGCGGCAGCTGGTACTAAACCTTATTTATCAGCTACTGTGGAGGCAGGGATTAGCAAGTCACAGGATCATCAGTGAGAGAAGGGAAAAAGAGAAGGTCAGGAAGACGGACATTAGTGCTGATGGGAGACGTGGCAAAAGAATCAAGAGACCAAAACCCATACTAGTTATTTGAACAACAACAAAAAAAAACTTCCTAATTAGGGGAAAAAGTTGAAGATAACCAGAAAGACAAAAAGAGACTAACATCACAGAAGTGGCAATTGTAGGAAGAGCCACTACCCCTGGGGTGGGGAATAAAAGGGAAAACATTGGAATAATTAATACTTAGAAGCTGGAGGAGTGGCCCCCTGCAGTTGAAACTCAGACCTCCGAGGGGCACACAGGCTCTGGAAGACGCTATTATCTCTGAGAACAGAGCAGGAGGCTGTTTCTGATTCTTTAAAAAAAAAAAAAAAAAACTGCAAACTGAATCAGCTGCCACTACAGAAAGGAAGCAGGAAACCACAGAAAATGGGAAGGGAGAGAAAGTCTCTTCCTCCTCCAGCCTTTCAGGGTCCCTGTAGAGTATCAGTAATCCAACTTGGAAAGCAGAAACAGAATTTGCAGATTCTCAACCCAACCATCACAAAAAAGAGCATGGAGGGCTATGTATAGAACTGAGAGGATAATAAAGAGCACACCAGGTTTGCCCTTAAGCAGAGATGACAAATAGATTTCATCTGCATGCCAATTCTAATAATGGCAGGATATTGTGTTGAGAAGGATTCTGAGGTTATAATCAGGCAGCAGAAGAGAGTCCTGTGATCATTTAGATATCTGCCCTGGGCAGGACGAGGGATGGTGGCATAGAGTTGCCATTTCTGGCTAAGAGCCACTTAACTGTCCCATCTACCCTTTGGGCATCAGGTTCTGGGGACAGAGACCTGAACTCCTTCTCAGCAGCAGAGAGTGCGATAGGGAATAAATAGCTCAAGGATCCTAACAGAGTTACAAGTTTCTTGACTATGATTGAGCAACTCTAGGGACAGAGTGCTCTTCATCTCCATCTTCATCAAGTTCTGATCCCAGGAACTCTTTTCTTTATAAAAAATTTAGATCAACCTCAGTAACTCTCATCCACTGGCTCTATTTCTACCCCTTTCAGAAAGATAGGGGGTAAGTCAAATTCTCTCTCCACATGCCATCCTTTCAGACATTTGAATCTGGCCATCATACCCCACCAGATCTTTCTTCTCCAGGTGAAGTAGTCTTTTTTTTAGGGAGTGAGAGAGAGAGAGAACACGAGCAGGAGAAGGGGGAGAGGGAGAAGCAGACTCCCCACTGAGCAGGGAGCAGGGATCCCAGCATGCTGGGATCACAACCTAAGCCGAACGCAGACGCCTGACGGACTGAGCACCCAGGCGCCCCAGGTTTAGTCTTAATGCCTCCAACTGTTCCTTATATGGATGGCACAGAGATATCCCTGTCCTGTCTTCTGAGTGCATTTTGACACATCTCAGCCCCTCATCAAGGATGGCCTGAAATCAGTACTCTCCAATAATTAGAATAGCACCAAGGCAGAAAGTGAAGAATGCACTGAACCCCTTTAAAGATCTCAACATTTCTGATGACGTCACCCTGAAAACTGCCTGGGAACTTACTTTCACCTGAGATGATCCTCAGGCATTTCAACTCCAGGCTAAACAAGTTCCAGTTGCTTCCGACTTGCCCAAAGGAAAATATCTTGCAGCCAATACAAACTACCAGGAAGCTCCCTTGGAGGAGAAGTCAAGCAGCTTTGTGAATGCTTAAATAAGTTAGAAAATTAAGCACTTGCTGATGGCACCTGTCATAAATGCATGCTCCAATGAAAAGAAGCTTAAATCAATTTGGGTGTTCTCAGTGAGCTGCAAACTTTGTTATTGTTCCTCCCGTAAAATCTAGATGCCATAAACCGTATCTAAGTGTGCAGAAGACATTTACTTCCACTGGTGTTTTCGAGTAGATGAGATTTTATAAGTGGCTCCCTTCTACCTTTTAACTACATTTTAATTTAAATATATTTTTAATCATAGCTTTAAAAATTATCTTCACTAAGCAACCCAAGTTTAATGTAATGGCATATTTTTAAAATACATGCAAAAATCTTAGTCAGGGTCTTTCAATATTCCACATGCATTATTTCTTTTAGGTTCATTTAGTTGCACTATAATTTTATGGAGTTTTAGAGTGGTGGGGCATATGATGTGATTGCCGATTATCCAGGCCTTATTTCCAGGCACATTATCAGAAGAATCTATGAAATGGGAGTTTAACAAGAATAGAACTCTCCAAGAAATCACCTGATGAACATTCCATAGATACAGACTTCTGAAGGTTAAGGGAAGAGAAGTAAATATAACTAAATACTAGGAAGGTGGGGATGTGATGTGAAGAACAGGAGAAATTCTGACTTACAGCACACTAGAGAATGGATGATCTGCTGAAATTAAATATCAGCCTTCAGATTATTATATTCAAGGCAAATCCTCACTTCCAATAATTTCATTTTAAAGGACTAGGGGGTGTACCACTACGGAGGGAAGGAATTATTTTCTGGGTACAAAAGATTAAAATGGGTCAGATACATACTTTTCTAAAGGAAAAAACAGATGAAGGCTCTAAAGGCTATTAGTTTTCTATTGCTACTGTAACAACTTACCACTAACTCAGTGGCTTAAACAATACAAATTTATTATCTTTACAGTTCTGTAAATCAGAATTCTGACAGATCTCACTGATCTAAAATCAATGCGTTGGCAGGACTTCATTCCCTTTTGGAGGTTCTAGGGGAGAATCCATTTCCTTGCCTTTTCTGGCTTTGGTAGGCTGTCTGCTCTGTGGGCTCCTAGCCCCTTCCTCCATCTTCAAAGCCAGAAACATTACATCTTCTCCTGATTCAGCTGGGAAAGGTTCTCCACTTTTAAGGACTCGTGTGATTACATTGGGGCGACCTGGATGTTCCAGGATACTCTCCCCATCTCAAGGTTCTTAACTTAATCACATCTGAAAAATCCCTTTTTGCCATGTAAGGTAACAGGTTCTGGAGGTTAGGGCATGGACATCTTTGGTGGCCATTATTCTGCCTGCTACACTGTGTAAAGCAAAGATGAGACAACACTCCAGAAAATAAATCGCTCACAGGAGACTTCCTGAAATGAAGATCAGTTCCTTCCATCCCATGTAATTCTTCAGGACAAAATTCACAACTCACTATGTCTCCCTCAAAAAGACAGGAGGGCAGTAATCCACAAGGAAAGGCATGGTAACTGATAGGAACTGATCTAGAATGGTAGCTGAGTCCAGGTTAGACAGAGAGGACGTGACAGGGACTCTTCTAAATACTTCACGTATATACATTTATTTAGTCCTCACAGCAAGTCTATATGGTAGGAATCTTATTATCATCCTGTTTTCCAAATGACAAAACTAAGATAATTTGTGCAAAGCTACACAGTTGGTAAGAAAAAGCCTTGCCCCAGAATCTGAACTTGAACCACTTAGAAAACACAACTTCCTATTTGTTGATCAGTTAAGGTGTGGGTTGCAAGCAATTTGTGACTAACAATACTTTTTTTAAAAAAGTCAATGATTTACATTTACATCAAGACTACTTGTATGACAACACTCTTGCTATTACATTCTGAGGCAGATTTCTGATTATTACATAGATGTTGAAGAAGGAACAAGCATTTAATTAGTCAATCAATCTAAATCAGTGGTTTTCACACTTCACTGGGCATAAGACTCACGTGGAATACTTTGTTAAAATGCAGATTACTCTGCCCTAACTGACCGAGATTCATTTGGATCTTGGAATCTGTACTTTTAAAAAATATTCCAAGTGTTGAACATATTATATGCAAAGTAGGGTGTTTGGAAAAACTGTTATTGGATGACTTCCCTGAGGCACCCCATCCAAGTCCTGCAAAGAATCTCACACTTATCCCATCAAAGCATTTACCAGACTGTAAGGCTAATGCCTATTTATTTATTTGTCTTCCCCTGTAGACTGCAAGGTCTATAAAGTCAAGGCCTCCCTCTCTCAGTGCCTTATCTCTATTGCTTACCCCATATTCCACAGGTGTAGGTGTCCAGTATTTATTGTTGAATGCCTGGATGGATAAACAAGGCAATGATAAAATAATCTCAGATCATGCAAAAACATTTTCAGATGAATGAGTTTAGAGTCCCAAACGCCTCATTTAGTTGAATATCTATAGGCAATATGAAAAAAAAATTATTTTTAATGAAGAACATCATAAGCTAAGTTCACCATTGAAGGACAGAACAGAAGCATATGAGCAGGTGCTCTTAGCAGTAGAAATAGGCAACGGTCTCAGCACTGGTGAGTGATGATGTCTACCAGCAAGACGATCAGCAGCCTGGAGACAGACTGTGTCCTGTGTGTCCTCTTTTTGCAATATTGTACTGATTCCAAATTATTTTGCATTTTGGTTTGCATTTGGTTTGCACTTTGGTTTGCATTTTTCATTTGGGTATTTCACAAATAATAAACCAAGAAAAATGTTGTGATATCTCAAAGCAATTGTCTTGTGGAAGAACTAATCTGAGCCACCCAAAGTAACTGCATCATACATAGAGTGACTGTAAAGATCTCAAGATAATTTGTACAGAGTATCTAGCACAGAGCAAGGCATAGGGCAAGTACTCAATAAATATTTGTTGAATAATCAAATCTTAGGAAGCTTTGATAAGCAAAGACCTGTCTCAGCATGACTCCGTTTCTGACATGACAAACTAAGGGACCCATGCTTATCACTGTAAGAAGACTCACTGAACGATTTCCCTTAGCCACTCCTCCATGAAGTTTTAGGATTTTTTTTTCTTCTGGGATATTTTTCCTCTTATAAGAAAAGTTATTTACTGCTGTTTATGTCTGCCAAGAAACTTCAGCACACAATTTTGGGAGTAAACTGTGACTCTGAGGACAGATTGCAACTCATGAATTTTGACCTGAGGTTCTTCCTGAGACCAAGACCCAACAGAGTGACCACCAAAGGTGTGGTGCATTTCAGTGATACAAAATACATGCAGTCATGCCATGATTTCAGTTAGAGTAAGGCCAGGTAATTTCCTGATGCATATTAGCATTTATAACCATTCCCCATAAGATAGCTAAGGGAATAATCAAATGTTCTTTTTTTTTTTTAAAGGTTTTTATTTATTTATTTGAGAGAGAGCACATGAGAGCGGGGAGGGTCAGAGGGAGAAGCAGACTCCCTGCCGAGCAGGGAGCCCGATGCGGGACTCGATCCAGGGACTCCAGGATCATGACCTGAGCCGAAGGCAGTCGCTTAACCGACTGAGCCACCCAGGTGCCCTAATCAAATGTTCTTGTGTCAGTACATAAAACAAATGCCTGGAGGATCAGAAAGCAATCTCCTCTTCCCTGGTACATTATTATGTAACTTCCTGGTTTCCTCCCATATTGGAGTGTGGGGATGTTGTTAATTTATAAGGCTAGAATTGAGGCTCCTGGGTGGCTCAGTCATTAAGCGTCTGCCTTCGGCTCAGGTCATGATCCCAGGGTCCTGGGATCGAGCCCCATGTCGGGCTCCCTGCTCCGTGGGAAGCCTGCTTCTCCCTCTCCTGCTCCCCCTGCTTGTGATCCCTCTCTTGCTGTGTCTCTCTCTGTCAAATAAATAAATAAAATCTTTTTAAAAAATTATAAGGCTAGAATTGCAGGACTGGATAAGGCAGCTTTCAACTCCAAATTAGGCGCACTCAAGACCTCAGCAAAACCCACAGGTCTCTCTCCAGCCTTGGCCATAGAGGCTCTGGGTGCTAGTCATCAGGAGACTGTCGATAGAATTCATCCTTATGATTTCCAAACTTTTTTTTAGCAACTGACTTCTTAAAATTAATCATGGACAGATTCTTCTGTATCTAAAACAGACAAATGACAAGTACTGTGGTTGATGATCCGAACTCTCATTGTGGCCCCTCTGGCTACTAAATATGTAAAATTAAGAAGTCACTTACCTTCTCTAAGTCTCAGTTTTTTATTTTCTTAATCTCAGAAGGTGAATAATAGTGCTTGCTTTTCCTACCTTATTACTGCTTTAGGATCAGACAAATTAACATTTGAGAGTAGTTTGTAAATAATAATATAAGGTAATATTAATACATGAAAATGTAAGAACAAGGTAGAACATGATAAAATAATAAAAAGTGGTGTAAATTATAGTTACAAAGAAGAAAGATTCAGGTGCAATATCTGGGATTGCCATCAGCAGCAGTAGTGAGTGCTGACTCGCTGTCAGAATTGTACAGAATGCTGTTCATATGCTTTCTCACTTATGACTCATATAAGTCAATGTATGAGCACCACTATTACCCAGACTTGTAGAGATGGGAAAACTGAATCTTAGAAACTAAGAGATGGTACAAAAGGAATGAGATCTTGCCATTTGCAACGACGTGGATGGAACTGGAGGGTATTATGTTGAGTGAAATAAGTCAAACAGAGAAAGACATGTATCATATGATCTCATTGATATGAGGAATTCTTAATCGCAGGAAACAAACTGAGTGTTGTTGGAGTGGGGGGTGGG
>NC_138374.1:18454106-18460748 GCF_054177405.1 Leptonychotes weddellii | reverse complement strand
GACTCTGAAAAACAAACTGAGGGTTCTAGAGGGGAGGGGGGTGGGAGGATGGGTTGGCCTGGTGGTGGGTATTGAGGAGGGCACATTCTGCATGGAGCACTGGGTGTTGTGCACGAACAATGAATCATGGAACACTTCATCTAGAACTAATGATGTAATGTATGGGGATTAACATAAGAATAAAAAAAAAAAAAAAGAAACTAAGAGATGGTAGAACCAGGTGTCAAAGTCAGTTCAGTCTGATTCAAAGCCAATCAGTGATGTTTATCAAGGTGCTACAGTCACTCTCAAAAGAGCAATAAATTGTACATTTTTGAGGCCTTTCATAAGATCCAGGGGTCCTGTAGGGACTTGATTTTCTATTCTCTGACTCAGGCTGCCACCCATGCACATCAGTTCTCATTAAAACCCACCCAGGATCTCTCACCCCCATCCAAGGAGATTATGCCCAGAGACTGTGAATAATAACATTTGTTTCAATCTTCACTTTTCAATCTTAGTGTTTTCCTTAGATGTTCATTGTTTTAAAAAATCTTTCTCATTAAGAAGCTACTGGTTCTGTCCTCCTTGTCTACGCCAGAAATGTTTTTATTTTGTTAAATTCATTCTTAGGAAATTCCAGACTGTGAATGTCCCAGTGGCTTATAAAAGCATGAAAATTCATAACTAGAGTTATCCATAACTAAAAGCCTAATTAGCTGTGTGCCAATGTCCTTAGTTTGAAAACTAAAAGCAAAAAGACATAATAGCTTTCATTGTATTTCTTTAACAAAACTGAAGATGGTCGTTTCTCCAAGCACCATCCAGAGAGGAGAAATAATTTTCCATCAGAGAGTTACCAGAGGAACCTGGATTCCCCACCGCTCCCTTTCCCCACCCTTTCCCTCTCCTACAAAGACTTCATAGACCAGAAGCACAAGGAGGACTTGGGAAGAAGCTGCATGTGCTCAGGGCTTATTTATGTTTGTGTTTTGTGCTTTCAGATGTTTCCCTATGACCTTGTCTCCATTTGAGGAAGGAACTTCTGAAAGAGTATATTGATGGCAGCAATTGTTTTAATAAACATGACATTATGTAAAAGGTAACAAAATTAGAATCTGAGTATTAAAATCAGATGGTCACAGACTCATTGACTCCCTATGGTATGCTACCTCTGGCATTACAAGAAAAAAGGAAAAGAAGGCATGTACTCTGTCTTCAGGAAATTTTTCATATAAATTATACATATATGTGTGTATGTGTGTATATATATGTACATACATATATACATTATTTATTGCAGACTTGTTATGTGATGAGCACCTCAGAGATATCATCTTATTCTTCATATGAGCTCTATATAGTTGGCATTATCATCTCCATTTTACAAATTACTAAACTAGACAATAGGTACAAACTATGTACGATCCTGAACACCCAGTCACAGTACTGAGTGTGCACTGTGTGCCAAGGGAGGATGGGCAGGATGTGAAGCCGGATGCACTCCGTATAGGACTATGCAATCTGGCTAGGAAACTGAAACTAACACACAGGACATTTCAGAAAAGACCATAGGATGGCCCCCTATTAAGCACCCATCTGGGTGATGTAAACTGCTGTGGGATTTCAGAGGAAATCAATGAAAGGGTAGAATAAAAGCAAGCTGAGGGGTGGGCTTTTCGGGCAGGAGAACAGCATAAGAACAGGCAATTAAGGTAGGAAACAGAAACATCCACTTTGCAAATTTTCCAATTAGCACCTGTATCAGACATGGATGTTAGAAAGATGAGATGGAAACCAAGATGTCTAATCTGTGGAAACTTTCTACAGAATAGAATGTGTAGTTGGCATCTGTTAAACTTTTTAATATTGTTATTTAAGTATAATTGACACACAATGTTACATTAGTTTCAGGTGTACAATATAGTAATTCAACAAGTACATACATTATGCTATGTTCACCACAGGCCTACCTACCATCAGTCCTGATACATCGCTGTTACAATACCACTGACTTATTCCTCATGATGTGTCTTTTATTCCCATAATTTATTCATTCCATACCTGGAAGCCTGTATCCCCCACTCCCCTTCACCCATTTTGGTCAACCCTCACCCCCCCCCTTCTGGCACCCATCAGTTTTTTTCTCTGTATTTATAGGTCTGATTCTGCTTTTTATTTGTTTATTCACTTGTTCTTGTTGTTTCAGATTCCACTTGTGAATGAATGATATAGTATTTGTCTTTCTCAGTCTGACTTATTTCACTTAACATAATACCCTCCAGGTCCATCCATGTTGTCTCAAATGACACAATCTCATCCTTTTTATGACTGTGTAATATTCCATTATATATATATATATCACACACATATATTATGTGCATATATTATATATATCACACATATATATATTATATACATATGATATATATGATATACAAATATATATATAACTCTTTCACATCTTTCTTATCCATGTGTTTATTGGCAGACACCTAGTTCACTTTCATCTCTTGGCTACTGTAAATAATACTGTAATAAACTAGTGGTGAATGTATCTTTTTGAATTATTGTTTTCATTTTCTTTGAGTAAATACCCAATAGTGGAATTTTGGGATCATATGGCATTTCTATTTTTAATTTTTTGAGGAACCATCATACTGCTTTCCACAGTGGCTATACCAATTTACATTCCCACCAACAGTGTATAAGGATTCGTTTTTCTCCACATCTTTTCCAACACTTGTTATTTCTTGTTTTGTTTTTCTTTTTCTTTTAGCCATTCTAACAGGTATAAGGCGATATCTTTCTGTGGGTTTGATTTGCATTCCCCTGATGATTAGTGATGTTGAGCATCTTTTCATATACCTGTTGGCCAGCTGTATGTCTTCTTTAGAAAAAGGTCTGTTCAGGTCCTCTGTCCATTTTTTAATTGGATTGTTTGTTTTCTTGGTATTGAGTGGTATAAGTTCTTTATATATTTTGGATATTAACCCTTTATCAAATATATCATTTGCAAATATCTTCTCCCATTCAGTAGGTTGTCTTTTTGTTCTGTTGATGGTTTCCTTTGCTGTGAAAAAGCCTTCTATTTTGGAGTAGTACCAATAGTTTCTTTTTGCTTTTGTTTCCATTGTCTCAGGAGACATATCTAGAAAAATGTTGCTATGGTCAGTGTCAGTGAAATTACTACCTGTGTTTTCTTCTAGCAATCTACAGATTCAACGTAATCCCTATCAAAATACCAAGAGCATTTTTTACAAAACTAGAAAAGATAATACTAAAATTTTTACAGAACCACAGAAGACCCTGCATAGTCAAAGCAATCTTGAGAAAGAAAAACAAAGCTGGAGGCATCACAATTCCAGATTTCAAGATACACTACAAAGCTGTAGTAATCAAAACAGTATGGTATTGACACAAAAATAGGCACATAAATAAATGGAACAGAATAGGGAGCCCAGAAATAAACCCATGATTATATGGTCAATTAAATCTATAACAAGAGGTCAATTAAATCTATAACAAGGCAAGATTATAAAATGGGGAAAAGATGGTCTCTTCAATAAATGGTGCTAGGAAAACTGGACAGCTACATGCAAAAGAATGAAACTGGACCAGCTTTTAGCACCATACACAAAAATAAACCTAAAGTGGATTAAAGACCTAAATGTGAGACCTGAAGGCATCTGTTACACATTTGATCTGTTCCTTCCTAATGCAAACTTTCTGTCTTCTTCTTCATGTAAATCAGGTACAGCAACCAGTCAAGGGGCCCACCATTCATATCTGAGAAATGAGTGAGAATATACACCAATCAGCCAAACAGAATACTTCCTAGAGTCAGACTGACAACCCTTCTGGGGGGCTGTAAATTCTAAGGACCATTTAGGGCTGTAGCTCTGGAGATCAGTTTGTAACTAGCAAGAGAAAGAGCTTGGCAGAGAAGAACCCAAGCAAGGCTCACATAGTTACTTATTTTCATGCTTTTATGAGTTACTGGGAGGTTCACAGTCTGAAAAATTCACAAGAATTGAATTTAATGAAATAAAAACATTTCTAGCATAGAATCAGAGACAGACCCAATGATGTTGTTAGAACACGTGAAGGCAAGAGTTGGGCTTCTCAGATTTATTTGCTCATTTACTTGTTTAGATTAAATTAGTTTGACTTAGGTTTTTGATACTAATAACCAACACAATCCTGATTAACACAGAATGGAAGGAAAGAAGGGACAAGATGTGGAACCACACGTCATGAGCCAGAGCCCTCCAACAGAAGACCTGGAGAAATTACCGAGAAGTAGTGCCTTTTCTTGCATCATGTTTTGAGAGGCAACTCCTTTGACTTTAACTATCCAATTGATAAAACAAAGTTATGCCTTCACCCCCATGAAGGAGAACTTGCAAAGCTCTAAGCTGATAAAGGACTTCGAGATCTCTAAACAAAATGTAAAGCACTAAAAGACTAATATTTATCATTAAGCATCCAAAATGAATGTTGTTCCATTTTTCTTATAGAGAGAGACATTCAAGTGTGTTAGAAACCAAGAAGAATGCACTTTTCAATAACCAAACATCATTTATTTAACTCAAACCATCTGTTTTATTATTTCTTTTTTAGGAGACATTTCACATCCTGCTGCTTTCAAGAGAGCTGCTGTCTTCCCGGTCTATAATCCTCTCATCTCTTCTGTTTCTTCATTACTTAATTAGTCCATCTGTCAGCCAATCCATCTTTCTCTCTTTCCTCTTTTTTTTTCTCCTCATTTTCCACCTCAGAAAGAAACTTCTAACTGAACTAGGCAAATGACTCCGCGATAATTATCTTCTAAAAGAAATATAATGTATTTTTTATGTATCCACCAACTGACATATTCTTTATTCCTCAATCTACTCTCTACTGAAAGCAATGACTTCCCTGCTTTTACATCTTAAATGGAAGTAAACTTTATTCTTTAGCTCTGGCTTCTAACAGCCATAACTTATAGTAATAAAGGTTAATATATTGGGTGGAAGGGAAGTAAATTTAAGGTAATAAGGAGAATGATCCTTTATCATTCATGACAGATCTTCTGTAGGCAGTAATTAAAGAAGAGCTTCAGGAACCATAAAAACATAAATAAGATTCCTAGTAAAAACCTTTATTGTAGGTAGGACTTTTTTTTATTGTATTCTGGACTGAGCTGAGAATACCCCATAGGCTTTGTTAAGGAGCTTTTTCAGAAATCACCCAGATAGGAAAGATTCAGTAAACAATGGTGGGGTCCCTGTTAATGGGCAGTTCTGCCCTTAAGTATACATCAAAATATGGAAAGGACTTAGAGGGAGCTACCAAAGCTCTTTAAGTTTGGCCAGAATAGATCCCTGAGGAAAGCCATAGACACAGGGGCCGTCTGGACCAGTTCAAGAGTCCAGAGGAGAATAAACACAGTGGAGGTGGCAAAATGTGTATGGCTCTTATGAAGAATAAACTGTGGCCAGCCATCCTTAAAATCTGCTGAGGTCTGAGCCATGCAATGAGAAGATGATAGGCTGGCAGCAGGGCAACCTTCTGGCCAGGTGGAACCTCAGAAAAGATGATAAAAGGTCTTCTCAGAAAGATTCTCACTTGAGATGAAAGTTCCTCCAGTGAAATCACAAGATTTCTTCTCTTCACAGATTATAGGGTATGCTATTTAGAGGAAGGCACACTTGGAATGGGTATTTTCCTTTTCCTTATGACCATAATGCTTGAGAAAGAAGGAGCCAATGAGAAACATTAAGAACAGGAGTGAATGGCCCAGAGAGAGGTGTGACAGGAAGGAACATGCTGGCAGCAGGAAGACCTAGACGCTGTGCATGCCTCATTCATCCTCCCTGCACAACAGGGGGGTGTCCAGTGAAGCCAGGCTAAAATACATATCTACAGACTTGAAGGGAGAAGGATGAGGAAGAGGCAGCATGGAATGCCAACTTGCAGCCCAGGGACAGGAGTAAGTGGAAGCTGGGAAAGAATGTTACACCAAGGCTGTCTGTCTTAGTCCTTCTCAAAGTCAAGGGCATGTCTGGGGAGCTGGACGTTACTTGCCTTTTGCATGAACTCATCCATTCTTGCACCATTTAGCAGTATTACCTTCATCTTTCTCCCTTTTCCTTTCATGAATCAACGCATCTAAGCACACATTCTCCAGAGCATCACAGAACTGAACCAACCCATCTCAGTTTAACACACTCCATTGAAAGCCACCAATACAGGAGAGAGTATAAACTGGAGTCACTAGGACTGGGTTAAGGGAATAAATTTCCCCAGGGTGGAAAAAGCAAACCCACTTTCAGCTTCACTGGGCATAAGGAAGCAAATGACCCAAGAGTGACTGGGCTTTAGGCTGAGCCAGACAATCTGGGGTTACAATTCCAACTCCACCTCTTATGCATTATTTGGCAATTGGCCCATTTGAGCTTCAATATTCCCATTGGTAAAAGAGAAATAGTAACACCTATCTTGATGCTGTTGTAAGGGTTAGTCATAATGCTCAGTTGGGAAAAGAGGCATTTTTTTTAATTTTATTTTATTATGTTATGTTAATCACCATACATTACATCATTAGTTTTTGATGTAGTGTTCCATGATTCATTGTTTGCGTATAACACCCAGTGCTCCATTCAATACGTGCCCTCTTTA
>NC_138374.1:18429490-18454006 GCF_054177405.1 Leptonychotes weddellii | reverse complement strand
TTCCCTTCCTACTATCTTCTCTTTTTTTTTTTTTAACATATAATGTGTTATTTGTTTCAGAGGTACAGGTCTGTGATTCAACAGTCTTACACAATTCACAGCACTCACCATAGCACATACCCTCCCCAATGTCTATCACCCAGCCACCCATCCCTCTCACCCCCCACCATTCCAGCAACCCTCAGTTTGTTTCCTGAGATTCACCAACACTTGTTATTTTTCATTCTATTATTATTATTATCATTATCATTATCATTATTCTTATTATTATTACCATTTAGTGGGTATAGAGTGGTATCTTATGGTTTTGATTTGCATTTCCCTAATGACTAATGATACTGAGCATCTATTCTTGCTTATTGTCTATTTGTATATCTTCTTTAGAGTATATCTATTCAAGTCTTTTGCCCATTTTTTAATTAGGTGGTTTGTTTTTTTGTTGTTATATAATCTGAAGATTAGACCTTTACCAGATACATGATTTGTAAATATTTTCTGCCACTCTATAGGGAGTTTTTTCACTTTCTTGTTAATGCCCTTTGCTGCACAAAAGTTCTTAATTTTGATGAAGTCCAAATTATCTATTTATCTTTTGTTCCTTGTGCTCTTGATGTCCCACCAAGCCCTTTGATGGCTGCCTGCCTCTCAGTTATCACTGGGTCCCGCATTTTCATGACCTTCTAGTCCTCTTCTGGTCTCTTGAGTCTACTCAACACAAAACTCATAGATTGATTTATCCCTGTCCATCCTGTCTTGGAGCGATCCTCTGTCATTCTCCCTTACCTTGCCTGTCAAAGGTCCCTTCATGTTCTCTTTCTCATCCTCACAATCCCCATATTTTCAAAGTATCTTGTTTTACCCTTAGCCAAGAAGTAAGTCCAAGCTACTTCTATTCAGAAATTTAAAACAAAGAAATTTCTTTCCAGATATTTTACACCCTTCTCTAGTGAGCTCCTACCTTCTTCCTTCCACCAACAAAACTTCATGAGCCACCCACATTGACATCCCCCACATTCTTACCCCTTTGTAATCAAGTCTTGGTCACACCACTGAAACTGCTCTTGGACAAGTCACTTGTGACCAGTTTGCCAAATTCTGAGGACACTCTACAATTTTACTGTGGCTGGTCCCCTCTGCAGCATAAAACATGACTTAACCAATTCTTTTTATATTCTTTTATCCCCCATGTGCTTTTGTGACACAAACTTCAAGAGGCAACAATATCTGGGAAATGGTTACAGGTCCCTAACACTTACTGAACACTCACCATAGCTACACTTTACTAGAGGAAAAAAGGATGTGATCATTATGAGCATGTATTTTATTCCCATTTTATAATCTGGCTTATGGACATAGCCTTGAGATTCACAAACATGAAGCCTCTTTGACATGGTTTGACATAAAAAAGCAATCTTACACACAAAGGGTATAATTCTGTGAGGAGCCCTGAGGATTAGGGAAATGAGTATTATATGTTTCACTAAATGAGTACCATTCCATATATCCCTCAGTGGGTAATCGATGGCTAGGAGATCAGGAGAAACACTAGCCAGAACTCAAACATGAACAAGTTTTAGGAGTGGTGCTTGCTCAAACAGATAAAAAATAGAATCTACAAAGCCCTTAGTGGTTAACAATTTACAAGATGCCCTGATTTATGATGAGATTTAACTGTGAGCTTCTTTAAATGAGCAGCTTGCCTCATGTCTCTAAGTGTTTATTATTAGCACATTAGCTAGAAAAGGATCTGAGAGAGCTTAAAAGAGCTTAGAACTAAAGTGTAATTATATTGATCCACTGAGAATCAATATAAAACAAAGAAGTAGTATTTCTAAAGTGGTTGATTAGCATCAGAAGAAGCAAATGCTCTTGACTTAAAACAATTCAGCATGCAACTCAACCATAAATGGCTTGAGCATAATAAGACTTCATTTTCTCATGAACATAAAAAGTCCTAGGGTAATAGTTATCACCCCATGTGGCTTCACTCAGGAGACAAATGACATCCTTGTAGCCTCCTTTCTGTGTGTTGACCCCTTTCTCATCTTGTCATGACAAGATGGCTGCAGAAGTTCCAGGCAGCATCTGTTTATTACAGGAGAAATGAGACACATGTCTCTCTCCTGATCACCTCCATCAAGTCCTCAGATTAGCTTCCATTGGTTCACATTGGTTCTATAACTATCATAGTATCCAGTTTTTTGTGGCCAAGGGATTGGAGTATGCTAATTGGCTCAGACCTAAGGTCAGATGCCCACCTCTGGAGTAGGAAGTGATCAGCTTCATCCAAAACACACTCTGAGAGTAGGGAGCTGGGGAGCTCCAGACTATTCTTTACCAAAAGAAGAAGAAATGAAAATTGGGTAGCTAAAAGAAAAAAAAGAATAAATTTTCACTATTCTTAGCACATAAATGAATTTCCTGAGTTACAGTTTTTGTGTAGTGCTAGAACCAAGCACAATTCTCACGCCCACACCTGAGACAGATGCTTTTGCGCCTCCCACTAGCAGTGGAATGTTTAGCCTTGCTACAAGACAGCAACCAGGCGACTCTCCCATATAGCATATGCTTCCAATTGCTGTGGACATCTTCTACTGAGAATCCCAAGAAAATTCTTTAGAGGCTAAATCGGTATATCTACACATACCTTCTATGATCCTACCTTACCACCTAGTGCAATCCCTGAGCAGTACAAATGAACAATATTAACCTGGCTAGGAAATGGAAAGAGGAAGGACAAAGTTTGTTTATCTAATGTTCCAAGATGGACGAAAAAAACATTAGTCTTGTGTGGATTTTCCAAGTGATCTGGGATTTAGCATAAGAATAATCCAATTCAATAATTTAACGCAACCAGAAAAAAGAATGTGATTCTATGTTTTAGTCTTATTGAAAATGAGTGAGGCTGCCAGTTCCCATGTCAACAGCAGTATTTTGGGAAGCTAAGCTTGGTGGGTGAATCCTGCTGTGTATCTGGATTACTACAGCTCGGGTTTCCAGAGCAGGGGAGTGACTTCTTGAGGCCAGGTTAGAAAGATAAGTGAAAGAAAGTAGATCTCTGGCTTTTGTCTTCCCTCCTTATTACTTCTTCCTCCTCTTTGTATGAGGTTTTGGTTGTTCTCACAAATTCTGCACTCAGTCTTAGCTCAGCTTACCATCTTTCGCCCAAAGTAGAGCTGGTCCACACATTTCTGCGCCAAAGTCTTTGATGGGAAGAAGAGTCCCAGTGCCAAATGTTCCAGAAAACTACCTGTTCTAGAATGACTTGGGTACCTTCTAGATAGATCAAGAAATCTTTATCTAAGACTCCACAATGCAGCCTTGAGACCCAGCATCTCAGTCTTCCCTTTACTCCTTTTAGAAGTAGCAACATAAAATTATAAATTCTTTACCCCCATCCACCCAACCAATTCTCCATCAAACACCTCTAAACACTGTATTTGTTACCATGTCCTCACATTTACACATACTGCCCCCAATTTTAAAAATTATTTTTTTAATCTCCAGCCATTAGTCAAAATCCTGACCGCATTACCTCCTTTTCAATCATATCACCTCTTTCTGAGATCATTCTTTTCCATGCTGGTAACCTATTTCATGAAACCTTACAACATTTATCATCAGGATTACCCATATAAATGCTTACTCATGTAATTTCTTGTTTTGCTACATGTTTCTTAAGTTTTTATGTGTTTAGGGTCTAAATTGCACACCTGTAAGGGGCTGGGCCCATCATTTGGTATCCCCCCTTCCACCTAGTTCATGCTAATATGAATTGCTGGGATCACCCCAATTTTTCTCTCAACTCTACAATGGTTCTCAAGTTGTCATATTTCTCCAAACACTGATTTCTGGATCCATCTGTTCAGTAATCCTCAAACTACAATATCATCAAGGGTGCCCTTTAGAAGGCAGACTCCTGGGCCCTACCCCCAAGAGGCTTTTTTAGCTGAGTTTGAATAGATTCAGCAATCTGCCTTTGTAAAAAATGTCCCAAGTGGGCACCTGGGTGGCTCAGTCAGTTAAGCATCCAACTCTTGATTTTAGCCTAGGTCATGATCTCAGGGTTATGAGATCAAGCCCTGTATCGAGCTTCACACTGGGCATGGAGCCTGCTTAAGTTTCTCTCTCTCCCTCTCTCTCTGCCCCTTCCGCATCTCCTTTTACCAAAAAAAAAGTGTCCCAAATGATTCTAAGCAAAAGATTCTGATGCAGGTGACAACATTTGGAAAAAGACCTCTAGGAAAGCTTCCCAATTCTATCCACAGGGCTCCTTGGGCATCAGGAAACACTATAGAAAAGAATAGAAACCTCTCTGTCCCTCTAGTCTGAATGTGTCTGCTGCTGCACCGGACCACATAGTCCCCCAAAGGTCTAGCATAGGAAATAGATAAAAGGGCCATAATTGGGGGGATGAAGGGGAAGAACTGTAGAGAATAGGAGTCTTTCCACACCTGGCTGCTTCTGCATCTGGGGATGATTAATTGGCCTAAGTTTCTGGCACAGATAAAACTTCCAGTTTGATGATTCAACAGAAGTAAAGCCATGTGTTTAGGTGGCCAATCAATTATGCAAGGCTCTCGGCAGCATATAAAAAGGACATCAACTTGTATCCAATGGCCATTGATTCATCAAGGAAAGCATGAAATGTGATTACCTTCGTTCAACTGGAGCAGGATGTTGAGAAGTTCAGAGGCTCATCTAGTACTCAGCAGCAGCCCCTCTTCATCAGTGGCCCCCATGAGGCCTCCAGTTTGGGATATTCCAGGAACTGGGGACAAGAAAAACACATGAGCCAGGTTAGGTGTGGCAATGAACCACAATGGGAGGAGCCTGGCATTCAGTGTCTAAAGGCCTAGATTCTTTTTCCCAGTCTGCACAAAATATCTGTTGAGCTAATGTTTTTAAGCATGCTGCCAAAAGTTTCCTTATTTTTCTCATTTACTTTGCTCAACAGTGCTATGAGGTAGACACGGCCAATATCAACATCTTCATTTTAAAGTTAAAGAAATCAAGGCTCAGAAGTGTTTCTTGCCCATTGTTATACAACTTTAAGTGACAAAATTGAGTGTTTTGAAGCCAGGGAGTTTGGCCCCAGAGGTCCAAAAGGCACTTCACTTCACAACCCCTGCCTGATGCAGGTATTCCTTCTACATGCATCTAAGATGTGTAAGTAGGATTATACCAGCTTTATCTGTTGCACAGGATTGACCTAAGGGTTCATGTCAAAAGGTAGATATGCAAATGCCTGTAAAGTACCTGATACTATCCCAGTGGCATCATGGCAAATGCAGATGTCTATAGAGGACAAGCAGATGATTTGGAGAATGTGAGCCCCATCTCAAGGCACCAGGCTTCAAGGAGGTCAATCCCATTGTTGCAATGTAGCAATGCAGGCAAAGAATAACACGATTTCCAATATTTCAGAAGAATCCATAAAATCATAGTTTTTTAAATCTTTTTTTTTTTAATTTTATTTATTTATTTGAGAGAGAGAGAGAAACAGCATGAGAGGGGATAGGGTCAGAGGGAGGAGCAGGCTCCCCGCTGAGCCGGGAGCCCGATGTGGGACTCGATCCCAGGACTCCGGGATCATGACCTGAGCCGAAGGCAGTCGCTTAACCAACTGAGCCACCCAGGCGCCCCATAAAATCATAGTTTTATGTGAAATTTTTTTTTAAATATTCATCCATATAAAAAAAAAAAAACTTTGCAGATCAGTAAAACAGATCTAGAGGACCCTGGCTTGAGACATATGCATGTAGAAGTAAAAAGACTTAGTGTTAAAAGGATGCCTCACACTAGGAGATAGGAGGTAAGTACTACATACATCTGTACTTGGATAATTCAATTAACCTTCTAGTGCCTCCATTTTCTGATCTTTTTTCCCAGCTTTATTGAAATATAATTGATAAGTAACATTGTGTAAATTTAAGATATACAATGTAATGTTTGATGTATGTATATATTGCAAAATGATTACCACAATGTGGTTAATTAACATACTCATTACCTCACATAGTTATAAGTTTTGTGTGTTCCTGAGAACTTATAAAATCTATTCTCATAGAACTTTTAAATATACAATACAGTATTGTTAACTATAGTCACTATGCTGTACATTACAACCCTAGAATTTATTCATCTCATAATTAGAACTTTGTACCCTTTGACCACATTTACTCATTTCCCTACCTCCCATCCCTCACCTCTGCAGATCACAAACCTGTTCTTTGTTTCTATGAGTTTGCTTTTTTTAGATTTGACATATAAGTAAGATCATACAGTATTTGTCTTTCTTTATCTGGCTTATTTCACTTAGCAGAATATCCTCAAGATGTATCCATGTTGTCACAGATGGCAGGATTTCCTTCTTTTTTATGGTTGAATAATATTCCATTGTATCTATATACCACATTTTCTTTAATCCATTTATCCATGTATGGACCCTTGTTTACATGTCTTGGCCATCGTAAATAATATTCTGATGACTACAGGGGTACAGATACCTGTTTGAGATAGTGATTTTATTTCCTTTGGATATATACCCAGAGACAGATTGCTGGTTTATATGGCAGGGTAGTTCTAGCTTTAATTTTTTGAGGAACCTCCATACTGCTTTCCATAGTGGCTTTGCCAATCTAATCTTTAAAATGGGTCTGATGGAAGGAAGTTGGGTTGGATATTATCTCAGCCTCCTGCCCCCATCACTGTTCTACAACTAAAAATCTTATATTTTTGTATTAAGAGTTTTGGTTTTGAGTTTTGGTATCTGAAGAGATGGAAAACAAAATAAAAGAATATGATATTCCTTTTGATGCACCTTACAGAAGAGCATCTTTTGTCTACTCTTGCCAAGGGAAAGAGAGGTTGGGAGTGAGGAATGTAAACTTCAAAAGCAGGTCAGCTCTGAGAAAACAGGATAAGTACAGCAGCTGGGAATCTAGCCATGGGATACATTTGGCAAGGGTTAGATAAGCAGAGGGGGAAATTTGAGAACTGGGACTTTGGTGCAAAACGTGCTCATTTAGAAAAGAGCACTCTAGGGGCCATGGACTGTGTTTTCAAATATTTGAAAGGCTGTCAAATAGGAAGAGGGGTAATCTATCCTGTGTGTCCCCAGGAGTAGAATTAGCATCAATGGGGAAAAAGAGACAGTTTTTGGTTGAGTACTCGAAGCATTCTGAAAGTTGCCAAATATGGACAAGGCTACCCCAAGTAGTAGTGGGTTTGCTGTCCCTGGAGGTATTTAAACAGATGCTAGAAGTACACTTGTTGAAGACATTACAGAAGGGATTTTCCTGTTAAAAGTTGGAAGTGGATGAATGAGGAGAGTAGAAGTTCAAGACCCTCAGCTTTATCCAAGCCCATCCAGCTTCCAAGTCTAACTGCCCATCAAAACCACATGGGAAGTATATTTCCCATGGATTAAGCAGAGAGATTCTGATTCATCAAAGTTAAGAGAGAGCCTGAGAGGGCGCCTGGGTGGCTCAGTTGGTTAAGTGACTGCCTTCGGCTCAGGTCATGATCCTGGAGTCCCTGGATCGAGTCCCGCATCGGGCTCCCTGCTCGGTAGGGAGCCTGCTTCTCCCTCTGACCCTCCCCCCTCTCATGTGCTCTCTGTCTCTCTCATTCTCTCTGTCTCAAATAAATAAATAAAATCTTAAAAAAAAAAAAAAAAGAGAGAGAGAGCCTGAGAATCTCTGTTTAGCAAGCAATCCCAAGTGATGCCTACAGGAGTAGCAACACTCCCGTCTTGAGGGTTAACTTGCCTCAAGGTAACACCCTCCTTACTTGCTGACCTAAGTCCCTTGATCCATAACAGAACTAATTTACTTTCTTTGAGATTTACAGATCATTGGCCTTGAGGAATGAGGACAGAAGTTTCCCAGGCCACAGAGTCCAGCAAGTCTGTTTGAAGCCGCCTCAGATTTCTGATTAGCCCAGCAATTTTTTTAGGAAAATGTTCTTTTTTTTAGGTCATACAACTGACTTTACTAACTTCCCTTTGTGCATCTGTAGACCTTGCCCTCCTTTGCAGAAAAAACAGAGTCCTCCTGCACATCACAAAACAGACACCGGATCTCCTCACACAACCCCCGAGCGCTAAGATAATGCCCCTAGCTGGCACCATCGAGTCTGTCTATAACCAAGAAATGTTACAGACTACTGTCCTCCCTTTATTGATTAACTACCCTAAATCCCTTTTAAAAACCCCCGAGCCAGGCAGAAGCCTTGGAGTTGGCTTTTGGACAAGAGTCTGCCTTCTCCCCAGGCTGCCAGACTCCTGAATAAAGCTCAAATTCCTTTCCAATCAAAAGTTGTCTCTTGAGTATTGGCCTCTCAAGTGACAGGAAGTAGAACTTGGGGTTCAGTAACACAGGCATTCTATAATTTCTTTTCTGTTTGCTTATCTCAGTACATCCTCATCCATCCCTGTGTGGTATGTGTGAGAGGAAATTAAGGCTTTGAGAGATATGTACCTGGTGAGTGACAGAGCAGAACTGTCAGATATGTTTTACTCCAAAGCCTCTTATCAGAACCACAAGTGTTTCTTGCCTACAAATAAGGTCTGCTCTTAGGATCAGGAGTTGTGGGAAGACACAAAAGAGGTGCCTCCAGGAAAAGAACTGTACCACTCCAGGTCTTTGAGCACCATGTCCTGCAAAATCTTAAAAGCAAAAGTTGTGATTGACAGGATCCAGCTTCACTCTTGGGCTCTGAACAGGCTCTGTGAGTATCTGAGTATAATCAATTCAAAGGACAGGATAAAGGGGAGGGGAAGAGGTGAGAGGTAACCTAAAAGAAATAGTTTTTCCAAGTGGGATAATATGTATCTGATTAATGCCCTGGGCTACCTACCCATGTTTAATGAAACTCTGGTTTCAGAGCCACACAGAGTTTTCTATAAGAAACTGGTTGGGCAGAAATGTGGTGAATATATAAAGCAAAACCAATAATACAAATACAACTACAGTGACCTGTTTCAGAGGAGGGGCAGTGCCCATGGTGTTGTAAATTTCAATTTCCCATGCGTCCCCAGCTGCAGAAAGGCAGAGCCAGACCGTTGTGATGATCAGGCAGCCCCGTTCACCTCTTCAGTTTATTTTTCCCTGCAGGATAGGACAATGAAAATAAGAAAGTCAATTTTCTTTTCATCTCAAGCAGATTGAATTTTGCTAAACTAAAACAGGCTCTGAATAAGTAAAGGTCAGCCCAGCCTTGGATCTTTTTCATTAACAAAAAATCAACACCACCATTGTTGCTTCCAGTTCTTTTAACTAAAGATACTTGGGAGATGCCATCAGCAGGGCCCACTGAGGCATGCATTACCTTGTCAAAACCATGGACAGCTGAGGCAGGAGACAATTATTACTTATGTCAGTGTGTACATATTTTTCATATGGCATGGTAAATATATTTTACCTCGTTAAATATCATCCTTACTATTAAGACTAGAAAAAATTACTTTCTGTAAAGAACAGTGTGACCATTGTGTTATCCAACTCTGCTTACTCAACTGTTTTGTGTCCTTCAGATACAGGAATGTCAACAAAGGAAGTTGGATGAGACATGTTGTGCTACTTTTCTCTTTACCAAAGTTTTGAGCTATGCTAATAGTCTCTTAATGGCACAAAATATGTGTGGGATCTTCAGAGAGACTGCCTTAAAATTCTGTCAGCAAATGTAATCTGGAGAGGGAAGAGAAGGAGGAGGCAGAGAGACCAGTAAGGAGATGGCCATGATGGAACAGTAGGGAGCAATAGGAAGAGAAAGAGGCAAATGAGAATATAACTTGTTTCAGAGGCAGGTTTTGTGCTAGCCCCAAGGCAGGATCAGGAAAAAGGAAACACACTCAAAAAAGAAAATGAAGTAATGAGAGCTTATTGTATAGGGACTCAACAAATATTTGCTAAATGGAATAGAATTTGGCAGCTCATCAGATAAAGAAGTTAAAGCTGATTTTAAGTTTGAAGTTTACATGACTATAATATTGGTGGTAGGTGACGCAGAGAAAATTCAGGTTTAGGAGTAGGTGGAGACCAAAGCTTGGTTTTAACTAGTTGGCTTCACCAATAGTTGCCATTATTGGTGCAAAAAAAAAAAAAAATATATATATATATATATGTACATACACACACACATTATAAATTGTGGTGTCACTATAAAACATCAACCAGATGCTTTCAATGAAATGTCATTATAACATGTAAATATGGTCTCCATATTTAAGAAATTGGGTTTTAATACACTAAGCTCTTTTTAAATGTCAACTAAGGGACAACTGGGTGGCTCAGTTGGTTAAGCGTCTGCCTTCGGCTCAAGTCATAATCCCAGGGTCCTGGGATCAAGCCTGCATCGAACTCCCTGCTCAGAGGAGAATCTGCTTCTCCCTTTCCCTCTGCCCCTCCCCCCCAACTCGTGCTTTCTCTAAAATAAATAAATAAAAAATAATAATAAAACAAAATGTCAACTAAAAATCAGAGAGTGTCATCTGGTAGATGGTAAGGTGGAATTAAACTTAATGGTTATGTAGACAAAGGATAATCATTATTATCAATTTTTTCCCAGCCCATGAAATTATTTTCAAGGAGAATAAAATGATGTTTTAGGATAACACATCATTCAGAGTCCTGTTGGGAAAATTAAAATCACATTCTGTTTCAACAGAATTAATTTAACAGAAGGAATTGGTAAGGTTATTACAAGGTCTTCAAGTAAGGGAAAGCTAAACTTCTCAGAGCCAGGAAGGAAGGTCACATCTTCTAGCAAGAGAGGCTCAAAGAGACCCAGGGGACTGCGATTCTCAGCTTCACCTATGTCCAACCAAATATGTCCATTTCACCATACAGGCTCTTAGTCTTTCCATATCAGTGCCCTCTCTTGAATTAGTAAAACTGTAAATTCAACCCACTTTGTAATTTTACAACATGCACCACAATTAAATTTATGGTGTGATTTTCAGTGAGACTAGATCCACAGCTAGATTATTTCTATCTCTGATTCTTAGAAAATTGCTTTTATGAGATATAATGTAGTACAATAAAATAAAAAATTATACAAAAACATCAAACATTAAAAAATTGCATGGTAGTGGGAGTTTTTTGAGATTGGCTTATAATGGGTTTTCCTTTTTTCTAAAAGGATTCATCATAAGAAAATAGTGTATCAGAGCCCAAATGCACTAAATCATTTAATTTGTTTATTTTTTTTAATTTGTTTATAAATTAAAGACTAGAGACTTGGAATTCTTTGCTTCGAAGTCTTATTGTCTTACCTTCAAACTTACCTGGTGGCTAATAAAAAAAAAAATTGAACCTATGCATGGTGGTAAATGTTAACTAGACTTATTGTGGTGATCCCTTTACAATTTATACAAATATCTAATTATTATGTTGTATACCTGAAATTAATATAATGTTATATGTCAGTTATACCTCAATTTTTTAAATTTTAATAATAATTCAACTAAAAAAAAAAACCTTACCTGGTGGTGATAAAACGTTTTTACAAAAATAGCAGTTCAGTTTTCCTTTTATAGCAGGTGAAGGGAATCAGATATATTATTGCATGAGTTAATTAATGTTCCCCACAGTCTCTGGAATCCAGACCAGTAAAAAGAGGATTGCCCTGGAAAGGGTATGAGGCAAAGTAATAAGGAAGCAAAAAAAGAATAAAAAAAAAAAACTAAATGTTGCGAGCTAAACTTCAGATTGAAAGCATGGAAATCTGGTTTCATGCAAACCCTTGTTGACAATTACAGCAAGAATTGCCAAGTAATCCTGAACGATCAGAAACAAGGGCCATTAAAGTTGTCTTGTGTAAAAGGAAGACACTTTGCAAAAGATTCTCAGTTAGCTGAAAACTTCTGATGGAATTTTTGGTGGCTGTATTTTAAAAATTTCGTCCCTCAAGAAAATTCTCTGCTTGATAATCAAGCTTAGGGATTTTGAGAAGAAATAAAAGGCAAGAAAACAACCTTCTTTACAAGAGAAACTGGGATTCAAAATTGCAGATACTTCCTCCAGGTTAAATGACACATTCTTAATTCTGGAGATAGTAATCCTCCTAGAAAGAGCAATGTGTCCAGTGACAGCTGTTGTGAAATCCTAATGAGAAGATAATAAATAGAAATGGGTCCCACTCTCAATGTTTGTCACTCTTGGAAAAGTAGAAAATTTAGCAGATTCAAAAAAAAAAAGTAAAACCTTCATTTTCTTACATTTACCCTAAATATCAGCTTCTCAGTAGCAAGATCTTTTACATTAAAAAAAAAAAAATTATCAGTTAGGACGCCTGGGTGGCCTAGTCTGTGAGACGTCGGACTCTTGGTTTCAGCTCATGTGGTGATCTGGGGGTCCTGGGATTGAGTCTCCATCAGGCTCTGCACTTGGCATAGAGTCTGCTTGAGATTCTCTCTCCCTCTCCCTCTGCCCCTCCTGCTCATGCTCTCTCTCACTCTCAAATAAATAAATAAATCTTAAAAAAGAATTATCAGTTAGCACTTTGTTGTTCATGCAGGATTTCTTGCATTTGCAATCATATGAAGTAGCTAGAATCAAGTCACCTTACTGTTGGTGTGATTTGGGGTTTGGCTATGTCACCATTTTTGGATCAGTGTTACCAGATGTCTTTATGTGTTCGGGCTGCTATAACAAAATAACATAAATCAGGTAGTTTATAAACAACAAAAATTTATTTCTCACCAATCTGGAGGCTGGGAATTCCAGGGTCATGGCGCCAGCAGATTCAATCTGGTGAGAGCTCACATCCTGGTTCATGGATATCACCTTTTCATTGCACCTTCACATGGCAGAAGGGGTGAGGGATGTCTCTGGAGGTGTCTTTTATAAGTGCACTAGTCCCATTCATAAGGGCTCTACTCTATTACCTAATCACCTCCCCAAAGCCCCACCTCTTAATACCATCACCTCGGCGATTAGGATTGCAACATATGGATTTGCTGGAGCAGGGAGTGACACAAGCATTCAGACCATAGCAGCAGATCTCATGCCAGTGAGTGCTCAGCTGGCAAGATATACCTTAAAAAAAAAAAAAAAAAAAAGGATATACCTTTCAAATACTCACCTAGAAACTGACAATATCCATCCAGCTAGCCAAGAAATAACAATGTCCTGGCAACCTATGGATATGCATCTTCATCCCTGCTAAAGCTGGACCCTGACATTCTGTAACCTCCCACGAGGAGCTGATGAGCACTGAAAGCCAGAAGTGGACAAGACACTGGCTCTGCAGATTCCAAGATAAGGCATAGTACCTGTCCTCAAGATGTTCATAGTCTTCTGAGGGGAGAGAAAAGACTGTGCAATGAAGTAAGAGCTAAAATAAAGGTTTCCCGGGTTATGAAGGGAACACAGTGCAGGATAGAGGTTGGAGTGGGATGGGGAAGGCAAGTCAGAAAATATTTTTAAGATATATGGTCTGATTCTTGAAATATGAAGGGGGTTTGTAAGGTAGATAACAAAGGAGTGATAATATTAATACCAAGAGCCGACACATGTGAGCACTTCTTGTGTGCCAGGCACCTGCTAAGTGAGGTTTTTTTTTTTTAAAGATTTTATTTATTTATTTGACAGAGAGAGACACAGCGAGAAAGGGAACACGAGCAGGGGGAGTGGGAGCGGGAGAAGCAGGCTTCCCGCTGAGCAGGGAGCCCGATGCGGGACTCGATCCCAGGACCCTGGGATCATGACCTGAGCCGAAGGCAGACGCTTAACCGACTGAGCCACCCAGGCATCCCCCTGCTAAGTGAGTTTTAAGCAGTACTACATTTAATACCTCACCATTGCTATAAGGGAGACATTATTATTATTATCCTTATTTTACGGATAAGGAAATGGAAGTTCAGAGGAGTAAGTGATAGAACATTCAAACCCAGGCTATCCAGGTCCAGCACACCTGTGCTTAACCTCCTGGGTCTTGCCTTCTGTATAATAGTACAGAGGGCATTGCCCTATGGATATTTTGCAAAGACATTCAAGATCAGATAAATCTTTCAGCCCATCTTCTCATTGTTCCCTGTGTTCTAGACAGGGACAATGAAATAAATACAGAAGTCTAGAACCCATCCTATCCTTAAGGGTCTGCCACCACCAGGATCTGTCAAACAAGACAGAGAACTCCACTGTCCAGTAGAACTTTCCATGGTGATGGCAACATTTTATAACTGTACCTGCAATGCAGTAATACAACTACCTGAGGAACTGAATTATTCATCTTATTTACTTTTACATAATTTTAATTTAAATAGCCGCATGGGGCTGGGGGCTGCAGTATTGAATATTGCAGGTACAGAGCATTTGAGTTGGAATAAGCCATAAATCACTGCTATCCTGTGAACTGTGAATACATAGTCCCTGCTCTCAGGAGCTTTGTAGCCCAGTAGAGGAGCTAGAAATCACCAAATGTTCACAGCATTGACTATATATTCACAGTTGTTAAGTGTAATATAAGGAGGTTTAAGGTACTATGAGAGCTTGTAAAAGGAGGATTTTACCTGGGCTAGGGAGTCAGGAAAGCTCAAGATCAATCCAAGAAGCAAGGAATAATTTCAAATGAGCCAGCTCAGTAACCACCTGTCGCCCAAATAGAACAGGAAGAAAAAAAAAAAAGGCTCTTGCCACAAGCCAGCAGATGATGGGACCCACTTTGCAGAGAAGGAAGACAGGTTACCTGGCGTGCATCTACACCCTACTCCCAGGCCATAGCTTCACTTTCTCTTGTAGAGAGCTGTTTTGTGGGGCAAAGAATTTACCGTATCTTTATAGCAAATAACTTACTGACCCAGTTATGACTTTTGGCAGAATAGGCCGTATTTTCTATTTTGCTCAGCCTACGCTGACACACGACTCCATTGAAATATTCTTTAAAATAAAGGCAAGGGAAGACTCCGAAGTTGGACAAGTTGAATATGGGAATACAAGAGAACAGATTTTGTGTGATTACTAAGACAACTTGAGATTTTTTTATAATGCACCCTTCATTTTCCCTCACAGTAGCTACAAAAATTGGCTCATTTTAGTACCAATCCTGTTTGCATAGCAGCAACATTTCATATTTTTTTAAAAAAAGACAAAGAAAAAAACTAAAATACTTTTTATTTTGAAGTATGTACTACAGATATATTTAGAGTTTTAAGCATAAGCACAATAACTTAGAAACAATTTGGCATACCAAAAAAAAAAAAATGCCAACATAAAGACTGAATTTCAGGAAGAAGGAAGAAAAAAGCAGACCCTAAAGCAAAACTAACATTCGCATTTAAAATAAAGAACCTCATGCATAAGAAGGAGCGGAACTGTTGAACTATTGTGAAGAACTGTGAACACTCCCACTCTAAAATGCAGGTCTAAACTTATGCTGATACTTATTCAACGCTTTTCTGAGACCCATAGCTATTCACAGAATAATAAGGGTTTCCAGAGGATTCACTTCAGGCTTCTCTCAAATAGAGAGTTGTCTTGGATTAAAGTGGAATTCAGCTCATAAAAACTAAGCCACTCCACCCTCAGCAGATTGAACAAGTTCCTCACCTGCTAAGGGTGGGCTATGCAAAGTAACTCCCTTCGGAAGAGTATGGTAGAGAGAGGGGGAAAAAGAGTGACATCCCAAGAGAGAAAACTGGAAAATCATAAAACATCAGATAAATCCCAATGGAGGTCATTCTACAAAATTCCTGACCAACACTCTTCAAAACTGTCAAGGTTATCAAAGACATGTTCTGTCTGAGAAACTGCCCAGCCAATAGGAGCCTATGGAGACAAGACAAGTGAGTGTAATGTAGTATCCTCAGTGGGACCCTGAAACAGAAAAAAAAGGACATTAGGTTAAAAAAAGAAGAAGAAAACCTGAATAAAGTGTGGCATTTATTTAAGAACAGTATCAATATTGGTTCATTAACTGCAACAAATGCATCATACTACTGTAAGATGTTATTAATAGGGGAAACTGGGTGTGAGGTATATGGAAAATCTCTGCACCATTTTTGCAATTTTTCTGAGTTTAAACTACTATAAAATATAAAGTGTATTTTTTTAATATTTTATCTATTCATTTGCCAGAGAGAGAGCATGCACAAGCAGGGAGGGCGGCAGGCGGAGGGAGAAGCAGGCTCCCCACTGAGCAAGGAGCCCGATGCGGGACTCAATCCCAGGACCCTGGGATCATGACCTGAGCTGAAACCAAAAGTCGGGCGCTCAACCGACTGAGCCAGCCAAGCGCCCCTGTAAGCACTCTTTTATCCACAAGCCTCTGTGGTATGAGGCTGATGTGTGGCCCCAGAAAGATGCTTTGCAATTACCACCGTAGAAGCCAATCGCTTACAGCTGCTGTTTCACCTATAACGGCTCGACAGAGGTGAAATTGGTGGACATGGCAAATACAATCAAAAGCAGCCCTAAGGCCATGAAAGACCTTCTGCCCACACAGGTGTATTTTCTGAGGCTTCTTGAGATTTGTTTTCTTTCTTTGGCTGCCATTCCCTGAAAATGATGGAAGATACTGTCCATCCAAGATTGTGCTGCTTTCTCTGGACAAACAACATGCCCCTGCTGGCAGAGCCAGAGTGAAGAAGGAGGTTAGGACTGAGGGAGACGCTCCCACAGCCTGGCCTGCCGCTGCTTATAGAAGCTTCAACATGTGAGTCTGACAGTCCATCTTCTCTCTATTAATGTAGCTAAAGAGTCAACAGATCTTTCTATGGGTTTCCAAAGGAAGTTTGGGTTCAGTTAATACTATGATTTAAAATAGCAGAGTTTAGCTTTACTGCTTTATTATGATTCTCTCTGATTTAACTACGTGTCATATTTTATTTAGGACCACCATGGGCTAGATTGCAGGGGACAGAGTGCAAGGAGCCTGGGTGGTCTGGACATGTCTGCTGCATCCTGGATTCAGCGGACTCCCATGGGCGCAGAACCACTGCACCCAGCAGTGAATAAAACCATCTCTGCCCTGGAAATGAGAGGCGATTCCATGTTCTACAATCCCTGGAGCCTCTATCTGGGATTGTCTCTCCTTCAACGTGTGGGCTTTGGGTCCACTTGCCTCATCAACAGCTTTATACCCATCCAACCCTCTGGTGCAGAGATCTGACCTGCCGTGTGTCCTAGTCAGCTTTGGCTGCCATAGCAAAACACTGCAGACTGCATGACTTAAACAACAGACATTTATTTCTCATATTTTGGAGGCTGGAAGTCCAAGGTCAAGGTGCCAACAGGGTCAGTATCTGGTGACACTGCTCTTCCTGGCTTGGAGACAGCCACCTTCTCCCTGTGTCCTCACATGCCCTTTTCCCTGAGCTTGCATGGGGGAAGGAAAGAGAAATCTCTGGTGTTTCTTCCTCTAATAAGGGCACCGATCCTACTGGATTAGCACCTTACCCTTATGAAGTCATCTAACCTCAGTTACCTCCTTAAAGACCCTATCTCCAAATACAGTCACATTACGGGTTATGGCTTCAGCCTATGAATTTTGGACAGGCACAATTCAATCCATAACAACATGGAAACATAGGACAAGTAATTTTAAGACTGTAATAGAAAAATCACTAGCTTTGGAGTAAGAAACGCTGAGTTTGAAACCAAACTTACTGGGGGGGGGGGTCCACAGAATACAGGCCACTTGGCTTCTCTAATTTGTTTCTAATATGAAAAATGAGGATAAAATCAATGCCTGTAAATCAGAGTTATCATGAAGGTAAAATGTGACAAAGCGTGTGAAAATTAATTGTAGTTGTTAGCAGCCCTCAATTATAATAAATTATGAGCCCACTGGTTCTAGAAGTAAGTGCTGCAAAAATGGAGGAAACAAAAGAGAGAGGTAGGGCACCTGGGTGGCTCAGTCCTTAAGTGTCTGCCTTCGGCTCAGGTCATGATCCCAGGGTCCTGGGATCGAGCACCACATGGGGCTCCCTGCTCTGCAGGAAGCCTGCTTCTCCCTCTCCCACTACCCCTTCTCTCTAGCTGTCTCTCTCTCTGTCAAAAAATAAATTAAAAATATTAAAAAAAGAGAGAGAGAGGTAACAGATTCCAACGGTGCTCAATCCATAGAGCAAACAGGACAAGCTCTGGGCAGCCCAGAGTGTGACCAGCTGTGCACTTTCTATATCCCTGCAACCCCAGAAGAAAGCAAGCTGCTGCCCCCATCTGACTATCTTCCTAGTACAAAGCTCAGTCAGGGAAAATCTGGCCCCTATAGCATTTACTACTGCTGATGGAGGGAATTTCAGAAATCAGATTGAGGCCATTGAGTGCTGCTAATTTCCTGGACCCAAGCTTCAAGCTTCTAAAACTGAGACCTTCACTTAAAGGACTGATCAATGAATGGATGGGATCCCCCTGTAACCAGCGTTTTTGCTTTGTACAGATAAATTTCAATAATGGAGAGATTTTCTTTGATCCAAGCAAATCCTTTATTTCTAAGGCCATGTAGTCATCCAAAGCAGAGCCAAGACCCGGACCTGGCCTCCTAGTGTACAGTTGTTCAAAGTATCTAACAAACAGTATTGAGCACAAGCTGTGCCAGGTTCTAAGAATACAACAAAGAACAAAGCCAACTATTGTGCCTACCATCATGGAGCTTACACTCCGAGAGGAGACAAATATTAATCAAGTAATTACACCTATTTTATTGAAGTTTATTATACACAAGTTATTAAATTTTATTTAAAAATAAAATTATTACTTTCAGAGGTATATGGTGTCATGCGGGATTGAGGCGGCTGGCCCTGAGGGCCTAAGTGACATGAGAGCTGGGATCTGGAAGAGGAGTACCGGTTAGCTGGGTGGTGATTGGCAAGGGAGGAGAAAAGTGGATCAGGGAGAAGTTCCCATGGCAGGAGGAAGCGAAGCAAGTGTGAGGCCTAGAGCAGGGTGTTGTGGCTGGTGTGCGTGAAGCAAAGACAGAGGTGGAGTGTGGTGTGAGATGAGGCTGGAGAGGCAGGCTGTGGAAAAGCTACACAGGCCCGTACAACACATGTTACAGATTTTTATTTTATCTAGGAGCAATGAGAAACCATTAACATGCTTTAAGCTGGGGAAAGGAAATGACATGATTGGATTTGCTTTTTTTGGATAGATCCCTTTGCTTATAATAGGGACCACTGTTCAGTTTGTGGGAATGTCGATCGGTGAGGCCCATATTAAGAGGCTCTGGCGGCTGTCCTGGCCAGAGACCATGGCAGCCTGGACTGGGAAACCGTGGGTGGAGAGTCACTGATTCATCAAATATTTACTAAGTGCCTCTATGTGCCGGGTTCTGCGTCAGGGGCTGGAAATAGGCAGAGGTCGAAAGATTTGAGCAGTAGTCAAGAGATAAAATAGACAAGACAGGCTCATGCCTGGACATGGAGAGCAAGAAGAGAAAGCTGCTACAAGTCATTTCTGAGCCCCTGACTCATCAAATACAGAATGGATAGTGGAGCTGAAGAGCCCATGTCTGGATGGAAAGATCGAGCATCTGGACTTGGACCTTTGAAGTTCGCGATGCCTTTGAGACATTGTGGGGCAGCATCAGTGGGACAGCAGGTGAAGGGATTCCACAGCTCGGAGGGGAGGCGCGGGCGTCACTGGCACGGGGAGGTAGCAGAAGCCACGGACGCGGCGAGATCTCTCAGGGCGAGTGTGTGAAGTGTGAGAAAGGAGCAGAGCTTAGGGCTCACCCTCAAAGGACAGCCAGCACTTAATTTCTGAGGTTAGAGGAAGATGAACCTGGAAAGGAGTCCCCGAAAAAGAGTAGCAGAGAGATGAAAGGAAAACATGGGTAGTGTGGAGCCATGGCAACATGGATCCAAGAACAGCAGAACTGGATCGACGGCGGAAAACTCTGTTGATGGGTCGGTCAAGCAAGAGGAGGACTGGAAACTATTCCTCATTTTGTAACATGGAGACCACTGATCACGGCAGTGAGAGCAGTTAAGGGCAGGGAAGGGACCCTAGCCAAATGGCAGGAGGAAGAGCAGTGAAGGACAGTGAGAATATAAGAAAACCCCAGAGACGTTTGGCCATGAAGAGCAGGGAAGATGCTTACTGGGCAATTTTCCTACTACGATGCATAGCTTTGCTTTGGCTCTGACATCCTAGGATTTCTACCTCTATATTCCCTGTTTCACAAAAAGCACATGCACTCAAACCTTGAGGTGTCACAGAGGGAGCCCTAGGGCTCAGCTCGAGCATCCACCCTGGCTCTGAAATGCAGGTGAATATACTGCAATTGTCAAAGTACCTCAGGGAATCAGTCCCCGAGAAAGCCATGGCCCATAGTCAGGAAGCTGCTTGGAAGAGTTCCAAGAATGAGAAGAAAACATTTGACAACCTGTATCTTTATTAACAAAATTGCTACTCTGGGTAATGTTTCCATATGAGCAAATGTTTCTGTGAATGCACTTGCATTCACAAGTAACAAATCCACTGTTTTACATGACAAGCGATGGTGACAGATCTGTGTTCCTAAATACTTCACTTCATTAACTGAAGCTGTCTACCTCCTTAAGCATTAATTCACTGAATCCTGCCACTTGGAGAAACGGCCTGAAGCAGACATATATTCCTTACGATCCCACAAAACTTGCTTCTCTATAGTTCCGAGTTGTTTTATTGTATGAGCTTTATGGCGGGAAAAGGCTGCAAACTATTGTTTGTTACTGCTCGGTGGCAGTAATTTAGCAGCTAATGAGCAAAACTCACAAGCCCCCCAGGCAGTGCAAAAGCGCAGGAGCTAAGACTGCAGGCACGAATGGGAGGTATTTCATAAAGGAAGGAAGTGTGGCTCAGACGTGGAAATCAGGCTGAGAAAAGAGACTCCCATGTGTGCTTGGGAAGGAAATACAAGGAAGCAACTTTAAAGGCAGGTTATTGATGGATGTTGATGAGACTGAAGAGGGAAAGCTGATGTCTTAATAGTAGTAAGAATAAAGTAATAATCACAATATTGATGGCAGTCTCCATTCATCAAAGGTCTCATTCTGTATCCCAGAATCTGTTCTGTTCTCAGACAGATTTTTTAAACCCAGGTGCAACTGACTCATGAGAACAAATGTGCCAGAGACTGGACTAGAAATAAAGGATCGAGATTTTTCCTACATGTGGCTACAAATAAATGAACTGTGTGCCTCAGGATCAGAAAGGTAAAATAACTTTTTCTGAGATTCATATTTATACATAATATGAGGCAGTCGGGCTAAGTGATTTCTCTCCCCCTCTCCAGAATTAACACTAATCATCCTCATTGCCTTCCTACCCAGAAATTGCCTGAATTGTGGTATGTAACTAGCAATAAAGAGTCAGTTTTAAGACACAGTCCGTCCTTGGGGCACCTGGGTATCTCAGTCAGTTAAGCATCTGCCTGCAGCTTGGGTCATCATCCCAGGTTCCTGGGATTGACCCCTGCGTTCAGGCTCCCTGCTTGTGCTCTCTCTCTCTCTCGCTCTCTCAAATAAATATTTTTTTTAAAAAAGACACAGTCCATTTCAAGCCTAGAAAAGACAGTTTGTGCCACAATCATTCTGAGACTGAAAGATCCAGTAAACCTTCTTAAAGTGTTAGCTGCACAAATCACACATCCATCTTCTCCTCCCAGCTCTAGCCAATTGATAACAGACATTTAAAAACAAGAACCAAATAAACATGAAATTGATTTCTGTGCTAACTTTGTTGCTGGTAAAGCTGGAATGGAGACTGTTTTGTGACCATCACCCCCCCATGTCCAATCTTGTACTTTTATTATTTTAACAGCATTACTGAGGTACAATTAATATAAAATAAACTATACATATTTAAGGTATAGAATTTGAAAAAGCTTGACATACGTACACACCCACGAAACCCTCAACACAATCAGAACAATGAGCATATCCAAAAACTTCCTAGTGCCGCCTTGTCATTCCTCCCTCCTGCCCCTTCTTCCCCATACACCACCCCAGGTAACCACTTACCTGCTTCCTATTACTACAGATTAGTTTACATTTTCTAGAATATCATCTAAATGGAATTATAAAGAATATACTCTTTTTGTCTGGCCTCTTGCTCTTAGTATAATTATTTTGAGATTCATTCATGTTTTAGTGTATCCCATTCTGTATCCCATGCACTGTGCTCAGGGCTTTGCAAGATGATCTCATTTGATCATTATGACAATCCCATGAATTGTTCAAATAATCCAACTGCCCTGAACTTCAGTTTATTAATCTGCAAAATAAAAATTATAAAGATGACTAGCATCACAAAGCTAACTTCAAGTGTTCTCAGACAGATTTTTTAAACCCAGGTGCAACTGACTCATGAGTTTATTTTTATTGCTAAATATTCCATTGAATGGCTATAACAAAGTTTGTTTATCCATCCATCCGCTGATGGACATTTAGATTGTTTCAGTTTGAGGCTATTGCAAATAAAATTGCTTGTATACAGTCATTGTATGGTTAATGTTTTCATACCTAGGAATGGAATGGATCCTATCATAGGTATTTGTTTAATTTTTTTAAGGAACTGCCAAACTACTTTCCGAAGTTTTTGTGCATTATTAACATCAGGACCTGAGATTTCCCGTTCCCCCACATCCTCAGCAACACTTGGTATAGTCAATATATATTTTTAAGGGTTTTTTTTTTTTTGAGGGGGGATGGGGCAGGGGCAGAGGGAGAGGGAGAGAGAGAAGCTCAAACCAGCAAGGAGCCCAATGCAGGGCTTGATCTCACAACCCTGAGATCATGACCTGAGCCAAAATCAAGAGTCAGACATTTAACCAACTGAGCCACCCAGGGGCCCCTAGTCAATGTTTTTTATTTTAGCAATTCTAATAGGTCTCTCATTGGGGTTTTAATGTACATTTCCCTAATGATAATGATGTTGAGCAAATTTTCATGTCCTTATTTTATATCAATATATCCTCTTTGGTGAAGTGTCTGTTCAAATCTCCTCCCCCCACCTTTTTTTACCCAATTTTATTGAGATATAATTGACATATGACATTGTGTAATTTTAAGGTACACAACATAATGATTTGATATATGTATACAGTGCAAAATGATAACCACAATGGGGTTAGTTAACACACTCATCACCTCACATAGTTACAGTTTTTTTCTGTATGGTGAGAATTTCACCTTCACCTTCACCAATTTCCCCCACCCCTGCCCCCACCCCTAGCAACCACCCACCTGTTCTGTTTCTATGAATTCAGTTTTTTTTTAAGATTCTGCATCTCAAAGTGAGATCATAAAGTACTTGTCTTTCTCTGCCTGATTTACTTCACTTAGCATAATACCCTCAAGGTCCATCCAGGCTGTCTTGAATGGCAGGATTTCCTTCTTTTTATGGCTGCATAATATTCCATTGTATGTATACATGTTTTCTTTAACCATTTCTCTGTCAATAGACACTTAAGTTACTTAATTCCTAAAAGTCTTTGAGAAAAAAAAGAATGGAACCCAAAATTTTATTCCCAGCCAAATTACCATTCTAGTAAAAAGTCAACAAACATCCTCAAGAATGCAAGAAACCTAGGAATATAATCCCCATGAGTCTTTCTAGAAGGTGACTTTCTAGAAGATTCTCAAGGGCAAATTTTAACCAATTAAGAGATGAATAGAGAAATTATTCTAAATTTAGTCTAATTAGGTGAAGGGATAAAACCAAAATAAATATGGGGATTTTAGTTACAGAACAGAATATAAATGTTTCATAAGCTCTGACACAGGGGAAATAATAGAACAAAGTTGGAATAGGAAGGAGAGAAAAATGGAACATAGTGTAAGCATCTTCACAGCTGATAAATGGTAATAGAAGTGTATGTCAAAATCTAAGAAGAGTCCAGATTTTACATTGTTTGCACGCTAACATGTTATTCTGCCAAAGTTTCATGGATGCTTACAGAAACCCCCCCGGGTCTGAGGCAAAGCAGCATGACCTTCAAGCTCACATCAGTTCCTCTTGTGTCCCAAATCCAACAGGGACAACGCAGAACAGCCCGGAGCGATGCTGTGCAGGCAGTGATTCTGCATCATAGCTGAGAAACCCAGTATTTAGGAAGCTTCAATCTTTATAAGGGGTCTGTTAGCAAATCTGCCCAATATTTGCCCCAGAGGGAGACATTATCTTTATTATCTTAAGCAGCAAACAAATCTTCCCTCTGCCTGGAGGGTGACACTATAATAGCCCGAGGTTATATGCCATATAAACATCACTAAAAAGACTGTCCCAAACAAACGCTGATACAAGACATGCAGAAACTCAGAGACCTGTAGATAGTTATCGTTCCTCAACCATATAGAAATACTTAAATGCTGGCGGCATCACAATTCCAGACTTCCAGCTCTATTACAAAGCTGTCATCATCAAGACAGTATGGTACTGGCACAAAAACAGGCATAGAGACCAATGGAACAGAATAGAGAGCCCAGAAATGGACCCTCAACTAATCTTCGACAAAGCAGGGAAGAATGTCCAATGGCAAAAAGACAGTCTCTTCGGGCGCCTGGGTGGCTCAGTTGGTTAAGCG
>NC_138374.1:18381103-18428990 GCF_054177405.1 Leptonychotes weddellii | reverse complement strand
AGCAACTTCTTCCTAGAAACATCGCCAAAGGCAAGGGAAACAAAGGAAAAAATTAACTATTGGGACTTCATCAAGATAAAAACCTTTTGCACAGCAAAAGAAACAGTCCACAAAACCAAAAGACAACTGACAGAATGGGAGAAGATATTTGCAAATGACATATCAGATAAAGGGCTAGTATCCAAAATCTATAAAGAACTCATCAAACTCAACACCCAAAGAACAAAGAATCCAATCAAGAAATGGGCAGAAGACATGAACAGACATTTCTGCAAAGAGGGCATCCAAATGGCCAATAGACACATGAAAAAGTGCTCAATGCTCAACATCACTCTGCATAAGGGAAATACAAATCAAAACCACAATGAGATACCACCTCATACCAGTCAGAATGGCTAAAATTAACAAGTCAGGAAACAACAGATGTTGGCGGGGATGTGAAGAAAGGGGAACCCTCCTACACTGTTGGTGGGAATGCAAGTTGGTGCGGCCACTCTGGAAAACAATACGGAGCTTCCTCAAAAAGTTGAAAATAGAGATACCCTATGACCCAGCAATTGCACTACTGGGTATTTACCACAAAGACACAAATGTAGTGATCCGAAGGGGCACATGCACCCCAATGTTTATAGCAGCAATGTCCACAATAGCTAAACTATGGAAAGAGCCAAAATGTCCATCAACAGATGAATGGATAAAGAAGGGCCATTTGCAATGACGTAAATGGAACTACAGGGTATTATGCTAAGCGAAATAAGTCCATCAGAGAAAGACAATTATCATATGATCTCACTGATATGTGGAATTTAAGAAACAAGGCAGAGGATCATAGGGGAAGAGAGGAAAAGATGAAACAAAATGAAACCAGAGAGGGAGACAAACCATAAGAGACTCTTAATCTCAGAAAACAAACTGAGGGTTGCTGGAGGGGAGGGGGGTGGGAGGGATGGGGTAACTGGGTGATGGACATTGGGGAGGGTATGTGTTGTGGTGAGTGGTGTGTATTGTGTAAGACTGATGAATCACAGACCTGCACCCCTGAAACAAATATACATTATATGTTAATGGTTAAAAAAAAAGAAATACTTAAATGTTTAAAGATCGGCATTAAGAAAAATCTTATGATCCACTATAATCAGGAAGTGGACAGGAAAGAGGTGATTTGAGATGAAGTTAAAGTGTATTGATTTCACTATTGCTTATAAGAAGGAGTCAGTGGTACTAGCCAAAAATTATGAGAGTAAATATAAAGAAACAGCCCACAGATACACTTGCAACACGAGAAATAAATACAGCATTATTTGTAAAAGCAAAATGCATACTTAATCTTGAAGTTTCAGCTGAAACGTCACTGCCTTGTGGAGGCCTTCCCGGAACACCTGACCAGCTTCGTCGTCCTTAGTAACATCTCCCATAGCGGCCAGCGCCACCCAGCTAGTTAGTGGTGGAGCTGGGATTCGGCCTCACAGAGCTGGTGCTGAGCTCTGCCCTCTTAGATTGCTCGGCTCTGCTGGCCACTCACTGGTGCATCTAATTATATTCCATTCACATCTGATAGCACAGAATTTTATTTTGTCCTCTACATTTTCATAAATATAACCCTTAATTCTGCAATACTCTTGTAAGGTACCCTGAAACATATGTTTCCTGAGCATGGTCCCCAGGACCTAACATAAAACAAGTACCCTTGAAATCATTCAATACGTGATACATTTGGGGAACTGAGGTAAATGCAGATCAACCCCACTGCCTTACAGCATACAAGGAGCAGATTGAAGGAGGAAAGTCAGGACTGACCCTATCTCCTGGTCCCAAGCACTAAATCAGTATCTGTCTCTAATGAATTATGTGTGAAATTTCTGAGGTTATATGGGAAAGCCACACACAGACCCTGAAATAGCTTTAAAGAGTGAATAATGCGTGCTCTTTATGAATGCATGAGAATGCAGAATGCAGAAAATTGCAAAAAAAGCGGTCTAACTCCCAGTCCCTGCAAAGATGGTGCATTCTGTCTTCTTACCAATAAATGAATCACTGGTTATTATGTCTTTTTAAGCATCTAAACAGCACCCCAGGGAGTCTGTTCTCTGATCACATTGTTGCAAACCATTCTTCCTAATCATGCACGTAATTGCCTGTATAAGTGATGCCATGGATTTTTGCACCCTTTTGAAAAGTGGGTGCCGCAGCAATAGTTCCTATAAAACTGACCACCACGTTGCAATTAAAATAAACCTCACCATCTTGATGACAGTCTGTGCAGCTGAAGCTAGGATAGAGGCGGCTCTGAGGAAATGGAATCTTTGACAGCATAATTTTAACACTGTCAAATTATTCAGCTTTTTTTCATAAAATTCACTTAACACTTCACACACAGATATTACTTTGCCATCAAATATCACTTTGGGAAAAGTTAATAATTTAGGAACTTTTACATATTTCTTTTTCAAATACAACAAATATATGAGATACTCATAACCAGATAGCCCTGTCGCCCTTTCACCCTGCCGGTTTTATGCAATTGCTTCAGTCGGCGTCACCAAAATAGGGCATCCCAGAGAAGGGGGCAGCAGAGAAAGAGGCACTCCCAGGGAGTCAGGAGCAGCATTGCAATGGCTTAGGAGGATACTGTGACTTTTATTTGGAAAAGACACTCTTTCCTATCCAGGAATAGTCTTATCTTTTCCTTTAAAACTTAAACAAACAAAAATGTTGTTATTGCAAAGACTTGGGTCTTGGGGTTGAACCTCATTGATAGGGGAAATGTATTTTTGATGTGATGACAGTGATTATAATAACTGACAATGATAACTGAGTTGATGGAGTGCTCACCACACTGCACATTTTAACCACATTTTACAGATGTAAAAACTGAGGCACGGAGTAACTTAGCTAAAGTCACACGGCTAGTATGAGTCATAGGCACTGTAACCACAACACTTTACTGGTTCCTAGCAACAGCTACCAATAAAGTCCATGTCAAGGGGACCCATGGTAAGCATTTTCTCATCTGACCCTTACCAGAAAAAAGAAAAAAAAAAATGAGGTAGATCTTGGATTCTCATTTTCTGTATGAGGCAAATGAGGATTACAGAGATCAATAACTTGTCCCTAAACACACTGCTTTAATCATCTAACATTTGACTCTGTATGGAAATAGTAAGTCTGTACATTAAAGGGTATTGAATTTTGAGCATATTGTGCTAGGTTCGACTTGTCTTGTTTCTTCTAATGGCACCTCATTCCCAATCCGTCTCAGCACACGCAGAGCCTTTGCGGTAGGAAGGGCATTTCAGGCCCTGGCAGAAGTCTCCCAGCTTCAGGACCCCAATCATATGTGACCTGCCAACTGGCAACCATGCCTCTCTGCATCTCTGCATCTCTGTAGAGACCCAGATAGAATCTCAAAAAATGTCTCTGGGGAGATGCAGATGCTAGATGAGACTGTGGCATTGTAGGTGGCTTCCCTCGGCCTCTGACTTTTTCATGCTGCCTCCAATTGCCCAAATGACAGCTCTGAGGTAGAGGGAGAGGGGACTGAGTGTGCCGGGACACAATCCATCAAGCCTTTGTTTCCTGAGCCTCTGAGTGATAACGCTGTGATACATCCCATCTCTCTCCTCCAATACATCCCTCACTCTTAGCGTTATCTCCATGGCAACAGGCATACATCCATGACCTTGGGGCTCTATTTCTCTGCCTGTCTACTTATCTCAGGGTTAAATTCATTAACCTACATTTGTCAGAACATGACGGTTTCCAGCACATTTTTGAATTACCTTAGTGATGAATCCTGAAATTCCAGGAATCAAACTGCCCTCTTTCAAACTCCTGCTATGCGGCTGATCACCTGTGTGCAAACTTGAGCAAGTTAAGCCTCAGTGAGAGCCAGCCTCCTTCCTCATCTATACGGTGAGGATAGAAATATAAGAATATGACTCAGACTGGATGGGATAATGTATGAAAAATCAATCTAGAATAATAACTGGTCTTTAGAAAGTGTTCGATGAGTATTAGTGTCAACTTCGGAGAGCATGGGGTAACTCTGCATCCTTTTAGCTCTTATATAATGTGTTGATTAAATAGACATGGCAGATTTGCCCCAGGCTTTTCCTCACAAAGGTTTCCAAAACTTTTCCCTGTTGGGAATAGTGATAACACTTCCCACAGTGTAATGCTCCAATTATGTTTCTAGCTGACTCCCATGGGTCATCTCCGAAGCCTGGTGGGGAAAATCAGAGAACATCCAGATTGGAGAACCAATGTGAGACACGTAGGTTAATAAACCAGCCAAACCCATCCTGCAAGCCAAGTACCTTTGGTGACTGAAGAGAATTGGCTTTAATTACCAAAGTGCCCCCTTCTAAACTGCCTTCTTGTTTCAGAAAATGAGCTATGAGATTGAAGGAAACCACCTCCTTCCTAACTTAGGCTCTCCAGGGATGAAATGAATGAAGCCCTTTCCTCATCACACCATCAAACGGGGGGCAGGACTGTCCAGTTTTCCTCTGGGGAATTGGAGATAAGAGACCTAAGGGAATAATCATGAATGTTCAGCTGCCCTATGAGAGGTGCCTCATTATGAGGCTGAAAATAGGATGGAATTCAGACAAAGCTCCTGGATATGCACTAATGGGAGCAAAGCCCTGTCTGTAACAAATAATGAAGTTGAAGTTTTTTGTGCTGTATGTTTTTCAAATGGTGATCTGTGCCAACTGGCAGCAAAGGGATTCAAGATCCGTACTTCCCGTGTTTCCCCAACGCACACCATCTAGCCTAATCAAACCCACTACAACACACTTGAGCACCTTCTGTACATGGGTCTCCACACCTGCCCCTGTCAGCCTTCTCTTCACCACCCTCCACTTCCCATCCTCCAAATCCAGAGTGTCTTCCAACATTTCCACATGAGTTTCTCCAACAGCTCCTGCTCTCATTGATGTCTGTCCTCAGAAATCCAGAGGAACTTATCCTCTCTACCAAGAAGTTTCTTACACACCAACTGTTTACTCATTTTCTGTGTTAGAAATGGCTTTTCTTCACGGTTATAAACTATTTGAAGACTGTCATATGTTCCTTCCATTTCTTCACAACATAATAGACTGAGTAAATATTTGTTGCCTGGTGAACAGTGATCTCTGTGTAAATATGTGCTACAAATTTTGTAATAACTATCAATTTGAATATTTCACAATAAAATGTTCCTTCTCCATCCCCGATCTTAAGAACACCGCATTTTAAAGCCAGAGGAAAGATTCCTCAACCAGTCTCCTCATTCCTTAGATCAATCGACTGAAGCTAAGGGTGTTAAAATTATTTGATTAAGGTCACACATCTAAATAGAAGGCAGCTTAGGGCCAGGGCCCAGATCTGCAGACCTAGAGTGAGGTACCCTTTCTGGCACACAACACAATGCCCCAAGGTTACACCCTATGTGTCAGTTGGTCATCACAGTTCAGTAGAGGGAAGACCAGACTAGGAGTTACCTGGCACAGAGCCAAGTCCCTGTTCTTTCACTAATTCACTGTATGGCCTTTGGAAAATTGTTTAACCCTTTAGCCTCAGACTCCACAGCTGCAAAAGGAAGGATGATAAATCCCACGTGCTCTAACTCAGACTTCGGTAATTTATACAGCCCATAAGCCAATCTAGAGCACATCTGTTTTTTGTAAATAAAGTTTTATTAGCATACCCATTCAGTTACCTATTGTTTATGGCTGGTTTCATACTACAAAGGCAAAGCTGAGTAATAACTAACATAGTGACCATATGGCCCAAAAAGCCAAAATATTTACAGTTTGTTCCTTTACAGAAAAAAATTTGTTGACTCCCAAACTAACCTATATATAGTATGGTTGTATGAACCTAGAATACAGTTAATAGTGTATGCAAAGCCTCTTTTAAACTACAAAGTACTGTGCTCACATTTTAAAAATCAGTATCAGACAATAGTAGTAATAACAGTAATAAATCATGAAAGCTGATTGCAACAAGGGGCAACTAAAATTTTCTGTTTATTAGATGGCATCTATATAACAGTCTTGCTTGATTTGAGATTACCTCACTTTATTCATAGTAATGTGTTTTTTGCCGAAACAAGTGACAACTGTAAGAGATCCAGGAGTATTCCAGAAACAATTAGATCATTTATGTATGAAATACAAAACCAGTACTTTTAGAGGAACAGCTTGTCATCCATGAAGGGCATCTGCCTTCATTTTCATCCCTAACCTGACTCCAGGTGGGCACCTTCCTGTGTTGTAAGTACTGTGTGATGAAATTAACATTCACCTGGGAATACTCACTTGACATACACTGACCTTGGATATTTAGCCCTGTTGCTCTAAGTATATTACACTTTTCCACTGGCATTTTGAGAGGAAGAATGGTAGTTCAAAATGGCATGTACTGTGGGCATGGCCATTAGCCAAGGAAGACAAATTGTTCTTGGGGAGGTAGGAAAATTAATCATTGGCCATGTCCAACTCACTGCCACATTAATAACAGGAATTTTATCCGAAGAGCCATAGGCAGTCAGTGAAGGGCATTAGAAGGGCTCTTCCTCTGAAAGACAAATACCGTATGATTTATTTCACTTATATTTGGAATCTAAAAAACAAAGCAAATGAATAAACAAGCAAACAAACAAAAAGCCAAAACAGACTCATAAATACAGAGAACAAACTTGTGGTTTCAAGAAGGGAGGGAGTTGGGGGGATAGGGGAAAAGGGGGGAGGGAGGTGGGAGATACAGGCCTTCAATTGTGGAATAAATAAGTCACAGGTATGAAATGTACAGCACAGGGAATATAGTCAATGGTATTGTAATAGTGTTATATGGTGACAGATGGTAGCTACACATGTGGGGAGCCTAGCATAATGTGTGCACTTGTTGAATCACTGTGTTGTACAACTGAAATTAATGTAACACTGTATGTCAACTACACTTCAATTAAAAACAAGAAGAGCTCTTCCTCTGATATAACCACAATGTGGAGAATGAGCTCAGGTGCAAGAGTAGATGTGGGAATTGGCGAGAAGTTGTCAGACTAGCCAGGCAGGGGACATGGGTGGCTTTGAATAGAGTTGACATGGTGATCGACATATGCAAACCATCACTGACAAGCTGAGAAGAGTGGGAAGGAGGAGGTAGGCAGGCACTGACTTCATGTTAGCCCAACCCCAGCTTAGTGCTGCATAAGGGCAGTTAGGGAGAATCCAGCCAGACTGTATTTCCCTCAAATCTATTTCCTGCCCCTATTTAAAATGGACATAGAGGCCCATAAAACCCATTCCAATTAGGGCCCTTTAATCCTTTGCAATAAAACTCAAAACTTCCATTTGATCCAGTAAAATTCTTACCAACATCTTTTTATTTCCCCTCTTTAGAAAGTCATTTTACATGGTCTAAATATAACAATTATTCGTAGTGACAAATATATTCCTGGTTAAACAATTATTTTATTATATATTATCAGCTTAAAAGTGTTTAAAGTCTGAGATCTGTCAAGGAAAGAAATTATTTTATTTATAGGCATGGGGCTGAGAGACCTAATCTTTTGGCACAAATGAAGCAGAAATGACCAGTAGGACAGGAGGCAGGATTTGTTAGGCTATGTGTCTGGGGTTTCTCTTTCCTCTGAAATATTCCTCTGCCTATATTTATAGATGCATGTTTGTGTATCGGTGTGTATGTTGTGTGCATATGTGTGTACATGTATATATACAGGGCACTTTGCCATAAAAGGTAAGAAAGCCTTATGCATTGTGAATCCTCTCCCATCCCCATCACTAAAATATTTCTCTGAAATATTTGTGTCAGAAAAGAGCCTGAAGCCCTTAAATATTAAAGGCAAATACTCCTCAGAGAGGTGAAATAGGAAACTTTGATCAGCTATAAATGACTCAGTGGGAACATACATATCAGGTCTTTCATCTTCTCCAACAGCTGAGAATAAAACATCAGGACTGTGCTTTGATGGAAGGTACGCTGAATTATAAATTGGGACCTGGCACTTCCAGGCGCCATGATGGAAATATAGAAAGAGACCCATTGGCACTATTAGGCTACTGATTGGAAGAACAGTAATCAAAGACCAGATTTCCAATTTCACAACTTTGCAGAGGCCAGCCCTGACTCCTAACCAAATCATATATTAAAGTGAGGCTTGGTTTCTGCCCACATGAACAGGCTTCTCCAAGGCCTGTCTTGGCCCAGTCCACTGCCCTGGAAGTTGGTTGTCTTTATATCATGAGAATGAGGGCTTTTCCCTTGACCTTGTGAGTTTGTTTTTAATGACAGAAATAGGCTTGTATACACCTAGCTACATTCTTTTGCCTGGATCACTTCACCATCAAAATCTATATGATGAGGCGGGGACAGGGAATGAAGAGTAGCCTGTAATGAGAAGAATGACCTAAATTGTGCATACTTCTATTCAATTTTTTTCTCATCAGTTCATTCATTTATTCAACTATTCAACTTCTATTTCCTGAGCACCCACCTATGTAGGTCCTGTGTTAGAGACAGGATATAGGGCCAAGTAAGAGAGCCCTAATTCTAATCTCCTAAAGTGGACCAAGACTGAACTTTACTGGTAATATGTCCTAGAAGGGCAGTGGATAGGGTTACCAATTCTGTGTCACTCTGTGACCTCAGCAAACTCTCTTGGCCTCTGAGCCTCAGGTTCCTCATCTAGACGTTAGACCAGATGCCCTACAAGGTCTATAATTCTGTGTCTTGTGGACTCCAACCAAATATGACCTGCTGATTGGCAGCCATGCTTCTCTGCAACACAGATGCGTCTGGATTCCTAAGAAATGCCTCAGGGGGATTTGGAGATATGTTAGATGGTATTGTTAGGGGTAGTTTCACCTGGAACTCTGGCTTTTTTCCATTCTTCCTCCATTTTTCCAAATCCCTGCTGCGCACTAGGTAGAGAAAGAAAGATACATGCCCCTGACACTTTCAGTGTGTTTATTTCTGAGCCTCAGAGTGATAAGAAAGGAGGAAAGGGGGTGTATCAAACTTCCTCATTTTTTAGGGAACTAACCTAAAGTCCAGGGAGTGAAGTGACTTGATTAAGATCCCACAGCAGAAAGGAGTCCATCTAAAGTCAAGATGTACATCTCCCACTTGCAATGGCATGCTCCTCCCGACACTAGCCTGGTGCCACATCGTTCCACTGTCCTGGCCATTTGATCCTCATGCTCCAGTAGGGGAAAGAGCAGCCTAGGAGTCCTTGCTCTCTCACTTATCCACTCTGCAGCCAAATCACTTCATACCAATGGCCTCAGTGCCCATAGCTACAGGAGGACAGACACCTAACGCATAATGCTGTTGTGCAAACCAAATGCAGGTCAGTGGTCACAAAAAGGCACTTTTAAAGAAGACAGTGCTACATCCCCACAAACCACTGAAATCATAGTTGTTGGGAATGGGAAGAGTAATAATAGCCCTAGTAAGTCATGAAAGAAACGTCACCCAAGCCCACCAGGATTTGTGTCCCTTAAATGTGTGACATCCAAACTGCTCCCCTCATGTCCACAAGTTTGTAAAACTAGATGACACCTTTGAAGATTTCTGGATTATTTTAGGAATAATTGACATAAAAGTTTGTATACAAAACACAAGTAAATGTTGTCGAAGCAGCTCTACCCATGGAGGGCGTCTGCCACCACTTCCATCACTAATGTGCCTGCTCACGGGCATCCTCATGTGCTGTAGGTAGGTAGGTAGAGCACTCACCTGGGACACTGACTCGACAGCAAGCTCACTTTCCATGTTTAGATTTGTGGTTGTAATGCATTGATTATAATATTATCTTATTATTATTATTAGCATAGGATTAGCATTAGCACTTTTGAGAAGGAGGCTTTGTGCCTCCAAATGATTTACTTCTGGTGTGCTAGGGACATGAGTATTACCAGTTAAAGAAAACATCTTTCTCAGGAAAGTAGGAAAATTAATAATTGAACCCACCCAGCTCTTGACCCTTCCAGCCCTTGGAAGAGAATTTCTTTGTGGAAAGTGCTGGCCCCAGAGAGAGAAAACAGTTTCTGCTTTCTGTTCAGCATCCTCCAACCATCTATTTGGGTCTCCATTTCCTCTTTAAATGCATGGAGAAAATATCTTTTTTCTTCTTCATAAATAGTTTTGAGAAGAAAATGAAAAATAAAATAAAAGTTATTATAAACCTGGAATGTTTAAAAAGAACGAAGTACCAGGTAATTGTATACTTTAGAGAGAAACTAGCCAATACTTACAAAGTTCTTATTTTGTGCCAGACACCATTCTAAGCAAATGACATAAAATAAATACTATTGACCCCTATTGACCAGTAGTAATAATAAAGAGTAAATGTAATATAACTTTATCCGTATGGATACTCACAATTTTCAAGCAAAGTACCAGCACTTTTTACCTCTTTCCACGACCACTCTGTCTCAATTCCAGGACAGGAAGTAGAAGTGTCTCTGAGCTTCGTGTGATCTGTAAGAAAAATCATTACAGACCATTCTACCCCTAAAGGTCCTGGAGTGACTGATTACCGATCTTCTTGGTCCTCAGTTCAGTGAATGGAGAAACAGTCTTCCCCAGAGGGGAAGGCAGTGAAATTGCATCCTCTCCTTCAGATATAATTCTCCAAGTCAGGATTAAGGTACTGGGTGCAGTTGTAAACCCCATGGATAAAAAGATAACTTAAAATGCACACGTCATTCCATTTGTGGGTATTTCAGAGGACTTCAGGGTTGATCAGGGGACAGGAAGGCAATAACACAGTAGTTATTTAAAGAACCAGAGGATTGAATGGCTTTGTTCAAGTACAGCTGGACTGATGTGTCCACAAATAAAAGATTTAAAATGTTGGCTTCCAAGTGCAGGAACTAAATAGACCCTGGCTTTTTTGTTGCTGTTGTCTTTGTTTTCCTTCTCCAGAAGGTAATATCTGCCATGTAAATAACCGCAAGTTTCTCCAAGACAAACACCCACTAACAATTCCCAAATGGGATGGAGCCTGGGTGGGTCCCATAGTCTTATTGGTCATTGGTGGAAATAAAATAAGGACTAAAATTCTGGGGGCGCCTGTGTGGCTCAGTCAGTTAAGCATCTGACTCTCGGTTAGGGCTCAGGTCATGGGATCAAGCTCCTATGCACTCTCTCTCTCTCAAATAAATAAATAAAATACTTTTTTAAAAAAGAACTAAAATTCTGTAGCTGGTGAGGTGAGTGGCTGTTGTCACAATCATTCATTTTGGTAACTGAGCATTTTTTTGTGTGTCAGGTACTCTATCAGGTACTGGGTGAGATTTTAGGGGGAATAATAGACTTGCTGCCCTCAACAAAGCCAAAGTGCCATTTCTGGAGTGCCACTATGTAAGAACCCTACTGCACTGTTGTAAGTACCCTACATGTATTAATAGGTTCTCACAGCAGTCCGAGAGAGGCGCTATTATTCATTACTATTTTGCATATGAGGAAACTGAGACTCAGAGAGGTTAAGTAACTTCCTCAAGGTCACTGGCCAGTGAGTGGAGTTGCTGGGATATGAACCCTGGCAATCTGGCTTTAGTGCTCACAAATCTAGCCATTGCACTTGACACGTCTCCTGTGGAAGAGGGGAAATGGCAGGTTATGGGCATGATTATACCCCTGTTCAGTGCCACCCAAATGGTTCGCAAATATGTGCTTGAGGAAAGGGACATCGTTGATCAAAGTAGGCTTCATGGTGGGGGTAGGGGCATAACAGTCTTCTCTATTTCCTTTTTGTTATGTAGCATGTAGGTATTCCCAGGCAATGTGGGTGGATGCCATCTGCGGCTAATGAGAATGGCGTGAGCCAAGTCACCCTGGGACAAAAGCTGGTTGGCTCAGTGCTTCTCAAACTTTGACATGAACACAAGTCACCTGTTTATTGCTAAATGCAGTCCAAGCCCAACTTAAGGCTGCATAAGGAGTGTTAGTGAGAATCCAACCAGAGCAGACTTTTCCCACAAATTCATTATCAGCCCCTGTTTATTAAAATGGACATGCAAGCCCAGAAAACCCATTTCTATTAGGGTCTCTTTGTTGTTCTCCAAAAGAACTTGAAACTTTCATTTGATCCAATAAAACTGTAACTTTTTTTTTTATTTCCCTCTTTTAAAATCTATTTTATATGTTCTAAGTAAAATAATTACTGAACATTTCCCTAATTCCAATTACTATCTTAAAATTACCAACTTCAAAAATGCTTGAAGTCTGAGATTTGTCTAGAAAATAAATTATTTAACATGTATAATAATTTTGTCTCAAATAATCATGTAGGGGTTGGAAAGAAGATGAATTGGGCTGAAAAGCTCTTCCTGGCAGAAATCAAGCAGAATTTGTCACTATGAAATGAGGTAGGAGTGATGAGCCTCTGTGGCTGAGGCCCTGGTTTCCTGTTCAGGGTGTGTGTGTGTGTGTGTGTGTTCATATATGTGCATTATGTGTGTGTGCATGCTTATGTGTGTGTACTCATGGATTATCATAAAAGAGGAAGCTCTTACTTATCTTCAGGCCTCAGATTATTATCATTTCTTCTGGAAAGCCCCTCCATTACCCTTCTCCAGTCTCCCACTACCCAAATTATATTAGACGCCCTCCTTTATGCTACCCTAGCACCCTGCTCTCCCTTTATCATAGTTCTTACCTTACATTATAATTATCTTCTTACCCGAGTTATACAGATGGGGGCTGGGAGCCCCCCGACTCTTGAGATCAGGATAAAATTAAATTAAACTTCTCAATCCCATGGGCTAAGGAAGTCTAATCCCTCACAGGTATCTGCTAATACCTGAGTTGGGGAGAGAGGGATGTTTCCAGAGATAGCCACATATATCTTTCTTCTTTATGTGAAAGTTCAGCTGAGTCTTCTTTTGAATATGAGAAAGGGTTCTTGCCATTTACTCTTAAAGAATTGTTATTATCTATCAAATACCAAATAATATTGTTATCAGTAAGACAGATGCTCAAAAAGGAGAATGCTGACCTCTAGCTAAGGTTAGTAAGGAGTCAGTTACCATCTGTTGAGAGCTCTCTGGGTACCAGACACTCTACCAAATGATTCATACACATTATCACAAATGCTACAGGAACCTTATTCTCCCCATTTTACAAATGCAGAACAAGGCTTATCGAGTGGAGGTGACTTGTCCAATGCCACACTGCTCAAACACAGGAAAACTGGGAAGAAGAATGATTTATCTGACTCCAAATTTCAAGTTCTTTCTACTGCATCATACTACTCTGAAAGCTCAGTTAATCAGAATGTTCAGGGACTGTTGTCAAGGAAAATGCTTTTGATCTGGATTGCAAAAAATTAGTATGTGTTGAATGTGACCAGATTCAGTGCATATCCAGAGAGTTTTTAAGTGTTGGGTTGCACCACTGATGTGAACCTAACTGTTGTCCTTACTTTCTCCTTCAGAGAGAGGGCACAGAGCCCTAATATGTTGCATAATTGGTTATTTCCATCAGAAAAGTGCTAGGTAGTTAATACTTCATGTTTTGTTTTTCAAATCTTACCCTCTATTCATAGGGTCCTGAAACTGACACACGTGTCCACATATAGCTCTAGGAGTAGACAGATGCTGATGGAAGAGGGAACCCAACATGGGTGGAAGACCTACAAACTCCATAGTGCACAAAGAATGTGCATCATTCAGGGGCGCCTGGGTGACTCAGTCTGTTAAGCAACCACCTCTTGGTTTCAGCTCAGGGCATGATCTCATGAGTCATGAGACTGAGCCCTGCATCCAACCCCTCATTGGGCTCTGCGCCCAGTGGGGAGTCTGCTTGAAGATTCTCTCCCTCTGCCCCTCTCCCCACTTATGTGTGCACTCTCTCTCTCTCAAATAAATAATCTTTTTTTAAAAAGGAAGAAAGTGCATCATCTAATGGGTCACTGCATTTCTTGCCACATTTCAGTGAAAAGATAAAAGAACAGTTGGAGTAAATCATTACAGAGTGGACACTGGATAGGGCCAAGAGGAATTCCAGGCTTTGTTCTTCACAAACTCCTTGTGTGACCTTGAGTGAGTCATTTCATCTTTCTGGCTTTTACTGCACACATATATAAAAGTGGCAGTTGGGGCGCCTGGGTGGCTTGGTCAGTTTAAGCATCTGCCTTCGGCTCAGGTCATGATCCCAGGGTTCTGGGATCGAGCCCCAAGTCAGACTCCTTGTTCTCAGGGAGCCTGTTTCTCCCTCTCCTCCCTGATCATGCTCTCCCTCACTCTCTCTCTCTTTGTCAAATAAATAAATAAAGTCTTTTTAAAAAATTGTCTTAAAAGTGGCAGTTTACATATGTGGAGAAAGAGATAAACAAATAGTGATTACCCTGGGAGTGGGGGATAGAACTGAATGAGGGGGTCTGAGGTACTGGTCACATTCTGCTTCTTGATCTGACTGCTGTTACAAGGAAGGGTTTACTTCACAAAATATCATCAATTTGTAAGCTTATTATTGGTGCACTTTCTATACATATTTTATTTCTTAGGAAGAAAGTTTACATTAAGAACAAATGAAACAGAAAATATACTAACCACTTCAAATCCTAATTGAAAAAAAAGGCCAAGTATAAACATAGAAAAGTGTTTTGTAAAATGCTTAAACCCCCCATGAATCTTCATCACATTTGAAGGGAAAAGTAAATAATAGAGGGAAAAAATACCTCTGCTCCAAATCATGATGGGATACTTCAGGCAGCAAGTCCTTATTTACATGCTCGCCTAACACACGTTTCCGTTTTTGAAATATGATCCGAATACTACACAGTCAGATTTAACACCCTCTATTCTGAAGCAACATGGTTTTTAGTAAATGGTAGGTAGGAGGCGTTCATGACCAAAACCACAGAATTCTAGCAGCAATATCGTCACCCAGTGGTGCTGTGATCCCACAACATAATATAATGGGATATCGAAGATGTCAGACACAGGGAGACCAGGAGCATGTGAAAGGGATCACAGGCAGTCCTGTTAACACGGATGACATTTAGATGAAGGGAACTCTTTCTTTGCCTTTAAAGACAACCTTCTATTTTGGTGGAGTCTGTGTGTGCAATAAATGGGCTGTAGACAGTTGAAGGTGAGGAGGAAAGAACTCCCGTGCTTTAGACACTGAGGGAGCACAATAGAGCAGTAGCGGGGGGAAGGGAATCCGCTCAGACGTCCATGAGCAGAGCCCTAGCTAGCCCTTGGAGAGGCATCAGCATATCTCAGAGGCCCTCACGCAAGCTTTGCATAAAGAGCATCCTCTTGCAGAAGTCACCACCTAAAGAGGCAAGCATTAATGTTGGAAAACCCAAGTTTTATAAATGCAGATCCATGGGAGTATAAACTGGTACAATCACTTTAGATCCTTATCCAACAATCCTAGTAAATTTAAGAATATGCATCCCCTGTGACCCAGCTATTCTGTTCCTTGGGATGTGCCCTGCAGAATCCTGTCCACAGGTGCCCATGGAGACATGGATAAGACTGTTTGTGATTCCATCAACATGGATAAATATATTATGACATAGTCACACAATGTAATACTGTTCAGCAGAGAAGATGCCTGAATAAGAATGATGTGTATCATCATGCATTTACACGCAAATATATTTTTATTATAAATTCAAGTTTATGAGGGATATAAATACAATGATATTTTGTAAATTTTTAAAACAGGCAAAAAATAATGTAGTTTTTGTTAGGGATTCATACATATGTAGTAAAGATACAAAAAGTAAAGACGGGGGATGCCTGGGTGATTCAGTCAGTTAAGGGTCTGTCTCAGCTCAGGTCATGATCCCAAGATCCTGGGATGGAGCCCAAATCGGCTCCCTGCTCATCGGGGATTCTGTTTCTCCCTCTCCCTCTGCCTCTCCCCCCTCCCACTCATGTTCTCTCTCTCTCTCAAACAAATAAATAAATAAAATCTTTAAAAAAAAAAAAGTAAAGACGGAAATGATGAACACCAAGTTTGGTAACCTCCTTGAAGAAGGGGGAAAGGGAATATGAACAGGGAAAGGCATAAGGCATTCATAGTGTGAGTCAGGGTGGTGGGTTCACAATTATTCATCATATTAGCCTTTATATATCCAATATTTCACAAAATTTTTAAAAATTTAACCAAAAAAATAAGAGAAGATCTCTATGTTCATTCATTCATTCATTCACTCATTCATTCATTAGGCATTTATGAGCATCTACTTTGGCACCCTTCAGGCAAAAGAGGGAAATGAAGTTTCTAGAGCTAAAGAGAGAAATGAGAAAAACAAAAAGAATAGTCAGTGACCTCAAAGGTGTACAGTCTAGTTGGGGTGAAGAGACACACAGAGAAACTTAGGCAACAGTGTAAGCATTTACCGATGAAGGAATCTGTGCCTAAGAGGAAGACAGTTTGGAACAAAAGTACGCACACACCTGTCTCCCAGGCATGTGGCTAAAAATGAGGGAGATTATGGGAGTAAAGCACACCCAGCTCATGGGAGCACCTGGCTCTTCTTTCCAGGATATAGTGCAATCCATTATCCAGACAAGTGCTCCCACTCAGGCCTGGGCTGCCTCAAACACTTTTTACAATGGCTGAAATTCACACAAAGGGTGATTTGATGCTGTCTTGCACTTCTTTTTCAATATAAGTGTCACATTTCTTCCCGTGGAAGTATAACAATGATAGGGGCTATATTCATCAGTCATTCTAATACCTTGTGTTTGAAGAGCACTTTGGAGCTATTTTTTCCCCGAGAGCACTTCATATAAGAACATATTGGCTGAGACTAGAGCTTGTGCCCTCTCTCACTAAAGAACCAAAGGATGTATTATAGGAGGGCTCAGTTGTCCTTATTACAATGGGTTGTGAGGGACAGGGTAGGGTAAGCTACTGGTCATTGCATGATAGCAGAAACTGAACAGGGGAGAGGATGGGGCAGTATTCCATCATACCCAAGGGAGGGAGTAACTTACAACATTTTTTACAACTTGTATGATATCAGTAATAACAATAGTTAGTAAACTAAAAAAGGAATGATATACATACATATTATTTGAGTCATAATTCCAAAGATGTCCATTATCTTTAAATGGCATACAGAAAGACAAGAAGTAGTTTATGGCAGAAATAATATTACTTTTGCATTAAATACCTATTAGGTATCTGGAACAACAAAAAGAGATGATAGCTAAACTTGACTAACATCCACATCCGTGATTCTAAACGTTTTAATGATATGCACATGTGAGCTAATTTATACTTTATAGCCCCACAGCCTATTAAAGGAGGATTAAAGCTAACCCTCACACTGTGCAGATGAGCACACCGAGATCCAGATGGGTTAAACAACACAGCCTAACAGTGTGTGGAAGAGCTGCGACAAGAAGCCGGCTGTCTTTATCCCCCCAGCACAGAGCTTGCAACCTTCCATCAGTGAACGTAACTTGGCAATAACTCATAGAGGCAGTGGGTCTCACTTAAACTTCCATTTGGGTTGGAAGTTTAGGGATGATTCTAAAATAAGCCGATTTTTTTCATTCACAGGCAACCAGGAGCCAGGAAAAATGAGGGTTGTTCCTTTGCCCTCTGAGTAGGATGAGAAGTGGGGAGTCATTGCCTGCTATACGCAGGATTAATTAGCTACAAGATCCCCTTGTTTAGAAATACTTTATAGGGGCTCCTGGGTGGCTGAGTCAGCTGTCTGACTCTTGATTTCTGCTCAGGTCATGATCACAGGGTCGTGAGATCGAGCCCCGAGTCAAGCTCATATGCTGGGCATGGAGCCTGCTTGAGATTCTTTCTCTCCCTCTTCCTCTGCACCCTCTTTCTCTCTCTAAAAAAAATAATAATACCAATGCTTTATAAAGATCATGCCTATCTTCTGTCAAGGGTAGCATCTGTGCTGCAAAGAAATCAGAGCAGTGGATGCAAGAACCATGAAGCATATCGAGCTCAGAATAAAAGAGCAAGGGCTTTAACTTCCCTTGAAATATACAGTGGGATGACACACCAGGGTGTAATTTGGATTCGTTAGTTAGTTTGTTTTTAACTGTAGGGGAAAGGGAGATCCAAGATTGCTCTTCCTCAGGCCTGGACCACGTGTCTGTAGGCAGGCCTTCGGTCACCATGAAATTTCTGGCATCCCATCACTCACATTGGAAGCAGGTCATTCATTTATCTTCCCACTGATTCCTTTAGGCCTAAGCACTGGTGCAGAAAGCTGAATTGCCCTGGAGCGTACAATGCAGTCATAGAGATGCCTGCCAAATGCTTATGTGGCCCAAGTTCTTCCCCACGTAAGGGACTGTTGGGGGTCCAGCTTTGTCCCAGTCATGGAAAGGGGTCACTACATGCCTCTCACTGGCTCCCAGATCAGGTCATTCCAGCCAGCAGACAGTAATCCGAGGGCTGGGTCAGCAGCCTCTCCACGTGGCTTCGGGTTTAGCCCAGGCACCCTCTGGTGACTGGACAGTGCTTGTTTTCCAAATACATTGATGCCCAGAATTCAGATCCTCCTATTTGGATTGCTAAGATCGGCCTGTGTCGTCTTCTTTTATCTTGGTCCTCCGGACCCAGTCACCTCAGCATCTATTTTTCACAGTCCCCTGGGATTGGATGAAATGTGCTGCTGATCTTACACTTAACAGTCTTACCAGGAGTTAGCAGCGGAAGAAGGCATGCAGCTTCCAGAGGACTAACTGCAGGGTCTAACCCTGTTCTGATCGGACACACCATTTGCAGCACCAGCAGGGCCTCTGAACTGAGGCCCACGATGCCACATGCTGCAAAGAACAAGCAGTTTCATATGGACATGACCCTGGCAGCACAGAACATAAAGCCGCCAGACGAGGAAGGCAGCCAGGATGTAACAGAGGCAGGTGCTGATCCCAGATCCCATGCCTTCGTGACTTTCACTCTTTCTGTCCCTCACTAGCTGGATGGCCTTAGGACAGTTACTGAACTTCTTTAAGTCCTAATTGCATCATTTGTAAATAGGAATAATAATATCAACTCCATTCGGTGATGATTACACCTATTACATTTCTTGCTGTGGGGCCTGGCACATAATAAGCTTTTAATAAATGGTGGCTTTTATCATTATTACCATGATTAATAGAACATGTGAAAGTGCCTGGAATATAGCAATTGTTTGTAGAAGGATGCTGGTTATTTCAAACCTTTTTTTTAATCTCCTTATAAATTTATAGGACAGCAGGTACCCATCAATCTTTTTACTGACTCCTACTACTGTGTCTCTTCTTTTCTTTCCTGTACCATGTAATTATCACTGTGGTTATTCCAAAGTCCCAGAGATCACCATGGCACAGTGTCCATAATGATGCTTAGGCATTTGTGTGACACAAAACAGTGTTGACATTCCTCATCTCTTGCATCCCCACAGCAGCCTAGTGGGGCTTTTGAACAGGCATTATCCCCATTCAGTTGATGAAGTCATTAAAGATCATTTAACCAGGTAAGGTCAGAGAAGGGACCAGAGCCCAGATTTTATGATTTCTCATAAAATGCATAATCATAAAATGCATGTTTTCCATACTATAAGCCAAGTCTATTATATCCTCCAAATGCCCCCAAAACCTGTGAAGCAGATAGTTAAAAGCAACTATATCACCTAAAACTCCTTCCACCTGTCCTAAGTCTGTATCGAGCAAAGCCGTTCTGCAGTGCATCAAACATCAATTAGTAGCACACTCAACCCTGTGTAAGGAAGGGGCAGTGGTAACCCTAAAGCACCCTCTCTGTCCATAAGGTGGCTGTGGTCTCTTTGAAGAGACAACATAACCATTATGATAACAGCAGCATGAAGTCAAAATAATTTTACAGCTACAATGTAAAGGAGCATTAGAAAACTTATACTAGAATCTGAGCCCATGTGGATTTAAGTGCTTGATTTTGTGTAATTCATTTGTACTACTTAAGTTTCAAGTTACTCATGGGTTGTTCAATTATTCCTCTCCTAGAAAAGACCTGGAAACAAGACAAGCAAAAGGAACACTTTGGCAAACAAAGATAAATAGGATTGCCTACTCAAGATCTGCCCCAGATTGGGAGAAAATATCTCTATCACTCTCTCTCTCTCTCTGTCTCTCTCTCTCTCTCTCACACACACACACACCAGAATATTGGCATGATGGAGCTGGAAGCAAAAAGCAAAAGATATTACATTATTTTTAAATCTGTCTGGGCCTGGGATGCATCTCTTTACATCTATTATGAAATCCCAGGAGCTGCCACTTTTCCCAGGCATTCGTGACACACAAATGCCTAAGCATTATTATGGACACTATGTTAAGGTGCCTTTGTTCCTGCTGAACACCTGTATCTGAGACACAGTATAGATCAGAAAGAAAGAAACCTCTGGGGCAATATGGTTATGACATTGCAAGATGGTAACCCATTAAAAAACCCAACCCACATTAAGGGGAATGAAAGGGAAGAATTGTTGAAAGCCACCCATGTCATCGGATCCCTTCACAAAATAAGTCGCTATGCACAGAAGAGAGACATTTGTAACACAAGAGCTCCCGGAAAGTGGAAAGTTCTAAATATATTCACAGCTGTCTCCCCTCAGGGTTTAGGTTTTGCTCCAGAGCCAGTTTCAGAGTCTTATTTCGATTGAAAGGTTTTACCCGATCTGAAATGCATTGAGATTCCATCAGGTAGAATCCATTGAGGGAAATTGCTTCCTGCAATGATATATGATTCATTCATTCACATCTCTGAGCTATTTAGAGGAAATTATCCATGGGTTGTATCATTAGTTTAAAAGCCATGCAGTTGTTTTTCTGTCGGTATAATTTTAAGCCATGTAGGATCATTAGTTGGGAAAACATATTTGAAAAGGGTATATGACTAGTTCTCTCACTGGAACAGTATGATTTATATTGGAGAAACAGAGCTTTGGAAATTAAACTTTTAATCATAAATCATTTTTGGGACTAACGTCTGAGCCCCCCTTCTCCCTTGACATACACCACTGCAAAGGTGTCCAAAAAGTGCAAGGAAAACTCTAGGAATACAGAACACTCCTGTGAGGACAACCATATTACAGCTGCAAAGTTATTTGGATGGTAAAACATGTCTCCATTGACTCACTCAGCAAAACACCAGGAAGACGTTCTAAAGCTTCATTACCCCATGCATCACTATTCCACTGGGCCATTCAGGAGCCTTAGCTTTCCTTGGTTTGGTGGCGTCCTTGAGGGTTGTCAGTATGGGGCTGCTGACAGATTCTTTGGCGTGAATTAGGAGGCAGAAGTTCTCCCCAAATTGCTGAAACTGCCGTCTTACTTGGGGCTCTGTTCTTGACTTCTAGATCACCTCTTCCTCTCTCCTCTATATAGGGGTAAAACTTAACATGAGACCCACAAATGTTATGTTGTGGTTTTGCCAGCTAGAAACATCAGGGCAGATAATCTTTATCTTTTGTTCTCACTGTTTTTCTTACCACCCAGCACCAGCTGAGCCATTAGAATCTTTCCTGGTAATGGAATATAGTGTGAAATATCTCCATAAATTACTCAAGCAGAGAGATGATGGAAAAACGAAGGGTGAATGCAGCCAGACAAGCTTAATAGAAGGAAAAGATTATCATTTGCTTGGTCATTCTTTGGGCTACCATCAGAACTTTGATGTTTATGGTTTGCACACATTAGGAAACACAGAGAGACATTCAGCGAGTGATGCTGAATCTCAAGGAAGGGAATGTGGTGTCTGTTCCATGGCCTTCCCTGATTCATATGTGTCAAAAAGAGCTGGAGGGGTCAATTTCAGCTTTGTCGCCTTAATAGTTCTGTGATTTTGAGCAAATCATTTAATCACTCCACTGCTCTGAGTTTATAATCTTCGTATATAAATCTGAGGACACAAACCAATAGAATTTTGAGAGCTCAAAAGATAACTGATGCAAAGTACTTGGTATAGTACCTACTTTATATTAAGCAAGTGAAGAGTAGCTATTACCATTGTTAATAATGGTCACATTACTGTTCTATTTTTTTCTTATGGACTCACTTCATTTTTAAAAGCAGTTTCTCTCCCCAACGTACAAATAAAGAGAAAAAATATATCATCCCCAAATCCGGATTCACTTGATTATACAATAATCAAAGCTTTTTAAAATAGCTCACATTCCCCAAATTACATGTTGACAGTAAACCCGAGTCACCCCATATAGCAGTACTGGGATCTGTAGGATCTGTCTTCAGAGAAAGATGGGCAAAATTGCAAGAGAGAAAGCAGTTAGGGTATTTGCTGCTGGGGGTGTCTTTTATTTTCTCTTTATATCAGAAAACAATTATGTGTACCTATTCAAGATTTATGAATAACCACAATAATATCATTTAGAGGCCCCATATGCAAACTAGGATCATGTATTGCATTTATATGTCACGTCTCTTTGGTCTCATCCAAAGTGTAAAAATTCCTTCATCTTTCCTTGTCTTTCATGACCTACACAATTTTAAGAGTACAAGCTAATTAATTCTAGGAGGTCCTTTGTGTTAAGTTTTTCTACTGTTCCGTCATGATTTTTGCATTTTTGCCAGGAATCCCACAGAGGTGATGCCATGTCCTTTTCCATGCATCGTATCAGGAGGCCCTATATCCATGAGCCCCGTCATGGGAGATGTGAACTTGTACCTGGCGCCTGCCAGATTTCTCCATTGTAGAGTTCATTGATAAACATGTTGTACTTATTTGAAGCTATGTCTCAGGAATCTTTGGCTCTGTACCATGAAAATTCTTCTTACTCAGGAGAAAGAAAAGTGTTCCCTGATTCTCAGAAGATGGCTGATTTTAAACAGAGTAATTTTAAACAGAGTAAGGATTACGTAAATAATGTAAATAGGTTAATAAAAAAGTCAGACTTGCCTTATCATCTTGTTGTCAGAACCATTGGATTAATCTTTATCTTCATTTTATTTCACATCTTAGTGTCATTTGACATTTTGCCCCTTCCTTATGTGAAACACTCCCTGTTTGTTTTCTATGATGACAATGGTCAGTGTTTTCCTTCTTAAATGGCTAGCCAGACTTGCTCCTCTGTCTGTCTGCTTATATATCTGTTTGGTTCTTTATCTACGTAATGATATATAATAATAAATACATCTTTAGTTAAATATCTTTTTAACAAAAAGAAGCAGCTTATTCTGGTTACATAATTTTATGTAGATTTCTTTCACTAAGTGACATTGAGAAAGTTTTCCTATACTTTTAAATAGCCGTATACATAATTTTAATGGTGGCTTTGCATTCTATAGCAGAAATGTACAATTCTTTTATCATATTCAAGGATAGTTAGGTTGCTCTCTTTTTAAAAGAAATGTAGTAATGTCATAGCAGGGGTCAGGAAAAAATACAATTAACAACAGAAGATAAAAAAGAAGATGTCATTTCCCCTTATTACAAAATTACTACAAATGTGCGCACGCGCACACACACACACATACACACACACACGAAATATTTTAGAAGAACACACACCAGAATATCTATAATTAATGTCTCCAGGAGATGGATTTGGAGTAAATTTTATTTTTAAAGTAAAATAAAAACTGAGAAGTATTTTATGTTACTGGAACCAAAAGACCAAATCAGACTGCGTGAGAGGAACAGAATGAATATCGAAAGAGAAAAACTGAGAAGGTAACAGAGACCTGGGAGGGAGAGTCCCAAATGGGGGATGACCTGTCCTTCATGAGTGGTGGTGCTAGACACTTAAAACAAACATGCAAGCTACTGTAAAATAACTACATGCACCTACACATACACACCTATATACATGGATATTCTGGTAAGCAACCTGCATGCCAACATTGAATACTGAATTTTTGAAATATTACATGGGCAGAAGATTTTTTATTCAGTATCATGGATATCTGAAGGTACATCAGAGAGAAGAGAGGTGAGTGGGATTAATCATATATCGTGTATTACAAATCTATAATAACTTCTGCTATTACCATCCTACTTGACAATATGTGTTGAGTCTTAAAATGTGCCAGGCTTTGTGCTAAAACTTTTTATCAGTATTATCTCCTTTATTCTAATCAAATACTTATAGGGTAAATACTTTTATTATCCACATATTAAGAGTAAGGAAACAGAGGCTCAGAGAGGTTCAGTAACTTCCCAAAAGTCACACAGTCATGAAGTGGCAAAACCTATATTTGGTCCCATCTAGTCTGACTTCAGAGCCCATGTTCTTAAAAACTATAAATACAACTTCATTAATTGATTTGTCTTTATTTTTTTTAGGTCAATCATACCCTTGGACTAAGCTAGATAGAAAACATAACCAAAAAAAGCTGAAAAAGATTTCACAATTTTCTTTTTTCATTGAAGTATAATTAACATACAGTGTTAGTTTCAGGCGTCTAACATAATGATTCAACAATTCTATACATTACTCAGTGTTCATATCCACAAGTTTCTACATTAAAAAGCAAACTCACAAACTTTTTTTAAACTTTCACAATTTAGTAGCTGCAATTTGTGGCTTATTTCTTTTTTTTAACTCCCACCCTCTTTACTTATTTTATTATTTTTTGTGAAAATAATGCTTAACATGAGAACTATCCTCTTAGCAAATGTTTAAGTATATAATATACTATTGTTAATTATAGGGGCTATGCTACACTGTAGATCTCTAGGACTTACTCATCTTGTATAACAGAAACTTTGTACCCTTTGACAAATATTTCCCCATGTCCACCTCCCCCCAGCCCCTGGCAACCACTACTCTATTCTCTGCTTCTATGAGTATGACTATTCCAGATTCCTCATGTAAGTGGTATCATGTAGCAGTTTTCCTTGCAGGCATGGTTTGTTTCACTTAGCATAATATCTTCCTCATTCATCCATATCATTGCAAATGGCAGGATTTCCTTCTTTTTGTGGCTAATATTCCATTGTATGTATACTCCATGTTTTCTTTATCCAGTCATCCCTAATGGACATTAAGTTTGCTTCCAAATCTTGGCTACTGTGAATAGCGCTGCAGTGAATATGCAAGTGCAGAGATCTCTTCACAATCCTGATTTCAATTCCTTTGGATAAATATCCAGAAGTGGGATTTGCTGGATTATACAGTGGTTCTATTTTTAATTTTTTGAGGAACTTCCATGCTGTTTTCCCTTTTCTCCACATCCTCACCAGCATTTGTTCTGTCTTACTCTTTTTTTAATAATAGCCATTTTAACAGATATGAGGTGATATTGTGGCTTTGATTTGCATTTCCCTGATGATTAGTGATGTTGAGCACTTTTTTCATAAAACTGTTCACCATTTGTATGTCTTCTTTGGAGAAATGTCTGTTCAGTTCCTTTGCCTATGTTTTAATTGGATTATGTGTTGTTGTTTTTTTTCCTATTGAGTTATAGCAGTTCCTTATATATTTTGGATATTAAGCCTTTATCAGTACGTGGTTTATTTTAGCCTATTCCATAGGTCACCTTTTCATTTGGTTAATTGTTTTCTCTTTGGTGTGTAGAAACTTTTCAGTTTGCTGCAGTTCCACTTATTTATTTTTAGATTTTTTTTTACCTGTGTTTTTGGTGTCATATCCAAGAAATCATTGCTAAGAACAAAGTCAAAAAGGATTTACCTGTTTTCTTTTAGGAGTCTTAGAGTTTCAGATATTATCCTCTAAGTCTTTAATCCATTTTGTATTAATTTTTATGTATGGTATATGATAAAGGTCCAATTTCATTCTTTTATATGTGGATATCCAGTCTTCCCAACACCATTTATTGAAAATACTATCTTACCCCCATTCTATATTATTGACACAGTGTCAAAGATCAGTTAACTGTATATATATATATATATGTTTCTTTCTGGGCTCTCTATTTTGTTCCATTAGTCTATATGTCTGTTTTTATGCCAGTACCATACTGTACTGAATACTGTACTTTGTAATATACTTTGAAGTCAGGAAGTATAAAGCCTCCAGCTTTGTGCTTCTTGCTCAAAATTGCTTTGGCTATTTGGAGTCCTTTGGAGTCCATATAGAATGTTGGGATTGTGTTCTCTATTTCTGTAAAAAAATATCATTGAGATTTTGATATGGATTTCACTGAATCAATCACTTTGAGTAGTATGGACATTTTAAAAATATTAATTCTTCCAATCCATGAACATGAGATGTCTTTTCATTTATTTGTGCCTGCTTTAATTTCTTTTGTTAGTGTCATGGTTTTCAGTATGCAGATCTTTCATCCCCTTGGTTAAATTTATTCCTGAGAATTTTACTCTTTTTGATGCCATAGTAAATGGGATTTTTAAAAATTTCCTCTTTGGATAGCTCATGAGTATATAGAAATGCATCTGATTTTTGTATGTTGATTTTGTATCCTGCAACTTCACTACATGGATTATTAGTTCTAAGAGTTTGGGTGGAATCCTCAGGATTTTCTACATCTACTAACATCTCATCTACAAACAGAGATCATTTTACTCCTTCTCTTCTAATTCAGATGCCTTGTATTTCTTTTTCTTGCCCAACTGCTCTGTCTAGGACTTCCAGTACTATGTTAAATAGAAGTGGTGAGAGTGGGCATCCTTACGTTAGAGGAAAAGTTTCAGCTTTACGTCATTAAGTATGATGTTAGCTGTGGGATTGGCACATATGGCCTTTATTGGGTTGAGATAAGTTCCTTCTATACCTAATCTGTTGAGTTTTTTATCATAAAGGGCGTTGAATTTGGTCAAATGCCTTTCTGCACCTACTGAGATATAGATTCCATGTCTCCTTTTTATTTATCCTTTGTTCTGTTAATGTGGTGTAACATGTTGATTGATTTGTATTTGTTGAACTATCCTTAAATCCCAGTGATAATGAACAAATGAATGAATGAATGAAAAAAATAAGTGGATGGATTGTTGAGGTCTCCTATTCTTATTGTATTGCTATCTATTTCTCCCTTCAGATTTGTCAATATTTGCTTTATATATTTAGGTATTCCCATGTTAGGTGCATATATATTTATAATTACTGTATCTTCCTGTTGAATTGACCGTTTTATCATTATGTGATGATCTTCTTTGTCTGCCGTGGCAGTTTCTGAATGAAATAAATATAACCACTCCTGCTCCATTTGGTTATCATACGCATAGAATATCTTTTCTCATCCCTTCACTTTCAGCCTATGTGTGTTCTTAAATCTAAAGTGAGTCTCTTGGGCTCCTGGGTGGCTCAGTCAGTTAAGCATCTACCTTTAGCTCAGGTCATGATCCCAGGGTCCTGGGATCAAGCCCTGCATCAGGCTCCCTGCTCAGCAGGGAGTCTGCCTCTCCCTCTCCCTCTGCACCTAACCCTGGACTCATTCTTTCTCTCTCCCTCCCTCCCTCTCAAATAAATAAATAAAATCTTTAAAAAAATAAAAATAAAAAAAGTAGAGTCTCTTAGAAACAGCATATAGTTGGGTCTTATGTTTTTATATCCATACAACCACTCTGTATCTTTTGATTCGTAAAAGGGAAAAGGCAGGGAAAGTCCTTCACCAATCAGTACAGCTGGAAATTCTGGGCAGGCCAGTTGGTAGAAACCACTGAGAGTATGGGCTAGAGAGCCCATGGATGAACCTGCTCGCTGGGTCTGCAGGTGAATGGACATGGTGCTAGGGTCCATGGGTTGGAAGTTCCAGTGCTGGGACCCACAGGTGAGCAGGCCCAGTGCTGAGATCTGCAGGTTTGCAGATCTGGTGCCAGGATCCATTGGTAGGCAGGCCCAGAGGCAAGGTCTACAGTCAGGCTTTTTGCTTTTAATGAATGAATGCCTCAAGGATTTTTTACATCTTTATTTAGTATAACTGATACAAAGAACTGCACATATTTAATATGTACAATCCATTGTATGTATATACCACATTTTGTTTATTCATTCATTCAGCAGTACACACTTGGCTGCTTCCACCTTTTGGCTACTGTGAATAATGCTGCTACAAACATGAGTATAAATAGATCTGTTCAAGCCCCTGCTTTCCATTCTTTAGGGTATATTCCCAAGAAGTAGAATTGCTGAGTTGTATAGTAATTCTACTTTTAATTTTTTGAGAAAATGAAGAGATAAATACATTTTCCTTTTTAAATTCACATATCTTAAATTATTAGTGAGGAATGGCATTTAGGATATTTCTATGGGTCTTGACATTTCTTTATTTGTGACTTATGAGTATGTACTAACATTTAAAATAATTTTCCTTTGTATTAAGAATAGCAACTATTTCCTCTCATCTAAGTTTCAAGTATTTTTCCACTCACTATTTGCTTCTTACTTCAGTTAAAGGTGATGTGTCTGTTTGTGTTAGTATTTATTGTAGGAGTGGGAAGAGAGGGATGGCACCATTGTTTATAAAATAAATATTTGCGATGTGAAAATTGAAAGTTCACATTTGGACATGAAGCATAGTCTTATGCAAATGGTTTTCAGAGAAGAGCACACCTGCATTTGATTCTTTGTCTTTAACAGGATCCTTGACAAGCAGACACACCTGTTTCATACCTCAAGTTCCCTCTGCCCAGCATTTAAGAAGGTAGATGTTTTTTCAGGAAAAGCAATAAATCTATGGGAGAGAAGCCCATAAAGTCTCGTTCAAGATGCTTAGTGTGAGAGACTTTGGCAGAAATAGAAAATTCCAACTACATTGTCACAAGCTGTTTGAGAAATAGGCAATCGAGTCTTGATTGATGAGTATTTCCTACACCTTTTATGCCCAGTCCCTCCACAGCTTACTTCTGCAAACTCTAATACATGGCCCCAGAGGAAATGCTGTTTTCTCTGGTGTTGAGATCTCTTTGCCTCCTATGTCTAGACCACCAGGCAGCAGGCAGGTTGGGCAAAAAGACTAAAATTATTATCAGACTTAAAAAACAAACAAAACACAACGAACTCTCAAATATGAAAGGTCTACTTTAGATCTTAGGTCACAGATATCTTCAAATTTCTTTTTTTTTTTTGAAAGATTTTTTTATTGATTTATTTGACAGAGAGAGACACACCGAGAGAGGGAACACAAGCAGGGGGGAGTGGGAGAGGGAGAAGCAGGCTCCCCACTGGGCAGGGAGCCTGATGTGGGGCTTGATCCCAGGGTCCTGGGATTACGACCTGAACCAGAGGCAGACACTTAACCGACTGAGCCACCCAGGCGCCCCTATTTTCAAATTTCTTTTTTTTTTTTAAAGATTTTATTTATTTATTTGACAGAGAGAGACACAGCGAGAGAGAGAACACAAGCAGGGGGAGTAGAAGAGGGAGAAGCAGGCTTCCTGCAGAGCGGGGAGCTCGATGTGGGACTCGATCCCAGGACCCTGGGATCATGACCTGAGCCAAAGGCAGATGCTTAACGACTGAGCCACCCAGGTGCCCCCCTATCTTCAAATTTCTTAAAGGTTCTTTTTCATGCATCCCTGGACTGTCAGTTAGCCCTGTTTTTCCTACTCACCACTTAAGAGCAGCATCAGCATGAGTTAGTCAAGCAGAGAGGCAGATGGGAAATGTGCATCTTTGCTTTCATCTTAAGATCAAACACACTCCTTTCTAACAGTGTTCTTTGGAATTTTTTTATTATCATCCCCCAAAGGAGTCTTTTTAGACAATTTTTCCTAATTGTGCCCCTCCAATGAAATTTTAATATCACAGATATACTATCTCTTTATGTGTTGTATTTATATCTATGCATTTTAAAAAGTGAGGGGTTTTTTTCACCATACCCCTCCTGCAAGAACCAATTTTTGTACCCTCTAAGGTAATATCACCTCTGTTGAGAATGAACGATCTACAAAGTTTTCTCTAAACAGCCCATACTCACCTTTGAATCACAGACTCTCAGAGATATAAGGGAACTCGTTCTGCTAATTGAATTGTCCTCGCCCACTGATTAAAAAAAAAAAAGATTTATTTATTTATTTGAGAAAGAGAGAGAGAGAGAGAGAACAGGTGGGGGGGGGCAGTGGGAGAGGGCGAGAAAGTGCAGATTCTACACTAAGCACAGAGCCCAACATGGGGCTCAATCTCATGACCCTGCATAACCTGAGCTGAAACCAAGAGTTAGTCGCTTAACTGACTCAGCCATCCAGGCACCCCTCACCCACTGGTTTCTAGTAGACTCATCTGGGAAGGCTCTTTTTTAAAAAATACAAATGCCGGGGCTGGGTGTAAGATGTGCTCTATCAGGTTCTCTGTAGTTGGAGCCTGGATCATTTTTTTAATGCCAAGTGATTTAAGTGCACACTCTAAATTTTGAACCACTCATCGAGTCCGATCTCCAATAATTAAAGCAGCTCATGTTTATTGAATGCTAATGATGTGCCAGGCCCTATCTAATTCTCTATCTCAGATTGCTTAGGTTGACGCTATGAGATAGGTACTTCTATTATTTCTTTTTTACATATGGGGAAACTGAGGCAGAAAGGAATTAAGAAATGAGCCATGATAAACTGGTCTAAGCAATCTGAAGCCAGAATCGTCACTCTTTGTCATTAATCCACACACCACACTACCTTGTTTATGCACAAACTTCTACCCCATGTCCCTCTTGCCCACGTCCTGTGCTCAGAAAGACACCAGGGTCTGTGCCTAGGATATCATTCCCTAAGATGCCAGCACTAGAGGTGCCGGAGGGATTCCCTACAGAAATTGGGTAAGGGTCCTGTCTCAATTCCAAGCATCACTGGTTCTCCTGCGTTCCAAAGAGAAACTGCTTGAGCCCAGAGTCTCAAAGAGCCCCCTCCACAGCTCCTTCACTGTGGCCTCTAATCCTTTCCCCACAAACTGAAACAAGCCCAAGAATGGGGTGGGAGGCACGCCTTTCCCTCAGATACCTACTCTCTCTCTTCCTGTGTCAGCCCACAAACAAATACTCTCTTGCCAAAAATATAATAACAGCAAAGCAAAAGTTATGCATTTCAGTTCATGCAAATTGGTGCCCTGGTCCCAGCCAGGCCTCCCTGCTACATGAGAGCTGAGGCAAGCAACGCTGCTCAGACTGAGGTTTCTGATCCTCCCCAGAAGCTTCCCTGCTGAGGCTGTAACAAGTGAAAATCTGTTTCTTAAGAAAGTACCTTCCCTGCAAAAGGCAGCCATGTATTTCTCTGTGACTTGAGCAATGTCATTACCACCTAGAGAATGGAGACAGAGGGGATTTACTGCTTAAAAGGCTTCTCAATAAGTCACTGGCCTCAGTAGAGACGCATATCCATAACTTATGGAGGAAGTGATCAATCACTAGAAAATACATCCTGCCCATTAAAGTGAGCCGTTGGCCTCCGGACTCTTGTCAGCCCATCTCACTGAAATGGAGGGTCTGGGCCAAGGACACCTGCTACTGCGTCTCTCTCCACAGGCATTCAGGGCACAGACAGGAACTTTCTCATTGCCTCCGAGGCTTCAAGGCTTGTAAAGGAACAGGGGTGTACAAGATAAGTTCATGTAGGGGAAATAGGGGGGAAGAGATGTCTGTCCTTCATCAGGTCTGCTGTTCCCACAGGGGATGGGGAAGTGTGCGTATCTGTGGCCAGAAATAAGATCTGGAGATTGAAGGCTGGTGAGCAAGCTGGGGATGTTGCCCTGGCTTATCTAATCCCCTTGCAAAAGGGAGACTGAAGGGAAAACAAGAGAGCAAGCAAGAGACAGAAGTAACCAATGAAGAAACAAGAAAGTATTTACTAATCAACGAACCAAAGGGAGACAGAGGAAGTTGAACCCTAGAGTCATCATGTGTCTGTAATTGCTCAGCACTCTGGCAAACCTGGCCCAAGTCTAATGCCATTTTTATTTTCAAACACTCAGGAGCTCTAAGAGATACCAGTGTCCTGTCTCCATAATTAAATAATGGAAAACCAGGCACCAGGGCAGCTCAGCAGACATTCCTAGTCCCACTGACCTGAGCTCCCGCTGGCTCTTCTGACCACACAGGGGCAACTCGCTGCTTCCTGACCCTCAGGAACTATCCATGAGTGCCTTGCCCCCTTGGAGAGGAGGAAGGCCAGTAGGAACAAGTGGGAGGTATTTCCCTCTTCTGCTCCCACTGAGGCATTGCTGTAAGAACCTCTAGAGACTGAAGTGAGAAGCAGCCCCCTAGTATTCTTATTTTTCTCACCCACAGCTCTCAGGAGAGAAAGCATCCACTCCTCCTCTAATATAACCTCACAGAGACATCACTTAACCAAGATATCACTGAAATTTCTTCCCCTCTGTTTTCACATTTTAATGGGGTCCAATCCCTAAGTCTAAAAGAATGAATTGCTAAGGGTGGGATTTTAGTTAATAGCCAGCCTTGTGAGTCGGCAGTCGGGTGGGCCCCAGTGAAGTCACCCTTGGTATGGCCTATAAGACACTGAAAGATCCAGTCTCTGCCCAGGTCTCTAACATATCCTATCCCTTGTGACACTTAGCTCCCCCCTCAAACACACCACCGTCTCACTAACCCCAGGGCCTTTGAACATGCTCTCCTTTCTATCTGGAACTCTCCCCTGCAGCTCTTCACATAGTTAATAGTCCAGCTCAGCCTTCACATGCCAGCACAAATGTCACTCATTCAGGGAAATCCTCCCTGCTTCCCCCTGACAAAGTCAGGTCTCCTTATTCTAGGCTCCCCAGCATCATGCATGACTTCTCCACAGCACATATCATTCATTCCTTCTTTGTCCTAAAGGCCCTAAAGGCACAAGCTTGACAGTTTCCAGCTGCTTAAAGAGGGTCAGTGTGTCTGAGGATATAGTGGGAAGGGGGGATGAGTAAGTCAGAAAGGCAAATTAGTCAGGCCCATAAAAGCTTAATTCAGGATTTTAGTCTAAGGGCAATCAGAAAATATGGGAGGCTTTTAAGCAATGGAGTGACACAATCTGATTTATATCGTGAATGGTTACTCCAGCTCCTGTGTGGAAGGAGATAGGGGCAACCTTGGAGCAGAGAGATCATTTGGAAGGCTATCATACTAGGGCTGTAACTGTGCTATAGGGATATTTGGGGGAGGTGCAGAAGAGTAGATGGATTCAGTGTGTGTTTTGGAAGAAGATATAACACAATGTATTGATAGATGGAATGTAGTGTTTGAGGAAAAGAGAAGAATCAGTTTGTGGCTTGAGTAACTAGTAAATGTGGCATTGTTTATTGACATGGGGAAGACAGAAGGAGTAGGTAAGGGAGGGAAATAGATGTTGTTTTGGTGAGTTAAACTTGAAAACTCTTTTAGATATCCAAGTGCAAATGTCAAGAAAGCGGATGGGTCTGCTAGGAAAAGTCAGAGCTGGAAAAGGAGACCCTGCGATCATTGATCTATAGACAGGTTTACCAGGGTCAAGGCTGCTGCCCGAGTACAATGAAGGAGGGGGCTGGCATCAGTGATGTTTGCGAGTGAGTGAGCATATGGAACCATGAAGTCCGGGGGAGCAGGGGAAGAAGGACCTGAGAACAGTGAGAATAGGAGAAACGGAGGGCTGAACGTCACGATGAGGTGATGTAATTGCCACAGCGGGAGCTCTAGAGTAGGCGAGGTGGGAGGACCGGAGATGGTTGTCTGAGAGTGGATCTGAGGAGGCAGAGACCTCCACTTCAGACTTAGCTCGTTAGGCGAGCACACACATTCCAGTCCCAAGCCTTTGCTATGCATTGGTGTTGCTCTGCTCCAAAATATCTTCCCTCCTGTTTAGGTGCCTGTCCTCCCATGACGGTTGTTACACATTCTGCAACTTTAAACCAGCTCCATGCGCCTGTGGGTTGCCTACACGCCAACCATTTCATGAGCGCCAGAAAGGCTCCAAAACCATTTGTGAACACCTTCCCAAACCACATTCTGCATGTTGCTGCTCTGCTTGATCTCTCACCCTTTGGAATTCTGCTCAGCGCCTACACTCTTTGCTCTGGTCCAGATTCAGGGTTCCATGGTCCATGCAAGATCATGCCTTCTGCTCTGGATTCCCTCCGATGTGCTCACTCCTCCAGTTAGCGCCGTGGGACTAAGCCTCTGGCTGACATGGCACCCCAGCTGGTTCTGCCTGGTTCTCCATGAAGGAGAGGATTAGAAAACACCCACGATCCCCTCCCTGGAAGGGCTTCACTAGCAAACTCCATCTCTGCGCTGACGGGCACCACCTCCCGTTTTCTCTTTACACCTGAGACTATTTTCCCGTCAACTTTGAAAACATGTTCCTTCTAGAATGCTTTAATTGTCTATAGGAATGTTATTCTGCTCCTTACTCTCTCTCTCCTTTCTTTTTATTTTTAACATCTTTTTGTGGAATTTGATCTCAATCCTTTTGTTGTTCATTTTTATAGGGATTTTGGTTGCTTTTTCCTTCCTAACATCATGGCCCTAGAGCTCCCTCTTCTGCTGCTTTTGTTAAATGTCCACAATAGGTTTCCGGGTCTAAAAATCCATCTCTGCTCTCCTACCTTCTTTCATCTGGACTTTCTTTTCTCCTTGTCTCTGTTGACCCCTTTCTCTATTGGATCTTATTCCCAGCAGTTTCCACTCACTGTGGGGCTTCGTCTTGGAAGGGAGTTTTGTCTGGTTAGTTTTAAGGACTTGTGGGGCCCTGACTACCAGGCCCTTCAGATCTCATAGCTTGCCCACAGCCTAGTGGAGTCTAAAACCTCCTCCAATTCCAGCCATTGTTCTCAAGCTGGCCCGCTACATTTCCAGTGACTACCCGTCTACTTGTTGTGGAGGTTATAGCATCCATCAGATGTCCTGTTGCTCTCCCTTGCTTTCTCCAACACAGATGTTGATACAATTCAGGTCTTGGAGTGTTGGTGGTTTGTCCCCACCTACTCATATTTAGGGTTCATGAAGATACTTTGTCAATTAGCTTTTTTGTGGGTATTGACTATAGATTTTGGGAGTGGGGAGGGGTAGTTCTAGCTAACTGCTTTGCTTTATTTATAGGTGTATGTGGAGAAATTACAAAATCATACCACCACTGCCATTTTTCCAGAATCCCTTGGGTTATCCGTTCAAGCCTTTGAACAACCCTCTGGGTTGGGGTACTTACCATTATTCCCATTATATAGATGAGGAAGTAAAGCCTAGAGAGGTTAGGCAAATATCCCAAGGCCAAATACTGTAAGCAGTAGAAATCAGATACAAATCCAGACATTCTGCCTATGCAGCATGCACTAACCCCTCTACAAGCCTACATTTAAGCTACCAGAAGGAAGAGTAGAAATTGAGCAAATGAACAATAGGAAGACACTTGTTCTCAGTTGAAAGAATGGGATAAACAAAGGGCCTGAGGCTTCCCCACTTTTGAGGTATTGAAAGAAGCCTGTGTGGCTAGAGACTTGTGAGATATAGGGGGATCCCATGAGATGCTGCATGAAAAAGAAGCCAAAATAGACTATTCAGGACACTGTAAGCTGTGGGAGATATTTTGCATTTTAACCTATATGCAATGCAATGTCATCCAAGAAACTCTAAGTTGTATGCAACAAAACTCAGGAGGATCACTCTGCACCACTTAAAGAACTCAATTAGGTATCTTTGGACCTAAAGAATAATTTGACCACAGAGAAGGTGGGTGAATGGCATGATATAGTATATTCATTGCCCATTAGGGAGTGAACCAAGATAGAAGGAAAATGGTCCCCAGGGAGGGGACGAATCATGAGAAAGGAGGGTATGTAGCTTGGACGGGGGACCAGATGGAGAAAACCCTGGACAGTCCTTGCTCAGCAGGCTTCTGGGAGCAATGGCCTTTCTTCAGATCAGCTGCTTCTGAGAGAATGGTGACAGAGCCACAGAGCCTGTAACACAATCAGAGCTAAAGAGAGCTACTGCTTTAGGCTGAATAGCACAGCACATTGTTTCAAGGGGCTGCATCCCCTATGACAATTTTTAGGACTCTGCATCAGAAGGTCAGCCGCATTCACCTGTCAAGATATTTTGGGTAGTAATGACTCCCCTTTCTTGCTATTCATATCAGTCTCCTTTTGTTAGAGTCACCGAGGCTTTGTGAGCTGGCTTTGTGATATGACTTCCAGACAATGTAATATTCGGCACTTTTTCTATTCCCATTCAAACTTCGGGAGAAGTATCAGGGAAAATGGAAGAAAGGAGGATGCCCGGGACTCGGGATTATTTTTATCTACATCACATGGAGGAAAGTTGCTTAGATGCTGTGGAATTGTCTTTCTGGGACTTCATATGCTTGATAAATAAAGCAGAATCACTTTTCCATACCCACTGATGATTTAATTTCTAGAGCTGTCCTAGGTTTCTATTTTAAACTCTGCCTTCTTTGGAACCATTGGGCATTATTTGTGGAAAGGCCACTGGGTGATGGGTCACAGGCCATAGGCCTGAGGAAGGTCAGGACAGCTCTAGTCAGCTAAGGGCAATCATGAGGAGATTGCCACTAGTCAACCAGCCAACCTTACTCTCTGTCAACTCCCACCACTAGGATGGTTAGGAATGAGGTGAGGTTGGGGCACTTTGTCCCAGGAAAGGACTGACAGCAGCAGTGATGCCATCATAAGATTTGATGCTTACATGAGATGACTGTTTCCTACTCAGCTGGAGCTACTCTGTGGATGGAAAAATGTGCCTCTAATTCTCTTATACAACCCTACATGAAACTTCCCTTCCTACACCAAATGGGCCAGGGGATCCCCTACTAAGCATGCCAGTGGTTCTCAACATTACCTGGGAACATGTTAGAATACAAAGTATGGGCCCCCCCCCCCCAGAACTACCAAATGAGAAACACTGGGAGTGGGGCCAACAGTTTGTCTTAACAAGTCCTCCAGGGGATCCTGGTGCTCCCTGAAGATGAAGAACCTGTGCATCCCACTAAACCTAGCAGCTAAGTAGGAAGCATAGGGTGGTCCCTGAGGTCTCCTCACCTCTGGGGATGTGGCATTGGTCCTGCGTTGCTTGCACAGACCACACCATGTGCTTTCCACCTGTTCTCCACTCAAGCCACACCCTTTGGAGGAGTCAGAAGTCAGGGTCAGCTGGAGGGCATATCCTGGCGAACTTGCTGTGGACCAAGGGGATCTGTGCTTTCTACACAGTCACAGCAAGCAGGCTTGAGAACGTGCCCTTTTTTCCGAGCTCTTCCTCATGCAGTCAGAAGTTTCACCATCCACTGGTAAAGGGGAGCAGACTAGCCACCTTAAAATACACTACTTTGGCATATTGATTACTTTGAATTAAAGTTACTTGAGAAACAGCCAATTCAAGAAGGACACTCTGACCTCCTTTGCCCCCTGAAAGCAGAAAATAAACTACATGTGAAGGTACCCTCCCTATATCAAGATGATAGAAGGCATCCTTATTGCCAGAGATAGGGTATTCAGGGCCGAGAAGGCTGTATAAACAGACCTTGTTACCTCTTCGCTAATTAGCTACCCCAAGCCCAAACTCCTTTGTTTTGTCAATTCCTCACAAATTTATTGTTTCCTTGCCTAAAAAGCATAGAAGATGGCTGCTTTGGTGACTTCTTTGAGTCTCATATTTTTATGGGCTCCTGTACATATGAAATTAAATTTGGTTTTCTCCTATTAGTCTTATGTCAATGTAATTATTAAGCCAGTCAAAGAACCTAGGTGGGAAGAAGGGAAGTGTTTTCCTTCCCTACGCTGACAACTCCTTGTCCCAGACTGAAGGTCAGTCTATCTGCATTTGCCTAATCAGCAAAGGAAGGCAATTTCCACAGATGGGGGTGGGGAACTGGCTCATACACTCCACCTCCCATGTGATGGTGATGATGATGATGTTGATGATATGATCCCACTGGAAAGGCATGTCCTTCATCATTAATGAGATGAATGCACGATGGAGCCTTGGAAAAACCTCTTAAAAGACCATCTCTTTTAGAAATCTTCCTTACTACAGGGGCATCTGGGTGGCTCAGTCGGTTAAGCATCTGCCTTCAGCTCAGGTCATGATCCCAGGGTCCTGGAATCAAGCCCCACGTCGGGATCCCTGCTCAGCAAGGAGTCTGCTTCTCCCTCTCCCTCTACCTTGCTCATGCTCTCTCTCACTCTCCCTCTCTCTCAAATAAATAAATAATTTTTTTTTTAAAAAAGGAATCTTCCCTACTACAAAAATGAGGCAACATTTCTCTCCTCTTGCCCATCACTCAGAATCCTTTGTAGAATAACTTCCAATAATGTTTGCAATAAATCCAAGCTTGGGAGGGTGGAGTTTGTTCATGTTGTTTTGTAGTGTTTCATCTTATTTAAAATAGAGTTTTGGAGAATCAGAAAGATTTGGATTTGAATCTAAAAATACAACTTACTTGTTGTGTATCTTGTAATCTAAAGCAAACTCAACCTTTCTAGGTCTCTGTTTTCTTATCTGTCTAGTGGAGAGGACAATGTCTACCTAACAGAGTAGTGAAAATTATAATAAAATAACTTGTGCTTTCTATGTAAAGTAAGTACCTTTTTGTCTCTCCTGCCATTTTCTCTTTTACTTGCCTTGTGTAATAATCTTGCACACAGGTACCTCCTGGATGAGACTTCTTTCCATAGGGGAAAATGAAGGACATCACCTTGTGACTTTCCAGTTTTTAATGATCCTTATATTAGTCATGTCCAAATCCCCCATTGGACTAGAACACTTCCATTTCTCTATAAGCCTCTGAAGTTTGTGCCCCATGTCCCCCTGGAATGTTAGAACCAAAAGGGGCCTTAGCATTGGTCCATTTAATGTAATGTTCTCATTTTATAGATGAAAAAACAGTGATCACAAAGGTTGAGATGACCCGTTCAAGGTCATTTGGTTAGGTAGTAGCAAAGCACAGATTTAAGTCTATTCCAGTCCATCTTCTACTCTGTTATCTTACCTAACACCTGGAATTGAAGACACCACAATTTTCCCTTGGTTACCTTCCTGCTAAATTTTTAACTTAAAAAAAAATGGGAAAGAAACTGATTTTTCTTCCCACTCAATCCTGCCTCTAGATTATGCACCTAAGTTTTTAAATCAGAGAATAATGGAACAGGCATGATCATGGATATATTTCACAGAGTAGCAAAAGCAAAACAATTCTGTGGATCTCAAACATGTTTTTAAAAACAATAATCTTTGCAGAATTCAGTAGGGAAAAAAATTCAGTAAGGAGCCCTCCCAGACCACGCACATGGTTCTACATCCAGGAACACCCAATAGGAAGTCAAAAACATGACCCAGAAAGGAGGCTAATTAAAGCACACAGCAGGGTATGAAGCTGGCCACCTGCATCATCAATAACCAGTGTTTGTTCAAACAACTGTAGCATTGAGAGAAGAAAAAGTAAAGAAAACTCCTCTGTTGTAGTTGATTCCAAGAGAGGCATGCCATGATTTCTTTGATGTTCCACCACAGGATGTCTGCAACAAGCAGCCAGGCCTGACAACAGAGCTGCTCCATTGGGAGGTCAACATTAAAGCCAAATGATATCAGGAGAGATTGGTAAAATGGACCCAAAGATTACTACATGTGTGACTTGGATGCAGAGTAAGACTGTTTCCAAATGTCAGGTTTGTTCAGCAACCGTGCACTGCGGTGGCCAAAACAGTGCCTGAAGATGGACCATGGCCTCCTTGATCTAACTGGAGAGCCAAAGCAGCCCCACGCTAATAGTACTGACTGCCAGAAACAGCAAACCACAGTGCTAGGTGGGTAGAACAGCAGTGAGAGCTGAAGGAGTCCAGCTAAGAAGAGACCTCTGGGGGTGGAGTGAAGGAGGACTCCACTTAGGAGGGAGGGCCCCAACTCCCACTTCCTGCTCACCTCCTCTTGAGCTCATGGGTCTTAACCTTGATAGTTCACTTTGGGCCAAACTAGCATCATCTACCACTGACCTCTTTGTGTTCCTACTCAAGATTTACAGAAAAGTTTGGAACATGAGCTCCTGCTTCTGTGCCACCTCCGTGTGTCCCCAACACCGGCAGAGGCTGTATGGGAAGCCCTTCACCAACTCAACCCTAACACAATACACTGCGGCTGGTATCACAGTCCTGCTTGTACACTCCTCAGGCCCCCCTTTCTTTCTCTCAGAAAACACTATTCACTCCAATCTCTTCAATTCTTCATTTTCCTTTTCCCTAACAATGCCTCTGCAATAGTCTCCTCCCCTCCCCACCCCCCCTCAAGACGACTCACAAATCATCCTGGGCTTCAGTGACTCCTGCAAGCACTGGGCTTTCTACTCACCTGTTCCCTCTATCGCACGTTTGAATGATACGGCTTCTGGAGTATCAGTGATTTGTGCTTATCTACATAATACCAGTGCATCTCTTCACTCTTCTTATCCACATTTAACTGGGACTTAAATATCCCAGTGAGCTATCCACAAAATAGGAAAAATAAAAAGGTTCTCTAAGAGCCTCCTAATTTTCCCAAGTCATATGCTGTGGTTGTTACTCTTACGTATTATTGTAAGTGTTATTTAACAGTGCACTAGCTATTGTGAAGAGATGTATTCCCTTCTCAGTGATGTGTGTGTGTGTGTGTGTGTGTGTGTGTGTCAGAGAAAGTATAACAGGAGAGGAAATAAAATACTAAGGAGATTGGTAATTACTCTGTATGAGTGTTCAAGGTATATGGAGTGGTGTGTGCTTCTGAGCATGTGTTTCATAAACCTGGAACCCACCAGAAGGTAGTTGTGAGACCCTTGGAGCATTGCTTGGATGACTTAAACTGGTAGCAAACTTGTTTCCAACTGGAAAAGATTTCCTTTACTCAGTTTAAACAGTCAGAGTTAATTGTTTTAATCCCTTTGAACAACCACCTCCAGGTCTCTGGATCGTGGTGGTTATTCCTTGGCCATTCCCAGATGGGTCACAGCTTGCTATAAATAGCCTGTCTCTGAGGATGGGCTGTAACCTACAGTCATTTTCCCTACAGAGAGGAGTATATTCCCAGGGTGCACAAGATACTAGCAGGCCCTAGGTCTCTGTCATGGAGTTTACAGTCCAGCGGAGTGGACACACTTGCATGTGTACCCACGTGATTATGTGTTTCATTATAGATGTTCTGGAGGCAAAGTCCTGGGAGAGTTCATGGCAGAGACCCAACCTCTGGGAAGGGAGGTGGTCAGAGAAGTTTTCCCTGAAGATGGGGTGACTAAGTGATGGTATAAGAGGTGAAGAGGAATTAATCAGAGAAACAGAAAGGGACTGAGGGGTTGGCAGCGTCTGGAGGCCCATTAGCACAGAAAGGGTGACACATTTGAGTCAATGGACAGTGGTCAATGTGGCTAGGACGCAGGCAACACTGGCCAGTCATGAGGCTGAAAAGCCAAACAAGGACCAATCAGGACTGATCAGGCACAGTCCTATGGCTCATATAGACAATTCTGAATTTTATTTCAAGAACAATGGCTAGTCACTGTGGGGTGTGGATTTAACTATGGAACATGGAGCAAGACTTGAATGTTTAAATCATTCTTACCTTTGGCTGACAGGAAGAAGTAGTTCTTTGAATATTTCTCAAATTTGTGTATTCCTTTTTACAAATGAAGAATGTCATGTGAGGCCTTTATCTTCTCAACATCCATCTGGAATCTGTGCTCTAAACTGCCCTGACAGGATGCAGCATGGCGGATGAGTCCGCTTCTGTTTTCTGGTGACAGCAGAGACCTCTTGTGTGCTACATGTCTGCCCTCTTGTGTTTACTTCAGAATCGACTACTTTGTAAGCCAAAGTTCCAAAATAAAGCAGCGTGGGAGTGTGAATGAGGGAGAAGAGGATGGATTGGGTCTGTAGTAGGGAAAACAGTGTCTAAATCACAACATGAAGGAGAGTAATGCTATCTTCCTCTCCCTCACTCCCCTGTCCTCCCAGGACAGGTGTTAAAAACATGGGTTATGCAGGTTAACATGAATAGCTATGGGGTTTTGAAATGGATTAACTATCGATTTGAAGTTAGCAGCCTAAAAATTGACCAAATCCATACAGATTACTGAAATCAACATCTTGAGGCACACTTTAGTTTAGAGAGAGCTCAATATTTTTTTAAAGATTTATTTATTTATTTTAGAGGGGGAGGGGCAGAGGGAGAGGGAGAATCCTCGAGCAGACTCCCTGCTGAGGATGGAGCCCAGCATGGGGCTCTATCTCATGACCTTGAGATCATGACCTGAGCCGAAATCAAGAGCTGGCCACTTAACTGGTTGCCTGAGCCACCCAGGCACCCCAAAAGAGCTCAATATTAAGAAGGAAATTTGTTGTTGATCCTGAGCCCCTTCTGCCTCTTCAGATCCGTTCTGGGGGGCCATTTTCCCCCAAGTAGTCTTTCTGTCAGCATTTCCTGGCACAGCCTAGCTTGCTCTCCCCACCCCTACCAGCCAGCAACTACTCCTCACCTACCCAGTCTATCTCCTCACCATATTTTTTCTTTTTTTTTTTAGTTTTTATTGATTTCTTTATGGAATGAAATTGAATAGAGGGAAATGTATGAAGAAATTGTACACAATAATATTATATCAAGAAGAACTTCCTAAGAGTCAGCTCAATGACATAGTAGAGTGAGTTTCCAGGAGAAATAAGAGGACAATCACCCGAGTTATTTAAAAATCAACTGGACAAAGTCTCCAAGGATGTGCCAGCAGGAAGGCCCCAGTCTCAGCCCTATTGGAATGAAGAAAATGATCCTAATAGGATTTCTCTCTCCTTGTCTTATTTTTTCTGTAGGCTGAATTCTTTAACTCACACTGAAATCGGTTATATCCAAAGACAGCAAGATTCACTGTTTTTCTATGGTCAAATTCATCAGAAACTAGAACAAAAGCTAGGGAGGGGGATATTAAAGAATCCCTTCTTCAACTATCAGAAAACACCCTGGTCCCATGGGAGCAAATCAATACAGGGCTTTCATTCTAGGCCTGCCCCTGACTCTGTGATCAAAGGAAAAATCTTCTAAAAAGAGGAGGGTAAATACTGCTAACATTTTGTGGTAAAAACTGCTATGTTATACCTAGCTTCCTGCAGTGTCCGCACATAATTCTTGCCCATCAACAAGTAAAGCTTTATCCCCCAAATAGCACCTGTTTTCCCGTGTTAGGTTTATGGTAATTTCTCTCAAGTCCATTTATTATTTTTTTGTGTACAGCCTTGCAGAACTTTGCAGTAATTTTTTCAAAATCAAAACATGTGAAATATGAGCATTACTATATGGGGGCAGATCAACGTCCTTACCGTCTAGCACTCTAGGGTCCAAGGAAGCATTGTAGCATGCTCAGATAAACATATCCTTTGACTTTACCCAAAATTTCAATGAAAAATCTACCATGATTTGATAATCTGGTCGTACTTCATACATAGAGCATCTGTACTTTATAAGCTCTTTCATAAATACCCACTCTTTTCATTTAATTTGAGGAATCTTAAGTCCATTTTACAAATGAAGGATCTGCAGCTCAAAAGGGGGAAACGATTTTCTCAGTGAATGACACAGAGATGGCAAGAGCAGGCTGGAACACAACCCTGGATCTGTCTCCCAAACCAGAACTGTTGCTGCATAGCAAACTACATCAACTAGAGGCTTAAAACAACACCCCATTACTATCTCACAGTTTCTGTGGGGCAGGAATCTGGGAATGGCTTAATTGGGTCCCTTACTCAGGGTCTCACAAGATTGCAGTCAAAATGCCCACCACATTGGGAAGGATCTGCTCAAGCTCCCTCGGGTTGTTGGCTGATTTTGTTTGCTTGCACTTGTAGAACTCACGGTGGCTAGCTTCTTCAGGACGAGCAGGAGAGAGAGTCTCTGATCCCAAGGAGAGACCCCATTTTCAGAGATTTCACCTGATTAAGTCAGGCCTGCCCAGGATAATCTCCCTTTTGATTAACTCAAAATCAACTGATTTGGGATGTTAATTGCATCCTCAAAAGTTACTTCATTTCTGTCATGTTCTATTGGCTAGAAGCAAACCACCAGTCCTACACACACACAAGGGAAGAGAATACAATAACACAACTCATTGGGAGTCACCTTATGCAGTGCCCAACACAGGCAGGGTACAGTCCAAAAGTTCTGATCAGTGTCAGTAAGTACTTTCATTTAGCCATATTATTTTATCAATTTTCATTAACTTTTAGCACCTGCATGTAGCCATTATTATTTTACCAATTTTTATTATCTTTATGATGAGGATCTATATCTCATACTTATTGCCAAGTGATTCTCTACTAGGTGTCAGCATCCTAATTAGGTTACATTTGAGCACATATTGATTTCAGAACTTATTTAATACATAAAACCCAATTTATAGGTGAACCAAAAGGATCTTACAGTCCCCTAGCTGCTAAGTCTTTTAACATGTGAGTATTATTTAATCTTGCAAGAGGCAAACCTTAGGGTCTGCAACTATAGTGCCTAAGAGTGACTTAACCTCCTGTAATGGACCACACTGACCCAGTTCCTGATGAGAGTATTTTTCCCACAGTCTTCCTTCCATGCCAGGGTGTCTCAATTCTCCATTGTCCAGAGCAAGGACAATGATCAGTGGTCACCAAGGGATCAGAGGATCAGGACTAAGTGTAGGACTCTTGCAAGATTCTTTCTTAACTTTCATGTTTAATTTTTATCTCTTTGGGTTAAATAGTTAAGTGGTTTAGACATACCCCACAGCCTTGATTTCCAGTCTGCCAACAAGAAGTAGGAAGAGGTGTCTGTCCTCTATCCAAAACTGATTAATAGAGCAGGGAAAGACAAACACCGCATGGGATCACTTATAACTTAACTGAGTAGAAGAAACAGAGTAGAAAAGTAATTGCCAGGGGCTAGGGGTTGAAAGAAATAGGGAGACACTGGTAAAAGGTGCAAACTTTCCATTAGAAGATAAATAAGGTCTGAAGATCTAATGTATAACATGGTGATCATAGTTGATAACACTGTATTGTATAACTGAAATTTGCCAAGAGAGTAGAACTTAAATGTTTTCTCAAGAAAAAAAAGAAAAGGTAGGGGTACCTGGATGGCTCAGTCAGTTAAGCATCCAACTCTTCATTTCAGCTGGGGAAATTATCTCAGGGTTGTGAGGTTGAGCAGCTCCGCTGAAGCAAGCTTAGAATTCTCTCTCTCCCTCACCCTCTGCCCCTTTCTCCCCCCACCCCACCCCACCTCCCACTCATGCATGCTCTCTCTCTGTCTCTATCTCTCTAAATAATAAAATTTTTAAAATTAAAAAAATCAAAAAGAAAAAAAGGAAAGGTAAACATGTGAGGTGATGGATGTGCTAATTAACTCAATGAGGGAATACCTTCACAATTTTTATGTCAAATCATCGTGTTGTATGCTTTAAATATCTTATGATTTTATTTGTCAATTGTACACCAATAAAGCTGGAGGGAAAACTAGTTAATAGAGTACACAGTATTTGGTACTTTTATGATTTGGAGAGGTAATAAATGAGGGAGATGAACCAAATTAACTTTGCTGTAACTTATCCTTTAATACTGTAAGATTCCCAGTATTTTTGAGCACCTTCTGTACCTTCTTCCATGGGTTTTTACAGGAGCAAATGTCCCTGGCCTGGAGTCACTTTGGCGAGGTTCCCTTATCCGTGTGGTATAATGAGATCCTTTCACGGGCAGTCTGGGAAAAGACAAAAGAAGTGATTGTACAAATCTGGAAATATCCTCACCACCTTCTTGCTCTGAGAGCAAGTATAGAGGGGTGCTTGGGAATGCCTATCTTGCCAAAAGGAATATGGACACAACAAAAGTGGTCAACGAACTGAAAGAGTTAAGTATAATTCATGGGGAAGCTAAAACCTCCTTTCCAAGTCAAAAATATCTAGCCCATGTAATTTACTTAACACATATGTCCTAAGCAGTCACTCTGGGCCAGGAACTAGATGAGGTTCAAGGGCTCCACAATGTGCAAGAGACAATGCCAGGCTCTTAGTGACCCTGGTGATCCTGCTGGGAAGGAAAAGTATATTCCCAGAAAGGTTAACACATTGAGCTTGATATGTTAGGAAAACCTGGGACCAAATCCAAACTCAGTGGTGTACCAGCCGTATGACTTGAGAACAATTAAGTCACCTCACCCTCTGAGGACAGTAATAATACCCACTTCCTTGGAACATGTGAGGATATGTAAAGCATCTGACACAGGGCCTAGCAAAAAGAAGTTTCTTTTCTCTTCCTAATCACATCCCTCTTTCCCTGAAGATTCTTGTAGAGAGCAGGGCAACAAGATGACAGAGCGAGGACAGGGATAATTCAAGAATGAGGGTACCTGGGAGGCCAGGCCTAAGCATGGTCTAAGACACGTGGCATTCAGGACTGTGCAGGAATTGGCTGGGACACTGAAAGGAGGGCTGAGGGTCAAGTTCACACTCAACAGCATCACTGCAGAACTTCTGAGACTTTGAATATGGTCAGCATGGGCCTTTCTGGCAAGAGTCCCTGCCTCCTGGAAAATGAAGTCAGGGCTCTGGGGAGTATTTTAGGTTCATCTTATTTTTCTTAGTGATTTATGTTTCTTTCACATTCTTAACTGCCTGGGAATAGGGCTGGCTTATGAATCCTGGAGTTAATGTCTTCTATTTTCATGAAGCTGGGAATGCATTTTCCTTAGGGACAACAGGTTGGCTGGCCATAGCAAGTATTATATTTCAAGAGAAAATGGAAATGGTATGAATTCTAGGGATGGAATTCACAGGCAGAGGTATCTGTAGGAGAAGGCAAGGTCTCAATACCCCCCGCCCCCCTGTAGTTCCAGGGAAAAGGCCACACCCTATCCTCTGATGACCTGTTAGGACTGTCAAGAAAGGAAAAGGTGACTACCCATTGGAAACCCAATAGGATTTGAGGTTCTGACCCTCAGGCTATTAGATGAATGGCTGAATCATGAAGCCTTAGAAGCCTATGAGCCCCTCAGCTGTTACTTACTTAGGGCAAAATATGAAGACAAACAGAGAAGAAAGAGGAAACAAATTTTGTTCACTTGCAATTAGAGGACATCTATTATTTCTTACCATCCAGGATTCCTTCACCCTTCTTTAGATAAAATAGTTGTCTAAATTCCCTTTGATACATCACCCCTTCTATACTCTCAGTCTATGGGTTTTGACTACAGTTGGCTTCAATCACCCTTCCAGGAGTGAATACTGAAAAGTCTAAGTCACTGGTTCTCAAACCTGGGTGCACAGTGAAATTACCTGGAGAGCTTTTAGAAAATGCTAATGCTTGCATTTCATCCCCGGATATTCCGTCATAATTTTAGGGTATGGAAACAACATAAATATTTTTTAGCAACTCTAGGTGACTCTACTGTGAAGCCAGAATACAGAAGCACTGGTTGATCTTATCAACATATCCTATGCTCCTAGCTATAGTGATTGCTTCAGAGATAGGAATTCAACCTTATCTAAGAGACCCTGACCCTAAACACCTGTCTATTTGGAAGGGTGAGGAGAAGGAGACAAAGTTCTCTCTTTCCAGCTGGAGGTAAAGCTAAAATGCTAAAATGTTTGTAGATGCTGTGAGCCTGAGGAGCATAAGAATGAAACCAACACTTGGAGGAGCACAACACTGAGCAGACAGATGGAGGATGAGGGGTCATTGTTTCAAGCTGCACCTGAAGCTAACGAGAGCCCTAGATTTTGCAGTTCTCAGCCAGTGCATTTCCCTTTAACTTAAGATAACTGGTGGGTGTGGTGGGGGGGGAGGGGTCTGTTACCTGCCTAATATACTGCCACCAACGGACTCAGACCAAAAGTCTAGTTTCCTAGGTTGATCTCCACAATAACATATATCAATCAGAGTTATAGATTTTTTTAGGCTAGAAAGAACCCATTGAGTTTCTAGCCCAACACACTTACTTTATGGATTAAGGTCTACAACACTTTGGGAAAAAGCCCAGTAGGTGACAAGCTATATATCAAGATCAAATTTCTTGACTTGAAATCAAGTGATTTTTTTTTT